>NC_037337.1:29235071-29542440 GCF_002263795.3 Bos taurus
TTAAGACTTGGAATAAAGGTTTTCTTTCCAGATGTCAGAGTTCGTGAAGGCTTGCAAGTGTCCTATGAGTCTGAGACTCCATCCCAGTGACTCAGCGGACTCTCTCCCCTTCATTCCTTACCCAGCTTCACATGCTCTTTTTTTGTTGTTTGTTTTCTCCAAATGCAACAATAGTACAATAGTAAACCTCATCTTGCAACTATAGTGCCTTTTGTTTGGCTGCACTGGGTCTTCATGCTGTGTACAGGCTATCTCTAGGTACAGCGAGCAGGGGCTACTCCCTAGTTGCAATGTGCAGGCTTCTCACTGCAGAGGTTTTGCCTGTTGCAGAGCACAGGCTCTAAAGATCATGAGCTTCAGCAGTTGTGGCTCATGGGCTCAGTAGTTGTAGCACATGGGCTTAGTTGCTCTGTGGCATGTGGGGTCTTCCCAGATTAGGGACTGGACCCACGTCCCCTGCATTGGCAGATGGATTCTTAACCACTGGACCACCAGGGAAGTCTCCATACACTCTCCTGGTCTGAACTTGTGTCCCTGCCTCCACTCTGTGTCTTGGTCCCCTCTCAGGAGCCTCTTCAGAGGGGCTCCCTGGATTTTGATTTCCAACACACCCGCAAGATCCTCTCAGATTACCTTGATTGATGTATTGTGATCAGCTCTGCCTGACCCCACCCTCAGTTCAGAACCTCAGGAGCCAAGGCTGGGCCCAGAGCCCCCCACCCTGCTTGTCCAGGGAGGAAGCTTTGCCAGGCTTAAGAAACCGAATCACAGAAGTCAGTAGCATTACTAAGGAAGTATAAGCTGCTATTATTAAATCATTTCTAAAGTAAATCTTCCTTCAGTCAAGGCTAAAAGCTGATAATCTAATCCAAGATAACACCTTTTAAAAACAGACTAGCTTTACAGATTGATGATATTTTTATCCTTCATTCACTTCAATTCTAGTGGTCTATTGTACATACTTCGATTTGAGAAATCACCAAATCACCAGACTTTAACAAAAACATTCTCAAATTTGCTAAGAGTAAGCCCCTCCAGAAAGATTCTAGTGCTTCTGATATAATGAATACAACTAAAGACTTCTTACATAAACTTATAACAATAGCTTTTATAAATTACTTTTGACAAACTGTGACTTACCATAACAATCCATCACTCTAATTATTGTTTTGCAGTTCAAATCTTTGGTTGTTTGACAGCCTGACTATGATGCTGACTGAAGTTAATGAATCCATAAGCCCATAAATTTAATATTTTATTTGGTTATAGTCTTGCAAGTGAGTGAAATGAGCAAATCTTTCCTTTTCCCTACACAATTTTGGGCAATAAATTCTACTTTTACTTCTGTTTCTCATCTTTACCTATAAATAGCTCACCTGCGGCAATTCCAGGTCCACCTGTGTTTTCTAGGTCCTTTGTCTCAGGCTCTGTTGAATATAGGAATAGTCGGAAGCAGGTCCTAACTTCCTACCAGTCTAGACAACTGATGCTGACTAATGGAAAAAACAGGTGGGAAATTCCCATTTGTTCCCATCTGTCTAAGTATTTAGCTTCCATGGATCTCAACTCTCATACTAACTCAATATACAAACTTATGTTAATAATATATACCCTGATTGGATGCTTAGTATGTGGCAAGCACTGTCACAATAAACCATCTATATACAGACAGGAGAGCTGAGGGACTAACACTTGAGTAAGTGGTCAAAGCAGGTGGCAGCACTAACCAACCATCATAACACCAGACTGTTCTAAGTAGTCATTGGGCCAATGCCTTGCACTGTTATTATGGGTAATGATTATGTTAAGAGGCTTTGTATACACATTTTTAATTTCATTTATTCTCAAAACAAACATATATGTGTTGAATATAGAATCATTTCCATTTTACTAAGGAAGAGACCAAAATTCAGAGAGACTATGTGACAATATTTTCTATACATTTTATTTTGATGTATTCTTAACTATCATTGTTTCTTCTGACTGTACCATTGCATCTGTCCATAGAGGAAGGTCTAGCAATTCAAATTCAGACTTCTAAGCCCACCTCAAAAATGACAGCCAGTAGCCAGGGAGTTGATTCCATGAAGATCCACCCTCACCTTCTTTTGTCTTTCTCATTTGTTAATGACAGTAACTATAGTAATAATAGTAACAATGACATAAATCATGATAGAACATTAACAGCATGTCAGAATACTTTATTGCTTTCCTTGTGACAAAGCTGTGAAGTAGAATTGATAATTATTCTGTTTTAAGAGATAAGGAATCTTGAGTTTAGTTGAGATTATATAGATTGCCAGAGGTCAACCATTCAGGAATAGAGAGAAATGAGACCTAACATAGAACTTCTTACTTCAAATTCTGAGCTGTTTCCAGTGAGTCACCTTGCTTCACTTAGATTCATCGAACCTCATCATATATATGACTTACAAATCTTTGCTACAGTCCTCATCTGTCTCCCAAATTCAAGTATAGCTCTAATATCCATCTGCTAGGCATCTCCATCCAAATGTCCTAGCTGTAGGTCTTATGCTTGTTTCCCTCACAGTATCTACAACAGGCTCCTGAATAAAGTGGGTAGTTTTTCTGCTCAGATTGCTGTGGCCAAAACTTCCAAAACTATGTTGAATAGTAATAAATGGTGAAAGTGGGCACCCTTGTCTTCTTCCTGACTTTAGAGGAAATGCTTTCAATTTTTCACTATTGAGGATAATGTTTGCTGTGGGTTTGTCATATATAGCTTTTATTATGTTGAGGTATGTTCCTTCTATTCCTGCTTTCTGGAGGGTTTTTATCATAAATGGATGTTGAATTTTGTCAAAGGCTTTCTCTGCATCTATTGAGATAATTATATGGTTTTTATTTTTCAATTTGTTAATGTGGTGTATTACATTGATTGATTTGCAGATATTGAGGAATCCTTGCATCCCTGGGATAAAGCCCACTTGGTCATGGTGTATGATCTTTTTAATGTGTTGTTGGATTCTGTTTGCTAGAATTTTGTTAGGGATTTTTGCATCTATGTTCATCAGTGATATTGGCCTGTAGTTTTCTTTTTTTGTGGCATCTTTGTCAGGTTTTGGTATTAGGGTGATGGTGGCCTCATAGAATGAGTTTGGAAGTTTACCTTCCTCTGCAATTTGCTGGAAGAGTTTGAGCAGGATAGGTGTTAGCTCTTCTCTAAATTTTTGGTAGAATTCAGCTGTGAAGTTGTCTGGACCTGGGCTTTTGTTTGCTGGAAGATTTCTGATTACAGTTTCAATTTCAGTGCTTGTGATGGGTCTGTTAAGATTTTCTATTTCTTCCTGGTCCAGTTTTGGAAAGTTGTACTTTTCTAAGAATTCGTCCATTTCTTCCACGTTGTCCATTTTATTGGCATATAACTGCTGATAGTAGTCTCTTATGATCCTTTGTATTTCTCTGTTGTCTGTTGTGATCTCTCCATTTTCATTTCTAATTTTATTGATTTGATTTTTCTCCCTTTGTTTCTTGATGAGTCTGGCTAATGGTTTGTCAATTTTATTTATCCTTTCAAAGAACCAGCTTTTGGCTTTGTTGATTTTTGCTATGGTCTCTTTTGTTTCTTTTGCATTTATTTCTGCCCTAATTTTTAAGATTTCTTTACTTCTACTAACCCTGGGGTTCTTCATTTATTCCTTTTCTAGTTGCTTTAGGTGTAGAGTTAGGTTATTTATTTGACTTTTTCTTGTTGCTTAAGGTATGCCTGTATTGCTATGAACTTTCCCCTTAGGACTGCTTTTACCGTGTCCCACAGGTTTTGGGTTGTTGTGTTTTCATTTTCATTCGTTTCTATGCAAATTTTGATTTCTTTTTTGATTTCTTCTATGATTTGTTGGTTATTCAGCAGCGTGTTGTTCAGCCTCCACATGTTGGAATTTTTAACAGTATTTCTCCTGCAATTGAGATCTAATCTTACTGCATTGTGGTCAGAAAAGATGCTTAGAATGATTTCAATTTTTTTGAACTTACCAAGGCTAGACTTATGGCCCAGGATGTGATCTATCCTGGAGAAGGTTCCGTGTGCGCTTGAGAAAAAGGTGAAATTCATTGTTTTGGGATGAAATGACCTATAGATATCAATTAGGTCTAACTGGTCTATTGTATCGTTTAAAGTTTGTGTTTCCTTGTTAATTTTCTGTTTAGTTGATCTATCCATAGGTGTGAGTGGGGTATTAAAGTCTCCCACTATTATTGTGTTATTGTTAATTTCTCCTTTCATACTTTTTAGCATTTGTCTTACATATTGACATGATCCTCTACATAGAAAATCCTAAAGACTCCACCAGAAAATTACTAGAACTAATCAATGAATATAGTAAAGTTGCAGGATATAAAACCAACACACAGAAATCCCTTGCATTCCTATACACTAATAATAAGAAAATAGAGAAATTAAGGAAACAATTCCATTCACCATTGCAATGGAAAGAATAAAATACTCAGGAATATATCGACCTAAAGAAACTAAACACCTATACATAGAAAACTATAAAACACTGGTGAAAGAAATCAAAGAGGACACTAATAGATGGAGAAATATACCATGTTCACGGATTGGAAGAATCAATATAGTGAAAATGAGTATACTACCCAAAGCAATTTATAGATTCAATGCAGTCCCTATCAAGCTACCAACAGTATTCTTCACAGAGCTAGAACAAATAATTTCACAATTTGTATGGAAATACAAAAAACCTCAAATAGCCAAAGCAATCTTGAAAAAGAAAAATGGAACTGGAGGAATCAACTGCCTGACTTCAGGCTCTACTACAAAGCCACAGTCATCAAGACAGTATGGTACTGGCACAAAGACAGAAATATAGATCAATGGAACAAAATAGAAAGCCCAGAGATAAATCCACGCACATATGGACACCTTATGTTTGACAAAGGAGGCAAGAATATACAATGGATTAAAGACAGTCTCTTTAACAAGTGGTGCTGGGAAAACTGGTCAACCACTTGTAAAAGAATGAAACTAGAACACTTTTTAACACCATACACAAAAATAAACTCAAAATGGATTAAAGATCTAAACATAAGACCAGAAACTATAAAACTCCTAGAGGAGAACATAGGCAAAACACTCTCTGACATACATCACAGCAGGATCCTCTATGACCCACCTCCCAAAACATTGGAAATAAAAGCAAAAATAAACAAATGGGACCTAATAAAACTTAAAGAAACTATAAGCAAGGTGAAAATACAGCCTTCAGAATGGGAGAAAATAATAGCAAATGAAGCAACTGACAACAACTAATCTCAAAAATATACAAGCAACTCCTACAGCTCAATTCCAGAAAAATAAATGACCCAATCAAAAAATGGGCCAAAGAACTAAATAGACAATTCTGCAAAGAAGACATACAGATGGCTAACAAACACATGAAACGATGCTCAACATCACTCATTATCAGAGAAATGCAAATCAAAACCACAATGAGGTACCATCTCACGCCAGTCAGAATGGCTGTGATCCAAAAGTCTACAAGCAATAAATGCTGGAGAGGGTGTGGAGAAAAGGGAACCCTCTTAACCTGTTGGTGGGAATGCAAACGAGTACAGCCACTATGGAGAACAGTGTGGAGATTCCTTAAAAAACTGGAAATAGAACTGCCTTATGATCCAGTAATCCCACTGCTGGGCATACACACTGAGGAAACCAGAAGGGAAAGAGACACGTGTACCCGAATGTTCATCGCAGCACAGTTTATAATAGCCAGGACATGGAAGCAACCTAGATGTCCATCAGCAGATGAATGGATAAGAAAGCTGTGGTACAGATACACAATGGAGTACTACTCAGCCATTAAAAAGAATACATTTGAATCAGTTCTAATGAGGTGGATGAAACTGGAGCCGATTATACAGAGTGAAGTAAGCCAGAAAGAAAAACACCAATACAGTATACTAACGCATATATATGGAATTTAGAAAGATGGTAACAATAACCCTGTATACGAGACAGCAAAAGAGACACTGATGTATAGAACAGTCTTTTGGACTCTGTGGGAGAGGGAGAGGGTGAGATGATTTGGGAGAATGGCATTGAAACATGCATAATATCGTATATGAAATGAGTCACCAGTCCAGGTTCGATGCACGATACTGGATGCTTGGGGCTGGTGCACTGGGACGACCCAGAGGGATGGTATGGGGAGGGAGGAGGGAGGAGGGTTCAGGATGGGGAACACATGTATACCTGTGGTGGATTCATTTTGATATATGGCAAAACCAATACAATATTGTAAAGTTAAAAAATAAAATTAAAAAAAGTGGGTACTTAATAGTAACTACTGAATAAATAAATAAATGAATAATTTCAAAGGAAAAAGGAGAGAAATTCCCATAACTGAGCTAGGTGAGGTGGTGGGAACCTGGTCAGCATAGGAACCAGGAGATACCAAGCTCTCATCCTCTGCATCTCAGCACCATTGAGTACCACTGGCATCAGTGCTGCCTAGACCAGAACAGGGTGAGAGCAGCCATTTCCTTCCTGGCAGTTCAATTGACAAAGGGTCTCCACAAATGCAGCTGCAGTAGGAGAAACACCAGCCTGAGAGGTTCAGACCCTTTAGATGTCTCATGACTGGATTAAGATTGGTTCTGTAATATCCCAGGAGCAAATATGGCAGAAGAAAAGATAATCATGGCTTTGATTGTCTTATGGGGTAGCCAGAGTAGCAGCAAACCCATCTCTAATGTTCATTAGCAGAAAGAGCCTGGACAAACATCCTAAAGTTTGCAAACCTCAATTTCCTCATCTATTTGATGAAGCTAATAACATACTTCTCAGTGATAATAGGAGGGTAATAAATGAGGTATTGCATGATGCAAAATAAATATTAGCTATTATTGTCAGATCAGATCAGTCGCTCAGTCGTGTCTGACTCTTTGTGACCCCATGAATCGCAGCACGCCAGGCCTCCCTGTCCATCACCAACTCCCGGAGTTCACTCAGACTCACGTCCACCAAGTCAGTGATGCCATCCAGCCATCTCATCCTCTGTCATCCCCTTCTCCTCCTGCCTCCAATCCCTCCCAGCATCAGAGTCTTTTCCAGTGAGTCAACTCTTCGCATGAGGTGGCCAAAGTACTGGAGTTTCAGCTTTAGCATCATTCCTTCCAAAGAAATCCCACAGCTGATCTCCTTCAGAATGGACTGGTTGGATCTCCTTGCAGTCTAAGGGACTCTCAAGAGTCTTCTCCAACACCACAGTTCAAAAGGATCAATTCTTCGGTGCTCAGCTTTCTTCACAGTCCAGCTCTCACATCCATACATGACCACAGGAAAAACCATAGCCTTGACTAGATGAACCTTTGTTGGCAAAGTAATGTCTCTGCTTTTGAATTTGCTGTCTAGGTTGGTAGTAACTTTCCTTCCAAGGAGTAAGTGTCTTTTAATTTCATGGCTGCAGTCACCTTCTGTAGTGATTTTGGAGCCCAGAAAAATAAAGTCTGACACTGTTTCCACTGTTTCCCCATCTATTTCCCATGAAGTGATGGGACCAGATGCCATGATCTTCGTTTTCTGAATGTTGAGCTTTAAGCCAACTTTTTCACTCTCCACTTTCACTTTCATCAAGAGGCTTTTGAGTTCCTCTTCACTTTCTGCCATAAGGGTGGTGTCATCTGCACATCTGAGGTTATTGATATTTCTCCCGGCAATCTTGATTCCAGCTTGTGCTTCTTCCAGTCCAGCGTTTCTCATGATGTAGTCTGCATATAAGTTAAATAAACAGGGTGACAATATACAGCCTTGACGAACTCCTTTTCCTATTTGGAACCAGTCTGTTGTTCCATGTCCAGTTCTAACTGTTGCTTCCTGACCTGCATACAGGTTTCTCAAGACGCAGATCAGGTGGTCTGGTATCCCATCTCTTCCAGAATTTTCCAGAGTTTATTGTGATCCACACAGTCAAAGGCTTTGGCATAGTCAATAAAGCAGAAATAGATGTTTTTCTGGAACTCTCTTGCTTTTTCTATGATCCAGCAGATGTTGGCAATTTGATCTCTGGTTCCTCTGCCTTTTCTAAAAACAGCTTGAACATAAGGAAAGCATGTTTTATTCTCCTTGCCATTAAATGACCACAAGTTAGAAACCTTCATGATTAAATATTGAAAACACAATTTTCCCAAATCCCATGCTTCTTTTAGAAGATATAAGGATGATAAGCCTGCCTGCTGATGCCATGCTCTTGGCTGTCAGGGTACGTGGTGAATGTGCTCATAGGTGGTTCTGTCACAGACTAGCCAATGAAGTCCAGCTCCTTTAACCTGTGAATTTCTAGGGAAATCAAAGGTCACAGGACAGGGTACACTTCCAGCTCAGCCTGGAGAAACTCTTCCCTGAAAGGAAGATCTCCTTATTTTATAGAGAGCATATGTAAGAGTTATTGTCCTTCGCTGTTCAGTCACTCAGTCACGTCCGACTCTTCGCAATCCCATGGACTGTAGAACGCCAGGTTTCCCGATCCTTCACTATCTCCCCAAGGTTGCACAAATTCATGTCCATTGAGTCAATGATGCCATCCAACCTTCTCTTCTTCTTTTGTCCCCTTATCCTTTTGCCCTCAATCTTGCCCAGCATCGGGGTCTTTTCAAATGTGTCAGCTCTTCACATAAGGTGCCCAAAGTATTGAAGCTTCATATGTAAGAGTTAGTAAGAAACTACTCCCTACCCCCATTCCTGTACCACAATTTCCTGCCATGCTCAGAAAGCTGATTAAATCAACCAGAGCAGGTTTGCAAAGCAGATGAAAGGCCTTGCATTTTCAAATAATGAGTCAAGAGCTGCATTATGAAGTGCTACTTGACACCTAGCAGTTCTTCTTTTTTGTAAAGATGCTCTCATTTACAGAATTTGAAAAGACTCCAGATATTTCCCCATGGGTAGTTTCAGGGCTTCACACATGGCATTAGTCAAAATGTTTGCATTTAATGTGTACAGTTTGCAGAAAGAAAAGCAAATAGAAAGCAATGCTATATCAGAAAAGGTGGGGGCAGACCAGATTCCAAAGAGAGGATTAAAACTGAGTGGACAAAACATTAACAAATGGGCATCTTACTACATGGTTCTTTCACAAATGATTTCTTGGCAGGTGCTGCAGAGAGGTTGAATTGAATAGCTTCAAGGTCAAATGCATCTCTAAGGATTCTCATGGACGTCACCTGTATCTGAGAAAGTGGAATGTTAAACATTTATCTTGGGTAATGACAATAAACACTCATTAAATTGCATTTGCCATCTTCTTTTGCTATAGAACTCAAACCATTTGCCAGAATCACAAACTGATCTCAGAAGGTCATGTCAACCTTTTCTTTGATTCTGAGCAGCCTTCAGATGAATGGATGTCCAAACGGCTCTTCAAAGATCTCTCAAAAGTGGGGAGTCACAGCTTTCCATTTCCCAGGGCTATACAGTTAGAAAGCTATCTCTTTTATAGAAGCTAAAGCTCCCTTACTGGGAGAGAACTGTCTTTCACATAGATGTTATGGGATGAGGGGGGATATTTATTCTTATAGAGGAGACTTCTCCTGAAGTGTCTGCCCTGGGGTAAAAACAAACCAAGATTGCTGTTAGACCTTCTATTAATTGGGGGGAAAACTGCTTTAAAAGGAGTATTTCACAGAATCACAGTAACACACAATTTAGAGCCAAGAAGAACCTTCATGATATGTTAATCCAATGTCTGATTTTAAAGAGTGGATAATTCCCTACTAACATGACCCGTGATAAAACTGGGACAGTATTGGGTCAATCAGTGTGGTTGGTTGTCTTACCCCACCAACCACCAATCACATTCAATCTCTCAGCAAGTCTACTTAGCCCAATCTCCCAAATAGGCACCAACTCTGATGCTGCCTCTCTACCCCCACTGGTCCAAGCCAGTTTCTAGTCTTGCCCATCATAATCACTCTCTAATGTGTTTCCCTGTTTCCACTCTTGTCCCCATAATATATCTTTTGAACCATTAAGAGTAAGCTCTTTTAAAAAGAGATCAAAACATCAATATCCTCCTTAAACTCTTTCAGCTGCTTCCTTTGGCAAATGGAATAACAGAAATATCTTATCAAGGCAAAAAAATAGACTTGCCTGTACATTGCTACCTTCCAAATAAGGCTGTTCTTACTGAAATTCAAATTAAATAAAAAATACATTTATATATCTCAAAGAGTGAAGACGATGAAATAATACTGGGTTTGTAGTTCTAAACCTTTCTATTTGGTATAACAATGTTAGAAGAAGACCCTGCAGCATAGGTTCTACATTTTGAGAAGCATTTTCCAAAGCAAAGCTCATTTAGGTCTAGGGGATGTTTACAGCCCATGGTAAACATAATACTCTAAGAGAAAAGCAAATGGGTCCACAAAGTCCTGATGTGTTAAGTGAGACATTTAGAGTTGCTTTTATATATTTTTTAGAAATGATCCAGTGATAGTTTTGACACTGACTCTTTAAATCACCACCCTGCATGAACAGAAGTAGGACAGGGTTCCGCTTTAAAAGCTAATTGTATAACCAAGACATGAAGTCATCTAAATGCCCATCAACAGACGACTGGATAAATAAGATTTGGTACATAAGTACAATGGAATACTACTCAGCCTTAAAAAAGAATGAAATACTGACATTTTCAGAAACGTGGCTGGATGTAGAGATTACTAAATGAAGTAACTCAGATAAAGACAACTATCATATAATATCACTTAAGTAGAATCTAAAATGATACAAGTGAACTTATTCACAAAACAGACTCACAGACTTAGAAAACAAACTTATGGTTACCAGAGCAGAAAAGGGGGAGGGAGAAATTAGGAATTGTGTATCTGGGATTAACAGAAACATACTACTATATATATATATAATAAACAACAAGAACCTACTGTATAGCACAGAGAACTATATCCAGTATCTTGTAATAACCTATAATGAAAAAGAATCTGAAAAATAATATATACATATATATGTGTGTGTGTGTGTGTATACATAACTTAATCACTTTGGTGTACACCTGAAATATAAATCAGTTCTACTTCAATTCTTTCTTTTTTTTTTTTGGCCACATCGCATGGCATGCATGTTCTTAGTTCTCCAACCAGGGATCACACACGTGCAGTGGAAACTTGGAGTCTTAATCACTTGACCACCAGGGAAGTCCAACTATGCTTCAATTTTTAAAAAAGACTAATTGTAGTAGCCAACCTTAAGCCTCAGTGAGACTAATCAAAAGCTTTGACACTAAAGCTTTTGCCTGTGAATAATATCTTATACACTATTAGCTAAAAGAGTATCAGAGGAAGCATACACACACACACACAGAGTACCAGAGCCAAAGTAACTGAGATGCAAAGAAATACCACTATCTTTTTAAAGCCACATAGCTAGCAATAAGCAGAGCCAGAACTAAGCATCAAATCCCTTGAGTTTTTTGTACCTATTTCCCTACTGCTTTAGCCCAGTTAAGTCAATGCAAGAGACTCCAAAGTGTGGTGGGCTTCGTCTGGCAGGGAGAATCTGGAACAGTGGATATCAAGATAGGAAGGGGAGGGAGAAAGTATTGGCTGTATCAGAACAACTGATCTTGTTTACCACCAGAAGGCTTCAAACCTAAAGCTGTTCTTTGAGACTAAAAAATTTAACAACACATGAGAGATATTGTTAAGAGGATGAAAAGACAAGCATAGAATGGGAGAAAATATTTGCAAAACACATATCTGATAAAAGGATCTGTATCTAAAGATGTATAATAAGAACTTTTAAAACTCAACAATAGGTACTTTCCTGGCAGTCCAGTGGTGAAGACTGTGCTCCCAATGCAGGGGGCACAGGTTTGATTCCTGGCCAGGGAACTAAGATTCTGCATGGCTAAAAAAAAAGCCCTCAACAATAAGAAACAAACAATCCAATTAAATACAGATAAAATATCTGAATAGACACCTAAAGAAGATAAGCAGATGGTCAAAAGCACTATGAATAATTGCTTATCATCATTTGTCATTAGGAATTGGAAATTAAAATAATAATGAGATGCCACCACACACCTATTAGAACAGCTAAACCCAGAAAACTGACATAACAAATGCTGGCAAGGTTGCCAAGCAACAGGAAGTCTCGCTCATTGCTGCTGGGAGCGCAAAATGGTACAGCCACTCTACAAGACAGTTTGGCAGCCTCTTACAAAGTAAACACAGTCTTACTATCCAGTCCGGCATTCATGCTCTTATGTATTTACTGAATTGATTTGAAACTTTATGTCCACACAAAACCCTGCACATGAATATTATTAATAGCAGCTTTAGTCACAGTTGCCAAAACTGGAAACAATCAAGATGTCCTTCAATAGGTGAATGGATAAACAAACTAGAATACATCCATCCAATGGAATGCTAAGTCACCTCAGTCGTGTCCGACTCTGTGTGACCCCATAGACGGCAGCCCACCAGGCTCCTCTGTCCCTGGGATTCTCCAGGCAAGAACACTGGAGTGGGTTGCCATTTCCTTCTCCAATGCATGAAAGTGGAAAGTGAAAGTGAAGTCGCTCAGTCGTGTCCAACTCTTAGCGACCCCATGGACTGCAGCCTACCAGGCTCCTCTGCCCGTGGGATTTTCCAGGCAAGAGTACTGGAGTGGGGTGCCATTGCCTTCTCCGTCCAATGGAATATTATTCACTAAAAAAAATAAAAAGAGCTATCAAGCCACAAAAAGACATGGCAGAATCTTAAGTGCACATTGCTAACTGAGAGAAACCAGTGTGAAAAGGTCACCTACTATATAATTCTAACTACATATATGATCTTCTGGAAAAGCCAAAACTATAGATACAGTGAAAAGATCAGTGATTGCCAGGGGTCCAGGGGAGGAAGGGTGAAATTAGGCACAGGGGATTTTTAGGCAATGAAACTATTCCATACAATACTATAATGTGGATATACGATACTAAACATCTGTCAACACTTACTGAACTGTATAACATAAAAAGTGAATCTTAATGCATGCACATTTAGAAAAATCATTTGGAAGATGAGAAAACATTGAAAAAGAATGACTATGATGACAACGAGAATCTAATTTTAATTGCAAATGTATGAAATAAACGTATTGAGGAGTGCAGAGAAGACGCTACTCCATGTAACTTTGGAAATGAAGTCTATAAGACTACAGGCAAAATGAACTGCACATGGCCCTGTACTCTAGTAGACATAGTTGTCTCCCACAGGGAAACAAAGGGTCAACAGTTCTGATATTGTTACACGTGTAGACCAGAAGTGAGCCATTAAGTAAATGGATGGTGGATGGATGGAAACAAATTTTTCACTCAGTTCAATTCAATTGCTCAGTAGTGTCTGACTGTTTGTGACCCCATGCACTGCAGCACACCAGGCCTCCCTGTCCATCACTAACTCCCGCAGTTTGCTCAAACTTATGTCCATTGAGCTGGCGATGCCATCCAACCATCTCATTCTCTGTCGTCCGCTTCTCCTCCTGCCCTCAATCTTTCCCAGCATCAGGGTCTTTTCCAATGAGTTAGCCCTTTGCATCAGGTGGCCAAAGTACTGGAGTTTCAGCTTCAGCATGGGTCCTTCCAATGAATATTCAGGACTGATTTCCTTTAGGATTGACTGGTTTAATCCCCTCTCAGTCCAGGGAACTCTCAAGAGTCTTCTCCAACACTAAAGATCAAAAGCATCAATTCTTTGGGGCTCAGCTTTCTTTTTACTCCAATTCTCATGTCCATACATGACTACTGGAAAAATAAAATGACAAGGGTATGTCAAAAGAGCACAGAAGCCAACTGAAAGAGCTCCCAAGAGCTCAAATAATAGGAGCCACAAAACAAAGTGATACCGGATTATAACTCAAAGTATAAAACAAATATCCATTATTTTGGGGTCCTTTCCCCATCATTTACATTACCACCTGAGTTACACCGCCTGTCAGATCACTGGTGGCATTAAATTCTCATACGCACACAATCCCTATTGTGAACTGTGTACGTGAGGGATCTAGGTTTCATGCTCCTTGTGAAAATGGACTATCTGATGATTCGAGGTAGAACTGAGAAAGTGATGCTAGCACTGGGGAGTGTCTGCAAATACAGATTATCCTTAGCACAATAAATTTAATTAGTTTGACTCATCCCAAAACCATCCCCCCAACCCCAGTCTGTGGAAAAACTGTCTCCCACAAAACCAGCCCCTGGTGCCAAAAAGACTGGGAATCATTGCATTGTTTCACACTAAAGTAAATGAGTGAATGCATTAATAAAGGGGGAGATGAGACAAATCTATGCAGGAGACTTCCAAATAATGTATGTATGCTCCACCCTCAAGGAAGCGGAGCGTAACTCCCCACTCTTTGAATGTGGGCCATGCATAGTGACCTCCCTCCAAAGATGACAATGTGGATAGGCAGGTAAAAAGCACCTTGTCTGCGGAGAAACCTGCAAACATTGAATCAGCCGGCTGATCAAGGTCAGCACCATGAGTCATAAACCATCTTGATAACATGTACGCTTGATATGATGTGATGAACTCGACACTCCACCCCTGTGATCTTCCTCTCAAAAACTCAGAACCACAGCCTAAACATAAGAAAAACATAACCAGACAAATTCCAACAGAGGTGCCTTCTACAGTATCCCTGATACTGTAGTGGGGTGCCATCGCCTTCTCTGATGAGTACGCCTCAAAATCGCCAAGGTCATCAACAACAAAGTCTGAGAAACTGTCATGAGAAATCTAAAGGAGGCATGACACCTAAATGTAATGTAGAATCCTGGATGAGATCCTGGAACAGAAAAAGAACATTAGGTAAAAACTAAGGATGTCTGAATAACTATGGATGTTAGTTAATAATAAGGTATCAATATCAGTTGATTAACAGTAACAAATGGACCATCCTAATGTAAGATGCTAATAATAGAAGAGACTATGAGGGGGAGGAGAAGGCGATGGCACCCCACTCCAGTACTCTTGCCTAGAAAGTCCCATGGGCGGAGGAGCCTGGTGAGCTGTAGTCCATGGGGTCACGAAGAGTTGGACACGACTGAGCAACTTCACTTTCACTTTTCACTTTCGTGCATTGGAGAAGGAAATGGCAACCCACTCCAGTGTTCTTGCCTGGAGAATCCCAGGGATGGGGAGCCTGGTGGGCTGCCCTCTATGGGGTCTCACAGAGTCGGACACGACTAAAGCTACTTAGCAGCAGCAGCAGCTGCATGAGGGCGAAGGGGAGTAATATGGGAACTCTGTACTATCTACTCATTTTTATCTGTAAATATAAAACTGTTCTGAAAAATAAAGCTTATGGAAAAAAAACCCACAACATTAATTTGTCTTCTGGCACACTATTTTCTTAGGGCATTTACCAGCAAAGCAATATGAGTATGCTGGTTGCCTCTCACTTTTTCTGGTATTTTATAAAGAGGGAGTTACAGGAGAACCTTGCATACAATTTTTTCTGATGTTAATAGGATTTCTAATTATGACAGGATATACCCCCAAAATAGCATATTTTGAAGGATTCTGACCTTATACAGTAAAACCCATGTCAATTCTTACACTTAGATATCAACAGTTGAAACATTTCCCTGGATACAATTATTCCAATTAGGAAGTAAATCCTTGAAAGTCACTGTATGCCTCTCCCAGATGATTCTGGGGTTCCTGGTCTTATGGCTCCCTAGGGCACTGCCATACTTTGGTGCATATTTTATTTAAGAATGAAGGTAAATAATGAGAAGAAGGTCTACTCCATTCATTTCACTAGCACCGCACTGAAACCACTTTAGGTCAGTAAGAACAACAGAATGTCACTGTCCGTCTAGAAATTACAATCTCTTTTTTTCAGTAAATTTTTATGATCAATTCTCCATCAGTTATGTGTCTCTCACCCCAACACACACACAGAACAAGAAAGTTTTGTTCTCTCTTCCATATTCCAAAAGTCACCTGTCATCTTTATCTTTTAACAAAGAAAACTCAACATCCTTTAGAAGTTGTTATAGTATTATTATTTTAGAAATAGAAAAAATATAAAAGATAGTTTTATATTATGATACTCCCATTCAATAGAATGCTAAATAGCCTCTTAAAATAAACATACTAACATGGAAAAACATCTAGGATGATTAAATTTAAAAAGTTGCAAACTCAGCATAATGTAATTTGATTTTTATTCAGAAAGGGAATACATTAATATGGTATAATATACATTAATTATATATGTGTTATTATATTACTAATAATATAGTAATTAATATACTAATACATTAGTTATATATAATAATATATGTTAGTATATTCAGAAGAAACTTTTGGAGAAATGCACTCCAAACTCCTCTATAGGAGGATGATGTGATAAAAAATTGTGTGTATGGATTTATGTCATGTTTGAACTTCTATAAGCAGAGAATATTAATTTTATAATTTGAAACTTTTTCAATACTAAAAAATGTATTTTCTCTTGAATATCATGTGGCTTGATGAAAGGAGGTGCTGGCAATTCAGGAGATGTCTGTGCACCAGGACACAGATTGTTCTACCAGGACCCAGGTAGAGCCCACACTTGACAGAGAATGAAGTCTGAGGCACTCTTCTGTCCTATTACCTTCTCCTCTGCTCAAGCAGGACTTTAAGCTATGATGTCATTCATGGCAGAAATGCTCTATTGAATCTCCACCTGGTGGTTACTCAGCTCCTGGCTGGACATGGGGACCACACCACCTCATGAGACAGCTACTTCATTCTTAGGAGTTCGGAGGTATTTCCCCAAAAAATTCTGCTGGAATTTTGGTGGCTCAGATGGTAAAGAATCCACCTGAAATGCAAGAGACCTGGTTTGATCCCAGGGTTGGGAAGATCCCCTGGAGAAGAGAATGACAACATACTCCAGTATTCCTGCCCGGAGAATCCCATGGATAGAGGAGCCTGGCAGGCTGCAGTCCATGGGGTCACAAAGAGTCCGACACAACTGAGTGACTAAGCACAGCACCCCCAGAATTGTAAACATGATTCAAAATTACAGAATAGTTATTCAATGACATCCTGAATAGCCATTTTTAATGCTACGTCTAGCATAATTCATGACTTACAGTGGTTACTCAATAAATATTTATTGAATGCATAAGCTGACTGTTGAGAATAGATAGGTTTACACTCTGCTCTATTCTTCTCTTACCTGACTGCATCATATATTTTAGACACTATATCACACAGTTACTTCATACTGAAAAAAGCAACAACTGAAAAAAAAAAAAAGAAAGAAATGAATTAGAAACCAAGAAACAGGAGTTCTGTTTCTGGTTGTGCTGTTTATCAACTGTGCAAATTTAGGGAAGTCATTTCACATCTCTGAACTCTTCTTTCATATCTATAAAATGTGGGGAGGATTGGGAAGGTGGATTTCAACAAAAACTCTGAAAATAAGCTACAGCATCCAGACTTTTGTCATCCTATGTGAGAGTAGTTATGTCTAAGCCCAGGGCTTTTACACTTATTAAATATAACCTTTATGTCTTGCTCTTTTATTCTGTATATTAAGTCACATCTCGTAACCCTCCTCCTTGCCCACTTCAGCTTTCTAGTGGCCATAGATTTAATAACTCAACTGAAAGTAGAATGAATAGAAAACAGATCACGTTGTCTAAAGAAACCATCTTCAAAATGCTTGTATTAAATGTACTCAGCAAAAGTCTTTAATGCAGAACCAGTCTTCAGAGTTGAGTGGAAACATTTGAGAAATGTTTTGAAACCTGTGGTTTTAAGTGCCACCCAGAAAAAATATTTTGCCTGGGAAAATAAACATTTTTTTTTCTATATGAACTGGCTGATTCTAAAACTTCTTTTGGAAAAAAGTTGTGTCCGCTAAGAATGAATATCTTAAAAACAAGCAAATGGAGAACTGAGAGCTTTGTTAGGAAACACTTACCAGTGTGGATACAGCCACCGTGGGGGCTAACTGTCCTAATTCCAGCCTTCATTTGGAACATGGTCAGTACTGGGAAATATGTTCTAGGAAGCAATAACTTTTCATTACTCAACTCAGTACTTCCATAACATCTGTTCAGCCATTTGGCAGATTTTGGTACTAGATACAACGTTAAACTAAGTCAATGGAGTTGTGGGTGTTTACAAGGATGGATGGAAACTTCACCTTCAATAAAGGCAAAGAGTTTTCTGTCTTTGGTACTTCTCATCACTGGGCAGTAATACTGCTTTGTAAAAAAAGCAACAATAAAAATTCTTGCAGGTGAATAAGTATTTTTGAATATAAGCGTGCAATAACAATTCAGGACTTTTTCCTCAGAGAGCTTTCTGAATCCTAAAGTAAGATTGCTAGGAGCTGCCACCTTTGGCAATCTCCTTAGCCTTTCTCCATTTCACTAATCATGCTCCAAAGCCAGAGGTTACCACAAATTACTACTGTACAGGAAAAATGCAAACACCCAAGACATCTTTTTGATTAAGTAGTCAAGCTGTTTGCAACTGGGCCAATAATCAGAAACTGAAGCAAAAGCTTGCTTCTATTCTTGGGATGGCATGACTCCTGGCTACTTCATCTGAAAAATGAAATCAAAACAATGGGGATAGAAGATAATAATAAACGTCCAACTATTTTGAAAATCTCAAAATGTGTGGACAGGAAATAAAACACTAAAAGGAAAAAAAAACGTTTTTTCACTTAAAGGAGCAATCTCTTTTCCTCAAACAGTAAAAAAAAAAAAAATAGGCAAGGATGATCACAAATCATCCTGAAGATGCAAAGGGCAGAAAAATTCAAAAGACAGTAAAGTGTGAGTTTCTGGGAAGTCAAACTAGGGGAGTGAGGGAGAGCAAAAAATAGTGACAAAATAGCCCAAAATAAATTCTCTTGTGTGATTCAGCAGGAGGTACCACAGAGAAGGCAGTACAGAGAAAAAAAACACAAAAGGAGGTGTTTGTTAGGCTTCAAAGGAGAAAGGGAATAAAAGATGAAGGCCATTTTTTATTTTTCATTTGACAACAAAGGGCAGGTGAGGGAAACTGGGAGCTTGTGGGGAAGCAAAGAGCTATCCCCTTGTTTTTAAAGAACTCAGAACTTTCAGAGGACCTGTGGAAGTAGACTTTACTTATACCATGATGATGCTATAAAATACTGCACTCCCAGTAAAGACAGCTCCATGCATTACCTTGGGAGAAGGCAACGGCACCTCACTCCAGTACTCTTGCCTGGAAAATCCCATGGACAGAGGAGCCTGGTAGGCTGCAGTCCATGGGGTCAAGAAGAGTCAGACACGACTGAGTGACTTCACTTTCACTTTTCACTTTCCTGCATTGGAGAAGGAAATGGCAACCCATTCCAGTGTTCTTGCCTGGAGAATCCCAGGGACGGGGGAGCCTGGTGGGCTGCCGTCTATGGAGTCGCAGAGTCGGACACGACTGAAGCGACTTAGCAGCAGTAGCAGCAGCATGCATTACCTTAACGACTGCTCTTATATATATGTGTGTATATATATATATATATACACACACACACACACACACATATATATCATGATGTTCCCTGACTCCAATTTCTCATTTCCATTATCAGAAAGAGCTTTGCTATGATGTTTTTTTCTGTCTTAATTAGCTGGAGCAAGACAAAACATTTAAAACAACCAACTCTGTTTTATACTTCTGCACCTTTAGAATCCCTTGAGATATTATATCTAAATATCTCTTAACAGATCACTATTTGTTCTCCAACATTACCTAGGACGAGGGACCTAGGGGCTAGAATTTGAACAGAACCTCTGAGCTGTGAGTTAACATCAACAAGAAATGTCTTTGTCTTTTGGAAATGGTTTTGAGGTTTAGTCTCAGAGTGCGGCTGGGAAATTCATAGTTTGATTAAAATTGTAATAAGAGCTAAAATCTGAGGCAAAAATTCTGGTAGCTGGAAAAAAAAATTTCTTTAATAAAAACCCTGCAGTTCTGAAGGGAAGCATCTTGTTTCTAATTCTGGACTTGGGGGATGGAAAAAGGAATATAAAAAGGAAACTGACTGACACGAACTGGCTCTAACTACCCTCATCAAGACCACTGGATAAAATCAGGTACATCAATGAGAGATGTACCTTGAAATGATTTTTTAAACTATTGCAGGTCATGGAAATTTCCCTTATTAAAACATTCCAATCCTTAGTCAACAGATATCAATGCATCAAGCAGAAAATGGGCATCAGAGCTTGATGTCAGTATAAGAAATGAACACTACATCCCAGCTCAGCTGAGAAGAAAGACCATCTCTCAACTTTGATCGGGTACAAAGTTCTTTTTAGGAGCATAACTTTCATTATCTTGTATTTTATTCCTGATTTGTGAAAACTGAGATTGAGGCAACACAACTAATTGTCAGTTTTCTAAACCCCACACTACGGAAATTTGCAGATGGCAGGGGCCAGAAGTCAGTGAAGGCTCCCCGCAGGAGCGTTTATGGAACATATGCAGCCCTTCCTAAATGCTGATGTAATCCACCCCACCGCAGCTGCAGGGGCAGGACCTGCTGCTCCACTGGAAAGCAGAAGCCCTGCCCATCCACTCCCTTATTGTCCCTCTTACTTGTCCTGCTGAATCATTTGTTTATCATGCTAAGTAGGTATGGAGCACCTGGACTGGCCAGATGAATCATCAGACCTCAATTCTAGTTCTGGCCCTGCCACCAATTTGTCGTGTGGCTTTGAGTAGGTCATCCTTGAATCTCAGTTTCCTCTTCTAAAAAAAATTGCTTTCTGGTCTAGAAATAACTTACAATCTCTTTGAACTCCACTGTCTTTTGATTTTTTTTAAAATTTCTTTTTGGACAGAAAGGAATGACAGATGAGATAGAGTTTCTGCTCTCTTACAGGCTGTGGACACCACCTTGAGAAAAGTAAAAGTTCATTACTGGAGTCCTCTGAGTATGCTTGGACCGCTAATTATCAGTCCTTTTCAACAGAGTTTCCATGAGGGGTGAAGATTTCATATTCTAAGATATCCCCTCTCTGTGATGAAAGAACCTCCCTTTTATGCATCTAGATTGGTACACGTTATGCACCATCCTTTGGAGAACTGAGAAACAGCCTCTCAGATCAACTTTCAGGTTATGTGATTCAGATGAGCAACTCCAACTGGGAAAGGCTGCAAGTTATGACTTTCCCATAGGATCATCATAGAATGCCAAAGCTAAACCATTCTATCCTACTGGTTCTCAAAGTGTGGTCCCTGAGCCAGCAGCAGCCAGCAGCACCTGAAAACTTTTTCAAATGCAAAGTCTCGCTCGCCTTAGTCCACTGAATCAAAAACTGTGGGGATGGGACCCAGTAATCTGGGTTTCAACAAGCCATACAGGTGATTCTAATGCATGCCAACGTTTGGGATCCACTGTTCTAGTCCTTGGACCTTCCTTTACAGATGAAGAGGGCAGGAGTGCAAGAAAAGTCACTTGCCCAAGCTGGCACCTCTAACGTATGGTTAGGCCTTGATTAGAATCAAATGTTACGGACAGAATTATGTCCTCCCTACAAACTCATATGTTGAAGCCTTAATTCCCCAGTGTGGCTGAATTTGAAGACAGGGCCTTAAAGAGGTAATTAAGGTTAATGAGGTCAGAGAGTGGGCCTCTAAAATGAAATGTCATCCTTATATCAACAGGGAGAAGTGGCCAGAATGTGTACACACAATGAAAAAGCCATGTGGGGACTCAGAGAGAAGGTAGCCATCTGCAAGTCAAGGAGACAGGCCTCAAGAGAAATCAAACTGACCAACACCTTGAACTTGGAGTTCTAGCTTCTAGAACTGTGAGAAATAAATTTCTGTTAAGTCACTCAGGCTGTGGCATTTTATTATGACAGTTCTAGCAAATGAATACTCCAGGTCCTCTGATTCTCTGGACATGAATCTATTATGTCAATTAAAATGACTTTAGAATTCTAACAAGTTTTTCTGAGATGTAAAGAAACAAATGAATCCCAAGAATGGCTGTTCTTCAGCCGGACAGATGGTAAGAAGAGGGCTTCCTAGAGCCCTGACCATGCACACATCCCAGACACTGCTCAGAGGGTAAGTTCTCCAAACCTGCATCTTATGCAAAGATTTTGACACAGTCATATGAGAGTAGTGGTCCTCATAAGAGGGGTTGTGTGTGTGTGCGTGTGTGCTAAGTCGCTTCCATCGTGTCTAACTCTTTGCAACCCAATGGACTGTAGCCTGCCAGGCTCCTTTGTCCATGGGATTTTCCAGGCAAGAAGATTGGAGTGGGTTGCCATACCCTCCTCCAGGGGATCTTCGTGACCCAGGAATCAAACCAGCATCTCTTATGTCTCCTGCATTGGCAGGCAGGTTTTTTACCACTAGCACCACCAGGGAAGCCCTACAAGAGGGCTTAACGGGGCCACTAAATCAGGAAGAGTTAAGAAAGAACGAATAACATTAGGTATGAGGTTCCTGTCTTCCCGCAGAAGCAGGCAGTAGTAGACGGACAGGGTCTAGGAGGGCAGTGACCAAATGTCCTTTGGACAAGCCAACCCTGGATATCCCTCAAGCTCTGTAATCTTCCTCTCTCCTTCCATGTTGGACTACACACACACAAATGCCTCCTCTTGCTTCCATAGCCTAGGTAACAGCATTTTCATCCCTCTGATGATGCCAGCTAGAATCATCTTAATGTTTTTGATTTTCCTCTTCCATATCCACCAGGCAGCACCCAGTCCTGTCCATTCTGTCTCTGAAATACCTTTCAAATCTTTCCTCTCTTCTCTGTCCTGGCTGCCACTGTTTTTGATAATCCTTTCGTCACCTCTTGCCAGAGCTAAACTTTCAAAGTTTTATAAGTTGTCTCCTGATCACTGACTTACCCTCTCATATTCTCTCCAAAAGATGGTCAGAAGTCTGCCTTCCGAAAGACAGATCTCAGACAAGGCTCTTCATAATCCTATCGGCCCTTCCAGTCCACCCTTCGGCCACATGCCCATCCCTCCACAGGCACAGCAGCCCCACACTTCTCCAGTCCCCAAACCCAGCATGACCCTTCCCTCTACCGGATTGAATTATCTGGTAGTCTTAACTCTTTTGGGGAAATGCTTATTATTTTTTTCCTCTGAGCATGTGTGTGTGTGAAATGTCATCTATAACAACAACAACCCTCATATCCCCACCACCAATATAAGAAACAGAATGTCACCTATTACCCATCTTACACAGCCCTCTTCTCCTTCTTTCCATCTGCCAGAGGTCTCCTTGATATGCAAGCCTTTCAGTCTCCTGATTTCCTTAGTAGCTTTACCACTTGTGTCAGTTCAGTTCAGTCATTCAGTTGTGTCCAACTCTTTGCGACCCCATGAATCACAGCACGCCAGGCCTCCCTGTCCATCACCAACTCCCGGAGTTCACTCAGACTCACATCCATAGAGTCAGTGATGCCATCCAGCCATCTCATCCTCTGTTGTCCCCTTCTCCTCCTGCCCCCAATCCCTCCCAGCATCAGAGTCTTTTCCAATGAGTCGACTCTTCTCATGAGGTGGCCAAAGTACTGGAGTTTCAGCTTCAGCATCAGTCCTTCCAAAGAAATCCCAGGGCTGATCTCCTTCACAATGGACTGGTTGGATCTCCTTGCAGTCCAAGGGATTCTCAAGAGTCTTCTCCAACACCACAGTTCAAAAGCATCAGTTCTTTGGCGCTCAGCTTTCTTCACAGTCCAACTCTCACATCCATACATGACCACTGGAAAAACCATAGCCTTGACTAGACGGACCTTTGTTGGCAAAGTAATGTCTCTGCTTTTGAATATGCTATCTAGGTTGGTCAAAACTGTCTTTCCAAGGAGTAAGCGTCTTTTAATTTCATGGCTGCAGTCACCATCTGCAGTGATTTTTATGTACCCATGAATAATGTTATTACTTTTGCTTGTTTTTAAGAGAGACCACCTGTTTGTAGCTTTCAAGGACTTGTTTCTTACCACTGGATTCATAAGATTTGCCCACGTTGTTGCACGTAGCTAATTCATTTCACTGTTCTCTACAAATCTACATAAATATATATGTACAGTATGCATACCCTTTTCCATTCTGTTGCTGACTGGTATGTGGGTGTTTGTACAATATTATGAACATGTTTGAACACATGTACATGTGTGTAAGTTTAGAGACTGCTTCTAGGACTGCTGGGCCCTGGGTATGTGCATGTGATCTGGCAATACTAGATTGTATTCCAAAGTGGCTATACCAATTGACACTCATAACTTTTTCATCTGTTGATAAAAATCAGTCAGTGATATTCTGTTTAAGATTTTGCATCTGTGTTTAAAAGTAAATTTGGTAACTTTCCTTTCTTAAATAGTATTTAACTGATTTTAATATAAAGGTTATACTGACCTCACACATTAATTTGGAAGTATTCCTTCTCTTTACACTCCTTCAAAAAGTTTTGCAAGATTGGAAATACCAGTTGCTTGATTTTTTCTTTTTTTTTGCCGTTGTACAATTTGTCTAATAAATTACCTAGGCCCCAGTTTTTGAAGGAAACTTATAAATACAGTGATTCATTTAATAGTGTTTAGGAGCATTCCAATTTTCTTTTTCATTTCAAATCAGTTTTACTAATTTATACTCTTTTAGGAATTTGACCTAACACCCAAGTTTTCAAAATCATTGGCATAAAAGTGGTTCATGATATTCTCTTATCATTTCAGTGTCTGCTACATCAGAGATTTAACAATATTGTTCCTAATACTGTTTACTCATGCCTTCTCTTCCTTTTTATATCAATCTTATCAGACTTTGAAAGATATTATTAGTCTTTGTATTGTAACATAATGTGCATTCTTGGATTTTCTTGACCACATTCTACTTTCTCTCGCTTGCACGGGGCCCTGTCACACTGGCTCACCCCTCCACTGTCACCTGGATGCTAGGTCACACTGCTGAATGAATGTGCTGATGGACTATGCCCTTTGATAGTTCTTTGGGCTTTCTCTTTTTTCTTTTTCTTTTTTTTTAACCTTACTCCCACAGCCCTGGGCTTGTATCTCTCAAGTGAAAAAGTGTTCATAACTTCAGTCTTGACCTAAGTAAGGATCTGCCTTCTGGAGCAGTGAGGCTAAAGCAGTCTTTTTTTCAAAAATTATTTATTTATTTTCGGTTGCGTCTTCATTGCTGTGCATAGGCTTTCTCCAGTTGCCATGAGCGGGGTCTGCAATGAATGGGGGCTGCAGTGAGTGGGAGTCACGCTTCATTGTGGTGTGCAGGCTTCTTAATGTAGATGCTTCTCTTACAGCAGAGACAGGCTCTAGGCACACAGGCTTCAGTATTCGCAGTGCGTGGACTCATGAGTTGTGTGGCTCACAGGCCCTAGAACACATGGGCTCCAGTGTGGCACACCGGATAGCTGTTCCATGCCATGGGGGATCTTCCCGGACCAGGGGTCAAACCCACATCCCCTGCATTGACAGGTGGATTCTTATCCACTGTTCCACCAATGAAGTCCAAAGTAATCTTTTTAAATAATCAGATTTTGGCTTTGGTTTAGAGAGTCTACCATTTCCTTCCTCTTCTTTTCTCTGGGTCTATTTTCTGTTTTGTTTCAAAAGTTTTTAAGTTCAATGATTAGTCATTAATTCAACCACTCACTTTTTCTAATATCCATCTTTAAGGCAGAGGTCAGCAAACCAATAGCCCACAGACTTGTTTTTGTAAATAAACTTCTACTGGGACACAACCACACCCATTTGTTTTCATATTGTCTGTGGCTACTTCTGTGTTACAACAGCAAAGTAGAGTAGTTATGACAACACTGTGTCTGTAACTAGTAATATTTTAGTAGCTATTTCTTTACAGAAAAAGTTTGCTCTAAGGATATAGATTTTTCTCTAAGTATTCCTTGAGTGACATCACAAATTCTGCTACATAATATTTGCATAACTCTTCTGAACTCTGTGTTTTCTCATGTCTAGTATGATTTCTTTGATTCATATGTCATTTAGAAAGTATATTTTTAAAATTTCCAAACATGTTTTTTTTCTCCCAAGGCTTTTAGTAACTGAACACTAACTTGTTCTATGATGAGAAGGTAGATTTGTGTGACATTAATTTTCTAAAAATTTTAGAAATTTTATTCCTGGCCTAGTATATGATCACTTTTGTAATTTTTTGCAATTCATGGGGTCGCAAAGAGACACAACTGAGCGACTGAACTGAACTGAAATGAATGTATGTTTGAAAATAATATGTATTCTCTATACATATGTATGTGTAGTGTCTTATTAATCATATCTTTAAAATCTTTTGTATCCTTACTGATTGTCTGCTCAAACAATTAATTACTGAAAAAAAGTATTAAAATTCCCCACTAAAGGGTGGATTTATCAGTTTCACTTATAGCACTGACCATACACACTTTTTCAGATATATAACAATTAAACCTTCTATAATTTCCAGGTGAACTGATTCTCTTATGAAGATAAGCATTGTATCTATTCATTTCTAATGATATTCATTTCTAATCATATGTCATAAGTGTGTCTCTTATAAATAGAATATAGTTGAATTTTTTTATGTATCCACTCAGAATCTTTAACTTTAATTAGATGTTAAGTCCATTTAGTTGATCATAATTATTTGATATATCTGGATTACTTTGATCATCTGATTTATTTCTCATTTTGTCTGCCTTTAGACATTTCTTTCACTGTATTTTCTTCTTTACTTGCTTTAAAGTTACATAATTTTTCTTTCTTGTTTTAAAGGTTAACTTAGAAATTTTAACATATATTTATCCTAAAGTCTCAAATTAATGTCTTTACCTTCCTACAACAATAAAAGAAGCAATCACCTCCTTCCCAATTTATATGCTATTATTTTCCAGAATTGTAGATATATATAGATTCTTTTAACCCCCAAACTCACTGTTACTGTTTCACATCAACTTGTTCACTATTTTTGTTTTGCTTTGTTTTTACCATTTC
Source organism: Bos taurus (assembly GCF_002263795.3). Taxonomy (NCBI): domain Eukaryota; kingdom Metazoa; phylum Chordata; class Mammalia; order Artiodactyla; family Bovidae; genus Bos; species Bos taurus. The sequence continues at coordinate 29,262,061 of NC_037337.1, forward strand.
CTCTTTCTTCCCAGACCCTCTTCCTGAGATCATTTTTATTTCACATAAAATATATTTTTTAGTTAAGTCCTGTTGGTGGCAAGCCTCCTTGGCTTTGTTTTGTCTATAAATATTAATATTTAGTTTTTATACTTGAAAGATAATTTCACTGGATATCTCCTCCCTTAATATGCAAAATATATTTATGTATATGTTTTTGTCACCCTGGAATTAATTACATATTTATTAAAGTAATTATAAAATTACTATATGTACTATATAAATGTGTTGTATGTATATATTTTTGTCACTGAATAGTTAGAAGCATTAGCTCTAGGTGAATCAAGTAAACTAAAAGGCTATTTCTAGTTAAACTATTAAGAGTTTATTTTATTTGCTAGTGAAGAGACTATTTCCAATTTGCTACCAAAAATTAGTTAATTAAACCAGACTATGCTTCAGTACATCTTCCTAAATGTGGAATTAGCTAGTGATCTACTTTATAAGAACATCAACAAATTAAACAGCTATAACATAATAGAGAGAATGAACTTAAGGATAGTTTATTTTGCCTTAACTATGTGAATGTACCCCAAGGTGCTTGACATCAAGAATACTAAATTAATATATATTTAAAAGAGAATGAATCAATTTTAAAAGATTATTTTTTCAAAAGACACAAAAAATATTTGTCCATAAAAATGATGTTAACTCTAATGTATTAAAAAATATATACAACAGAGTGAAGAGGCTGAAAACCTCAAACACCAACCTTTCAAATAGATTCTCTCAACTCAGCTCATAAAACTGCAAAAAAGGCACTGCCACTTGAGTGCTCTGCTCTTGGGAGAGGTGAAGTCCTCTGTATTTATAGGAGGTTGATAAATCTGAATACATTAAATCATCAAATGTACCCTCTTCCATCCCAAATGAAGCCCAAACTAAAACAGACATACTGAGCACAAAGATACAGGAGGGAAAGATAAGAGCACAGAGATAAATAATTCTGGAAAGTCAAAGCAATCTTGAGAAAGAATTATGCTGAGGGTATCACGCTCTCTGATTTCAAGCTCTAGTACCAAGCTATAGTAATTCAAATCATATGGTACCAGCATAAAAACAAATACATAGATCAATGGAAGAGAATAGAGAGCCCAGAAATAAACCCATATATCTATGGTGAGATAATTTACAACAAAAGCATTAAGAATATACAATGAGGAAAGGGTGGCTTCTTCAATAAACGGTGTTAGGAAAAGTGGACAGTCACATGCAGGAAAATGAAAGTGGACCACTTTCTGCCACTATAAAATAGATTAAAGACTTGGACATAGATCTGAAACCATGACCTCCTAGAAGAAAACACAGGCAGTAGACTCCTTGAGATAGGTCTGGAAATGATTCTCTGAATCTGACACCAAAAGCAAGAGCAACAGAAGCAAAACTTAACAAGTGGGACTGCAGCAAACTAGAAAACCTCTGTACAGCCAAAGAAACCACAATCAGATGAAAAGGGCAACCTACTGAATACGATAAAATAGTTACAAATCACATATTGGATAAGGAGCTAACATCCAAAACATGTAAAGAACTCATATAGCTCAATAGCAAAAAAAGGAAATATTTCAATTTAAAAATGGGCAGAAGACATGAGTAGACATTTCCCCAAAGAGAGGTATTACATGAAACAATGCTCTACATGATTAGTCATCAGGGAAATGCAAACCAAAACCACAGTGAGATATCACCCCTGTTAGAATGGCTATAAAAACAAATTGGAAAAAAAAAAAAAAAGGGCTGGTGAGGATGTAGAGAAAAGGGAAATTTTATGTGGTGCTGGTAGAAATGTTAATTGGTGGAGCCAGTATGGAAAACAGTATGGAGGTTCCTCAAAAAATTAAGAGTAGAACTATCATATATCACCCAGCAATTCTATTTCTGGGGTTTTTATCCGAAGAAGACAAAACAGTAATTCAAAAAGACATATGCATTCCTGTGTTCACTGCAGTATTATTCACAATACTCAAGACATGGAAATAACTTAACGTCCATCAATGGATGGATAAAGAAATACTATTATATTATCACAATTATATATATATTATTCAGCCATAAAAATAATGAAATATTGCCTTTTGTGACAAACTCAAGAGCATTATACTAAAGTGAAATAAGTTAGAGAAAGAAAAACACAGATGATCTTTCTTATATGTGGAATTTAAATATTTAGTGTGTATATATGTATATGTATATACATATGTGTGTGTGTGTGTGTGCTCAAAGATACCAAGAACAAACTGATGGTTACCAGAGGCATGGGGTGGTGGGTAGAAGAAATGGGTGGGGTTTTTTTTTGTTTTTTGGACCTTTAAGCCTAAATAATTTTGAAAATAAAAATAAGCACGAAGATGCACAAGTGCATAATCACACACATCAGTCTTTGACACGGCTCAGTGTTCCTTAATCTATCTTGGTCTAAGACCAAGCAAACCGTAGTCTATCTAAGCCACTACCTCCTCACCAGGACCACTTCAGTCACCTTCCAACACGTTTCCCTGGTCCTACTCCTCCTCTACGAGAGCTTTCAACCATGTCATTCTCTTCTTAAAACCTCCCAACCACTTCTTATCAAAACACCATCTCAACTCAATCTCAACTTCCTATTTAAAAACAGAGCACAAAGGTCAGAGGTGGATTCTCTGGAGACAGACCACCTGGCTCAGGCTTGGGCAGACTGTGTGAACCTGAAGAAATTGCTTATCCTCTCTGAGCCTCAGTTTTATTATAAGTACAATGGAGATAATAACAACGCCTACCTATAACATAGGGTTGACATGATTCCCACACGATACGGTTAACAAGGCTTATGAGATCCCACTGCTGACTCCCTCCAACTTCACATCCTGCAATCTTCCTCCTGTCCGTTCCACATCAGCCTCACCAGGCTTAGGGCTCTGACTTGTCTTCTTTCTTTTCTCTCTTATGTTCGCTGTGGCTTCTCTCTCATACCATTCAGAGCTCAACTCAAATGTAACCTTACAATCATGCTAAATCGCTTCAGTCGTGTCTGACTCTTTGTGACCCTATGGGCTGTAGCCCACCAGGCTCCCCTGTCCATGGGATTCTTCAGGCAATAACAGTGAAGTGGGTTGCCATGTCCTCCTCTGGGGGATCTTCCCAACCCAGCGATCGAACCTGAGTCTCCTGCATTGGCAGGCAAGTTCTTTACCACTTGCATCACTGGCGGAGCCCAACATTACAATCATTTCACCTTAAATAACCACCTAGACCTTCGCAGACCCTCGCTCTCTATACTCAGATCATATGTTACTTTTCCTCATAGCTTTCAGTCTTCTATGAAGTTACATTTACTCCCTATTGTATGCTCTTTGTCTCCCTCACTGGAACATAAGCTTCGTGAGGGCAGGAGTTTCCTATGTCAGGTTTACTATCACATCCTTAGTACCTACTGCAGTGCCTGGTACACGGTAGGCACTCAAAAAACATTTGCTGAATACTAGAATAATGAAATGCTTACTCAGACAGATAGTTCATAAATAAAATGTCAGTTACTGTTATTATTAGGGAATGTTAGACCAAATTATCTAGCCACGTTCATTTTAGAAATGAATGCGCAGTAGTTCAAATTTGCAGAATTAGTGACATAGTTAAGACTACAACCCAGTTGCTAAATGAGTGTGTACTTTCAAGAGATAATCCTGTGAAAACAAATATTTCACTGCTCTTTAGTTCATTTTAATTCTGTGCAACAATATCCATAAGACTGATGAAGGGACGTGATGGCCATAGGACTAGGGTGCCTGTGAGTGACTATTCTTATTGTAGCCACAGTCTATGCCATCCTGCTGGTAGTATGCCTAAAATCCCAGTTATTATTCACTTATATGAATCAAAGCATTGAAGACTGATTTTAAAATAAAACTATCTAGGTACAGTATTGGTAATTGTTTAATATCTTAGCTCAAACTAATTCATAGCAATAGAAACAAGATATTGAATAGAATCATGATGTAAAGGAACCCTGGGAAGGCAGACTTCGGAGGGGAGGAAAAAGAAGACAATTTGAGCACAGCATAGCCTCCTGGATGAGCTAGCTTACAAGCAGCACTCCCAAGTACGTGTGTGCAGGAAGGCACCATCAGTTGTGGGAGGAAAGCTGGGGAGCAAAAAAGCCATGCGGGCAACTGTTCCCGTGAGACTTCTTCAGAAAGGGGGATACCAGGGCAAAGAAAATAAAAACAAAGGCAAGGACATTCTTCCTTGAGCTTTATTTAGTGTACGTTCTGGAAGTAAACAGGGGGCATGGGGAGGGAGTACAAGTAGGTTTGGCTGGTGAATGGAAGACAAGGGAGCCCATGAAAGGGTGTACCCCAATAATTTGGGGATGAAGAAAATGTTACCCAAAATTAAAGAACCAGCACCTTGAGATTAGTTACTCTTGAGATGGATTGGTCAGAATGGTGCCTCCAGAGAATGTAGCACAAGTAAAAACTGACCAGCCTGACTTAGGCCCACAATGTCTCAAGCCTGTGTAACCAGGCTGCCCTAAAAGACCCTTGAGGTCTTTGTATTTAGATCCAGGATCACTTCTTTTTTGCCCATTTATACCGCTATGTTTAACTCCCAACTTTCAGCTCCATTTCCTGGACTGAGTTTAGTTAGAACATGAGGTATCAGATTTCAAATAAATTTAAGTTTCCTCCTATTTTCTCCACTTCGTTTTATTAGGTTGTTCTGTAAGTATTTACTCAGTACATGCCGTAGGCTATAGTGCCCTGTTTGCCATTGGAGATACATTAGAAACAACAGCAAAAGTCTAAAATGCCTTAATCACAGACATACCACCACCAACAGACACACACACACACACACACACACACACGCACACACCTTTATGGGAAACGAGTCAGTCCTATTAGAAGTGCACACTGTCTAATTCAGAATGGAATCTGCAATTTGTAAGTAACTAGGTAAAAACACCAGAGAAGGCAATGGCACCCCACTCCAGTACTCTTACCTGGAGAATCCCATGGACGGAGGAGCCTAGTAGACTGCAGTCCATGGGGTCGCTAGGAGTCAGACACAACTGAGCGACTTCACTTTCACTTTTCACTTTCATGCATTGGAGAAGGAAATGGCAACCCACTCCAGTGTTCTTGCCTGGAGAATCCCAGGGACGTGGGAGCCTGGTGGGCTGCCGTCTCTGTGGCCGCACAGAGTGGGACGTGACTGAAGCGACTTAGCAGCAGCAGCAGCAGGTAAAAACACACCATTTGGGTGTGCTGAATACCTAATCTAAGCAATGAGGTCTTGCAGAAACACAAGAAAAAATCATGCAAGAAATCACTGAGCCACTGTGTACATGAATATGAGCACTGATAGGAATTGTTAGAAATTAAACTAACTAAAGAAGACCTTGCCCCTAGAGAGCAATTCAGTTTGGCAGAGAAAAGGAGATTTATGACTCATGAAACCAAGTTTGCACAATATGATCAAGTGCCAGATTACTTAGTTCAGACAACAATAATTAGTGAGCACTTTCCAGTAATAGTCCACACTAATCTTATAGCAAAATTTTAAACAAACCATCTGAATGTGCTGATTTGAATTCTGATCTCCTAGTTTTCCTCACTATTATATATAACCATATAATAGGGCAGCAAAGGCAAGAACCAGCATAGAAAAGCCTATAAAGTCTATTCAAGAAAGGGTCACATTCCACTACTACAGTGGCTTTAGGGCTCAGGTGCCCCGTGGTCAAGAAATGGCCTCTGGAAGAAGCACAGGAGCCAAAGTTAAACTGTCTGAGGTATGAGGGACACTGATGATACTAAACTGTTAACAGCCAGAGTCTTCCCTCAGTAACACCTATAATAGAGCTACAGCCCTTCAGCGCTAGCCAGTTTCTATTTTCTAGATGTTCCTGAAGTGCCCACTGCTTTTTCTGTTACCTTAAAGCCTTGTCCTGAGCCAAGATGAAACATCTTCTATAGCTATAGAGTAGATCTCATTCCATGAGGGAAAGTTTAGGTACAACGTGAGACTCTTCTTTCATTTCCATTCCATGGCCAAGGCCAGGACCCTGTTATAGTGAAGGTTCTTGCTGGTAATAGCCTAAGTCCTGTCAAGTCCTGTCTTTACAGATGATGAAGCTTGAGTTATCTGTATCTGTCCATAAAGGGGAGAAGGCAATGGCACCCCACTCCAGTACTCTTGCCTGGAAAATCCCATGGGTGGAGGAGCCTGGTAGGCTGCAGTCCATGGGGTCTCGAAGAGTCAGACACGACTGAACGACTTCACTTTGACTTCACTTTCATTCATTGGAGAAGGAAATGGCAACCCACTCCAGTGTTCTTGCCTGGAGAATCCCAGGGACAGGGGAGCCTGCTGGGCTGCCATCTATGGGGTCACACAGAGTCGGACACGACTGAAGCGACTTAGAAGCAGCAGCAGTCCATAAAGGGACAACTGGATTCTCAAAGTATCAGATATACAACTGTGAACTGAAGAAATCAGTAGAAAAGAGTACCCTTACATAAGCTGGATCTGTATGTTCTACTCTACCAAAGCTATGTAATAGTGAATTACCATAAGCATATATCTTCAGATCTTCAGAACCAATTGTATTTATGATAGGTTGTTCTCCATTACCCAAAGAATTAAGGTCAGATCATCTTGATTTGCTCTCAAAATAGTCTTCCACTATCGTTGTTGTTGTTCAATCACTATGTTGTGTCCAACTCTTTGTGACCCCATGAACGCCAGGTTTCCCTGTCCTCCACTATCTGCAGGAGTTTGCTCAGATTCATGTTCTTTGAGTCAGTGATGCTATCTAACCATCCCATCCTTTGCCGCCCTCTTCTCCTTTTGCCTTCAATCTTTCCTAGCATCAGGGTCTTTTCCAATGAGCCGGCTTTTCACATCAGATGGCCAAAGTATTGGAGCTTCAGCTTCAGCATCAGTCCTTCCAATAGTCAGGGTTGATTTCCTTTAGGATTGACTGGTTTGATCTCCTTGCAGTCCAAGGGACTCTCAAAAGTCTTCTCCAGCACCACAATTCAAAAACATCAATTCTTTAGCACTCAGCCTTCTTTATGGTCCAACTCCGACATACATTCCACTCTTATACGCCAGTAATCTTTCACGTACCCCCTCTACTCTACTCTTTGCTGGTAAGTCGCTTCAGTCGTGTCCGACTCTGTGCGACCACATAGATGGCAGCCCACCAGGCTCCCCTGTCCCTGGGATTCTCCAGGCAAGAACACTGGAGTGGGTTGCCATTTCCTTCTCCAATTCGTGAAAGTGAAAAGTGAAAGTGAAGACGTTCAGTCATGCCCGACTCTTAGCGACCCCATGGACTGCAGCCTACCAGGCTCCTCTGTCCATGGGATTTTCCAGGCAAGAGTACTGGAGTAGGGTGCCATTGCCTTCTCCGACTCTACTCTTTAGTGTTCTGTGAATGTGTAATATATTTTCACACCTCTGGGTGTTACTTGATGGTGATACTTCTGTCTGAAATGCACTTTTAACCCCATTTTCCGTTTACCAACACTTTATAGAATCCACCTGATTCAAATACTCCCTCTCCTCAAATTTTTCCTGACTCTCTAGTCAAAATTAACCATTTAGGCTGTATAACTTTTATCCCTTGTCTTAATCTACTGTTAAAAACTTTAAGTTGTCTGAGGATAGGATTATGTATTTTGTTCCCCTTTACGTCTTCTTCAAACTATTCATAGGGTTCTCAAGGCAAGAAAACTGAAGTGGTTTGCAATTTCCTTCTCCAGTGGACCATGTTTTGCCAGAGTGAAAAAGTTGGCTTAAAACTCAACATTCAAAAAGACTGAGATCGTGGCATCCAGTCCCATCACTTCATGGCAAACAGATGGCGAAACAATAGAAACAGTGACAGACTTTATTTTCTTGGGCTCCAAAATCACTGCAGACGGTGACTGCAGCCATGAAATTAAAAGACACTTGCTCCTTGGAAGAAAAGCTATGACAAACCTAGATAGCATATTAAAAAGCAGAGACATTACTTTACCAACAAAAGTCTATCTAGTCAAAGCTATGGTTTTTCCAGTGGTCATGTATGGATGTGAGAGTTGGATTATAAAGAAAACTGAGCGCAGAAGAATTGATGCTTTTGAACTGTGGTGTTGGAGAAGACTCTTGAGAGCCCCTTGGACTGCAAGGAGATCAAACCAGTCAATCCTAAAAGAAATCAGTCCTGAATTTTCATTGAAAGGACTGATGCTGAAGCTCCAATACTTTGGCCACCTGATGCAAAGAACTGACTCACTGGAAAAGACCCTGATGCTGGGAAAGATTGAAGGCAGGAGGAGAAGGGGATGACAAAGGATAAGATGGTTGGATGGCATCACTGACTCAATGGACATGAGTTTGAGCAGGCTCCAGGAGTTGGTGATGGACAGGGAAGCCTGGCGCACTGCAGTCCATGGGGTCACAAAGAGTCAGACACAACTGAGAAATTGAAGTCTTCTTCAGTTCCTAGCATGTCTCTTTCACACAGTAAGTACTCAAAAAATGCTTTTTGGACGGATGGATAGATGGATGATGAATGAATAACACATAGCATCTCAGTTTCCTAACATAAAAATTAATAGATGATTTCCAAGGGACATTAACTAGCTATAAATGTCTTAGGATTCTTTTAGAAAGCTATTAGTTCTCATTTAGTTCTCATTTAGACACTGAGCGGGGGGTAAAAAACATCTCATTAGACTCACACAAGAAAGAAACAGGAGCCTCACCAGAGTCTTACTCAGGATCCTACAGGAAGAAATCTCAGAAAAGGGTCTAGAAGAACCTCTAGGTTCTAAAGGAGGGCTAGTACTTGGAGGAAATAGAAATAGTGGTAGCATAAAAGTAGAAACAAGCTGAGCAAAAAGCAATGTAGGAAAGGACATTTCAAAGCCAAACAAAAATAAATCTTGAATTAGCAACACCTTAAACTACTAGTAAAACACTTCCTTTCATCTGTAGATATGAATGGTGGCTAAGTTTTACTTCAAATCTGCATGTGCAGTGAACATGCCTCTTCCAGTGGAGGATGCTGCTATATGCTGTTGCTAGTGCTCAAGAATCTCATGGAAATAAAGGGCCCATACAGAAGGGTTAATGGTTTCTATCTTGTACAGATTAAAGACTGTGAAAGCACATAAAAATCTTTCCCAAAGTAGACTGACATCAGAACAGCCTTCAGCTACTCAAATAAGCATGTTTGCAAACATCTAGAAACACAAATAGTATAAAAATGTCAGTAGTCATCAAACTGATATCAATGATATGTAGCGCAGACATATGTTCCATACATATGGAATTGCCCCATATTCATTTTCTCTTTCCATAAGGACCTAGAAATGTCCCATGCGTGTTTAATTCTGAGAGGCAGGCAAACATATATGTGATCCAGAGCCATTCTCATTTCCCAATTTTTTATAAGCTGATTCGTGTAAGTATTAAGGTCAGAAAGTGAGACATTAGTCCTCATATCCCCAAGCCTGGATTATTCCATTATATGATTGGGATTTTTATCTTCATGGTAAACCACATTTCACTTGCTTCAATGTCACCAACTATAAGGGCACAGAGAGGGGAAGAGAACAGGGAAATCGGGCCGTGAGAACACAGTAAGGTAGGGACATGGACTGGAAGACCAGCATGTGAGAATGTGTTCACTAGCTTAACAACTGTTTTTGGAGACCTACTATGTGCCAAGCACCATCCTTAGTACTGAAAATCTAACAAAGGAAAAAAGATAAAATTCTGACCCTCGAGTAGTAGGAGATTAAATAAATAAAATAAGTAGTATGCTAGATGCTGGTAAGTGTGAAAGGTGAAGAAAAATCAGCAGTAAGAAAAGACAGTTAACATAAAAGTCACTCAATTGCAAACACTGAGTTCCATCTAAGATACTGACATTTACAAAATAAATTGGGATGAAAATTATGAAGTTAATGATGCTTGGCCTCTCTGCTCCTTATCCTTATCCTTTAGGTGCTATTTACTTTTTTTAAACATACCTTCTCTTTATTCCCCTAGGAGATTCAGGGTAACCAACTGTGGAATTGAAACTGCCAGTGTCCTGGTGACCATTCTTTTTCTTTCAGCCCCACGTGCTATATTACGAGATCAGTATTTTATTTCTAGATAATCTGATAATCCAAGAGGAAGCATAGCAACATCTAAAGCCACTCCCCTATCCTCAGACAATATGTTTGTTGTTGTTTAGTTGCTAAGTTGTGTCCAACTCTTTTGTGACCCCATGGAAAGTAGCCTACTAAGGCTCCTCTGTCCATGGGATTTCCCATTCAAGAATACTGGAGCAGATTGCCATTTCCTTCCCCAGGGGATCTTCCTGACCCAGGGATAGAACCCACATCATCTGCATCGGTATGGAGATTCTTTACCACTAAGCCACCAGGTAAGCCCAAACTATAGAGACAATGCCTTAAGCTAAAGGAGTTTCTTGAACATCAGGAATTTCATGCACCTTGTCACACAGTGAGAGAGAAGTCTCGGGCAAAGGGGCCTCTCTTCCCCAATGACATACTTAACCTATGGTCTAAAGAGAGGTTAACCCTAAATCTTTTTAACCCTAAAACCCCAATAAACCTACTTTTAATTTTTATTTGATTTCAAGAGTTTAAATGTACTCTGTGAGACATTTGCCTTCCGATTTGTATTCTGGGGGCCCTGCCAGGACGTGAACATGAGTGACATGCACTGAGCACAACCAGGGGCCAAAGCAGAGCCTGGGGATCAGTACCTGAATCTGTCATCACCTAATAAGCATCCGGAGAAGGTAATGGCACCCCACTCCAGTACTCTTGCCTGGAAAATCCCACGGACAGAGGAGCCTGGTAGGCTGCAGTCTATGGGGTCATGAAAAGTCAGACACGACTTCACTTTCACTTTTCACTTTCATGCACTGGAGAAGGAAATGGCAATCCACTCCAGTGTTCTTGCCTGGAGAATCCCAGGGATGGGGGAGTCTGGTGGGCTGCCGTCTATGGGGTCACACAGAGTCGGACACAACTGAAGCGACTTAGCAGCAGCAATAAGCATCCAGGAGTCAGGCCCAGGTTCCTGTTCTTCGTTAAAAGCACGATTTGGGACTGCAACCTTCATGAGTGCAGAAAACCAAGGAGGAACATGTGCACGCCCACAGGATTTCAGTTGGCGGAGGCTTCTAGGGAGCAGGTGGGAGAGCTATTTAGATTTTTTTCCAATTAATTGAGTTAGAAATTGTAGTAAATAAACAGTTTTAAGTACATTTTCTACCCTCTAAACAGTTCCCATATCATTGAAGAGCAGCTGCTTCAGGATCCCAGGTGGCTCATAGAAGCACAGGCTGGGCATGGGAGCTGGGGACCTGGCAAAGGGAATCCCCAGCCACTGTGGGGGAGGACCTACCATGAGAATCTGTATCCTATCACATCATATATATTGTAGCAGAGGAGGACATAGGCACAGCATGAGATACTGTGCTCACTCAGTTCAGTTCAGTTCAGTCCCTCAGTCGTGTCCAACTCTTTGCGACCCCATGAATTGCAGCACGCCAGGCCTCCCTGTCCATCACCAACTCCCGGAGTTCACTCAGACTCACATCCATCGAGTCAGTGATGCCATCCAGCCATCTCATCCTCTGTCGTCCCCTTTTCCACCTGCCCCCAATCCTTCCCAGCATCAGAGTCTTTTCCAATGAGTCAACTCTTCGCATGAGGTGGCCAAAGTGCTGGAGTTTCAGCTTTGGCATCATTCCTTCCAAAGAAATCCCAGGGCTGATCTCCTTTAGAATAGGGTGGTTGGATCTCCTTGCAGTCCAAGGGACTCTCAAGAGTCTTCTCCAACACCACAGTTCAAAAGCATCAATTCTTCGGTGCTCAGCCTTCTTCACAGTCCAACTCTCACATCCATACATGACCACTGGAAAAACCATAGCCTTGGCTAGACGGACCTTTGTTGGTAAAGTAATGTCTCTGCTTTTGAATATGCTATCTAGGTTGGTCATAACTTTCCTTCCAAGGAGTAAGCATCTTTTAATTTCATAGCTGCAGTCACCATCTGCAGTGATTTTGGAGCCCCCCAAAATAGAGTCTGACACTGTTTCCACTGTTTCCCCATCTATTTCCCATGAGGTGATGGGACCAGATGCCATGATCTTCTGTGCTCATTACAGCTATACAAACGTTACCACCCTCAATGATCTCAACAGTTACATGAAAAGTTATCAATATGTGCATTTGAGAGATGAGGAAACTATCAGGATCTTATATTGTGCAAACGATCAATCCAAAATTCACACTCAGGTTTGTTTGACCTGCAGCTCTTAAACTCTCTTATCAAGGACGATATACAACGATGGTGTTGACACTGATGTTAATGAAGGTAATGGTGATCTGAAAACGGTAGTAGTGCTAGAAAAACCATCAACAGAAGAACTGTTAATAACAGGAGAGCTAAGACATGCAATTTTTAAAAATGGTCTTGCTAGGCAACATTTATACTAATTATAGTCATTTATGTGAATCGTGTACAATTATGCCTAATTATAAGTCACCACAATATTTATGTACAAAAATAAATATGTCAGAATAACTTTGATCTAAAATGGATTTGATTATAATAGTCACCTCTCTATATATGTAATCAGACTTCACTGTTGCCCAGGTTCTAACATGCACGTGTGACATCTTGACAGCATTTTATATTCTGCAAAAGATGCTGTCTGAGGACATTCTCAAGCACCAGACATTATCAAGTATTGGGAGGAAACAGGCAACTAATAATAACAAAATAGGGTATGGCTCTGGAGAATCTCAGGGTGTGATCATTTCATCCTGACCTCTGCCATGAATTATGATAGTCATAATTCTATAGATTAGGAAACTGAGGCTAGATTCAATGAAATAGCTCATCCATAGACTTTAGTTTTCTATTCACAACTAAAAAAGTGAAATTTATTGCTAGTGAAACACCCAGATTCAGTAACCCCACCCCCAAAAAATCTCTTTTCTTCAAAGAAATCAAAAGCCCACCCATTCTCTATTAGTTGGAGGAAATCTCATTTTAATTGTTTAAAGCATAATTTCTCATCTACTGAGCCCAATCATTTTGGTTGTTGGAACCAGCTTTATGAATGAAAATAAAGAGCCCACTGGGGGTTAAAACCTAATCAAAAACAAGAAACCATCAGCTAGCCCACGTGCCTGCTGCTGCTGCTTGGTCACTTCAGTCATGTCCGACTTTGTGCGACCCCATAGATGGCAGCCCACCAGGCTCCCCCATCCCTGGGATTAGACTCCCATTATACCTACCACACCTCAAGGGCCAGAGAGATTTAACTAGGTAAACATCTACCCTCATCCAGGGAAGGGAAAATTTCTAATAAAGATTAAATAACCAACATTATCCAACTTAATTCCACAGAAAGCAAAGAAGAAATAATGGCAATAATGTTTGGTAGGGAAGGAGCTAGGTAAAAACCAGAAGCTTGGGCCACTGCCTGCATCAGGACCCCTCAGGATAGAGAGCTCTAAAGCAAGTATCAAGGTTTATGTTAGGTTCAGACTTTGCAGCCGCAGACATGAGAGGGCATCAGGTAAGGTGCATAGCTGATCTTTATAGTAGGATGACTGCATTGCTGAAAATACAGAAAATTTCCTGAAAAGCAAATTCCTATATTTAAGACATAGGTTGAGAAAAGTCTCGCCAAACCAAGGACAATGAGTTGCTTGTGTTTAGGATTTTGCAAACCACTTTGTCCATCCACTCTTACAGATAATCAAAAATTGCCAGAGGATGAATCAGTTAGCATTTGCATCAAGAGGTTGTGTGAAGCAGATACTCTGAGAACTGACCTTTCAGTCTGTGCACTTGGGGCCATGTACATCCCCAGCTCATTTCCATTCACAAGGCCTGGTCATATTATACTTAAGCAGAATGTCAGCAGTCCAGACCATGGAATAATCCCAAGGTACGGTCCCTTTGTACTTTCCAACTCTAAAATGGATGTGCAATGACATTTGGAGTAGCTAATGTGACTAAGGTCAATGTTTTACACTGATTGTTGAGACAATATTAATAGCTAATATTTACTGGGGACTTAGTATATGCCGGGCACTCTTCCAAGTACCTTACATGGATTAACTCATTTAATCCTCACATCAGCCCTTGGAGACACACACTATTACTACTCTCATTTAACCCATGTGGAAATAGGTACAGATGTTAAGAAACGTCCTTAAGGTCGTAGATTTTAATAAGAAAATTTCTGGACCACTGAAGTAGGGGAAAGTTAAATTGTTATAAATGCATCTGAAGTGACTGATATCTTTGTTACCTCAAAAGCAAACTGAGCCCCCTCTTGACCTTCAGCTGTTAGAGGTGTGGTACATTAAGATGTCTTACTCATCTATGCAACTCCCGGTCACTTGTCAGGGCCAGGCTGGTCAATAAATGTTGAATGAATACCCTGCTTACCTTATATTTCACAATATCTATATCTATGTGACAACTTTAAAGGGTATTTAAAGGCTAGAACAATCTGCATTCATTTTGAGGATCAAGTCTATCATTTATTAAGCCTACTAATCTGTCTGCCTGCCAATCTCTCCTATACACTGTGACAGATGATACATTGTCTTTTATGTTGACATTTTCATCCAAGGACCTTGACGTGCATTGTGAACCTGATCCTACTCATAAAAATATTCATGCATTCCAGGGAGCACATTCGCTCAGAATCTAAAGGTGCGTCCACGGCTGCAAACTAACTGGCAGACAGCTCAGGATCCCGCTGCAGATGTGTTTTGCTTGGCTGGCAGTGTTTAAAATTTTTATTTGAATGTGTAGATCAGGCCTGCCTTTCTTTGCAAATAAAGCTAGATTCACACATTTTGTTACCTGAAAGTGAAAGGGTCAGTAGCTCAGTCATGCCCGACTCTTTGCAATCCCATGTACTGCAGCCTGCCAGGCTCCTCTGGCCATTGAATCCTCCAGGCAAGAATACTGGAGTGGGTTACCATTTTCATTACCTGCCTGGACCCAAAAGTGTTTAAAAGTGAGTCCTCCAATCTACTGGTACCCAGGGATTTGGAGTAGACTGAATAGAGACCTCTGTGCTCCTAAAATTTATAATCTATAGTCAGCTCTTCAGGTGGATAGAAAACTTTTCATGCAATGAGGCCACTAAATATCCTTTATTTCAAATGACTCCTTCCATATACACATATCTAATTCTCCTAGAAGAGACTCAGGATCACCTCACTCCTATTTTCAAAGCATCCCTGAGATACACTCATTATGGCCACATCTTCAGAAATGGATAAACTACAACCCAGGGAAGGACAGACAATCCTACAGGTATCCAGTGATGGAATGCCCCAGAATAAAGCAAATGCTTTCACTCCGAGTTTACCCACTAGACTGGAATGTTCTCTGTTACATTTTTCATCTTAAAACCCCTCTTGTGAAGAAATGAGATTTATTCAAGACATCACCATGGTTTATTCTTGGACTCCTCTTTGCCAGACACCCTGGAGAGAAGAGAGGCTGACTTGGAGGTGGACCACTGCAGTAGTAGAGAATAACAGCCACATGTCCTGTATGATAGAGATGATGGGGCTTAGGAGGGGCTCACAGTCCTCCAGGACTGCTTGCTCTCTTTCGATATGACCTCTTAGATTCAGCTTTTGAGTCAATGTGAAGCTGCGGCCAACCAGATCTCTCTTACCGCCTCAGTGTTATTTACAGTCTGGATCTGGTCCATGGTGTGGAGTACAGCAGTGTCAATCAATACTTCTTACACTGTAGACATTTACGTGCCATTGATGGAGAACTTTCCATTTCTTCCTGTAGTCCCACTGACTAGCTCTCTCTGCTCAGGCCCATTAGAGAACTCAGCTGTGAAATTATCAGGGAGTAAATGCCAGGCCTTATCACTGGTGTGTACCTTCCAGTAAGAGCCTTCCCTATTTGCTCCACTGGAGGATAGGTGGCTTTCCTTGGCATTCTTTTTTGCTGCAGGATTGTTCTAATTGTCTCTGGATTGGTCTCAGGGACTCTGGAGCATTTGTTTGGGATAACGATGAGCAACACATCACCAAACATGATAAATGACAATGGAGTTTTGTGGCTTGAACTCTTTCCTTCTTCAAGAAAGCACTGCCTTAGTGCTCAATTTGCCGTAGAGTCACCTTATTGTATAACAATCAGAGTCCGTCTTTTTCTAACTGTTGTCTCTCATTCGGAATTATCTAAAACAAAGTATTAAGTAGCACCAATCCTGGCTGTAAACAGTGATCCTACTAATGCCTGAAATGAGGTTGGTTACTTTCTTCTATGTAGCTCAAGGATTCCTCACCTCTGATCAAAAGTCACATGCAAATAAAGATGGGGGTATCTGTGCCACCACTCCCACAGGCCAGACTTCTATGCCCTGATGCTTCTTCTGCCTACTCAGGGTTCCCCAAGAACCAGTGAAGTGCTTCACCTAGGCTTGCCCCACTTAGGAGTTCTCCCAGGTGTTCTCAGGTGACAGCAATCCAATTCCTAGTGCTTCAGAAACTGGCTCTGCTCAGCTGTTAATGATGCTAATCACTGATGGTACCCACTGAGCTAACAATTTCGCATTTCTATCTTTTGATAGAGGGAATTTCTTGAGTCATTGCCTTATCCCAAAGGCAGACCAAGGAGAACTACAGCCCTATGGGTAACACTGACACCAACTCAGATTTCCATTCCTACACTTCCCTGAAAGCTATGCTGCCTTGCTCATCACATGGGTTTGTTCCTATGGCATAAAATCACACATAAACTCAGTAGAAAACTGCTGATGGTGCTTAAGGTTCTGCACAGGGGCAGCTGCTCCATCTCTGGAGTTCTCTCCTGCCTCCTCTGCTCTCTGAACAGTAAGCAGCAGCAAGCAGCTGCCACCCTTGAGGGGATGGCTCCTGTTGAGTGAAATTTCTGAATCTCTTTGGGATCTGATTTTAGGATATAATGTTTGTTGTCCTTCTTGGGCACTGGGCCCAGGAAAGTAAGACCTCTTCAAATAGTCAAGCCTGAACGGGGGCTGGGAGCTTTCCTGGTGGCTCAGTGGTACAGAAACTGCCTGCCAATGCAGGAGACACAGGTTGGATCCCTGTTCCGGGAAGATCCCATGTGCCATGGAGCAACTAGGCCTGTGCGCCACAATTATTGAGCCCGCACTTGAGAGCCCATGAGCCACAACTACTGAAGCCCACATGCCCTAGAGCCTGTTCTCTGCAACAAGAGAAGCTACCGCAATGAGAAGCTGCCCACTGCAACTAGAGATTAGCCCCCGCAGCAACTAAGATCGAGCATAACCATAAATAAATAAAATTGTGAATGGGGCTGCAAGACCTGTAACCAATGAGAGGAGTTCGCTGCCTAAGGAGATGGAAGGTGAAAATGAAGAAAGAGCCAACAAAGAGAAAATCAGGGCCTCATGCCTCAGTGTCTCCTACTTGTATGACCGTGTCCAGCCTAAAAGGGCAGTAGCCCTGAGCATTCCTGTGGAGTCAGCAAGTGCTCTGAGCTAGCCAAGGGAAGCAGTGCATGTGAGGAGAGGAAGCACAGCTCTTGTATTTTTGAACACTGCATCATTGGTCTCAGAGCTGATCTGAACTTTGTTTTCTAATAATCAGGAATCAGAAATGACAGAGGAGGGAAAAAACAAGCTTGGCACCTCCCAAGGCCTATCCCCATGGCAGGATCAGGACTAAGGCGCCAGCACTTTTCATTCCCTGAGTTGAAGAGGTGCTATAACGGCAAAACTCACTGAAGCACAGGAAGATGCAGTGACTGGAAATGTCTTTGTCCCTAAAATACCCCACTGGCTTTTAAACAGGGAGAGGACTGAGAGGATGCCAGCCCAAGGACCCGACGTGGCTCCCTGGGGAGATTTGGTGCCCTGCAGCCTCAGCATTGGCTGGGATCCTGCCATAAAAGCATCTGCTTCCTCCAGGTGCGGCCAAAAAGGAACTCTTCAAAGGTCCTGACTCTCCAAACAGACGTGACTGAAGCAGCAAAATCTCTAGGAGGAAAAGCAGGGTTGGCTTTAGAGAAAAGCTGGTCCCAATGCTCTGGGGAAGGGGCTCATAAAAGCAATGAGAGGGACAGCTTTGAAAGGAAGATATTCAGTGAGAAAGGGATTCAATAAGGAAAGGTGGTCCAACAAGAAATCATAGCGTTGGTAATTTTCTGGGAAGACAAAAAATAACTCTGAATGTTCTGTTTGGTGGCTGGAATCCTGGGTGGGGGGTGGGGGGGTACTTTTTGAAGGTTCTAGCACCAAGTAACCTGCCTTCTCAATCAAGTCTTTCGGTCAAATAGCTTGAGAGAAGCTGGTGTTGGTTTTAGTCAAGTAATTTCCCAGATATGCTGCAGGTGAACCAACACTGGAGCCCACTTAACAACTCTGGGATGAAGGGGAAGCCCTGTGGCAGAGAGCACGTCAGATGAAGGGAAATGTGCTTTTCAACAAGACCCAGTCACATGTAGGGTTGATTTTTCTCGTGCAAGAGAAACACAGCAATAACACCTGACGAAATACACCCTCTTCGCTCCTTTGAAGTACTGTTGAAAGACCACTGCCACTCATGACTCTTCTGTGAAGCAATTAAAGCAGGTTCTACCTCCAGACAGAGAGGAAAACCTTCATTTTCTTAAGGGACTCATTCAAGGTCACACTGAGCTAGGGACAGAAACAAGAATTCCTGCCTCCAGTTTAATTCTTTTTATTACATCATTCCACCTCTACTGGATAAATTTCGTAAGAAGGGTAGCTTAAAGACAGAGCTAATAAAGAAGGGTTTATATGGATGTGGGATTGTAGGAAATGAACCAGAATGCTGGTTTCTGAAGACATTCCTGGGCCCACACAAGAGATGAGGGAGAATCAAGCAGGAGGATGCAGGTCAATTAGAAAATGATGGAGCCAGTTGTTTCTAAACTCAACATTCTTTAATCTGTAAGGTAGAGTCAAATGATGAAATGAATAATCCTTCCCAGGAAGCAGTGAAAACAGGTGATCACAAAAAAAGCAACAGAGGCAAATAAACACAGATACTCATAATAAAATCTATTTAATAATACAAATCCTTAAAAAATAATTACTAGGGTATTTCACTCTCCAGATAAATTCCTCTCACCCTTTCTTTTTCAACATTTTCCCCCTCAGATCGACCCTAAGGAACTCAGCAATATATTTGTATTTCCTCTAATTCAGTATTGGAAAGGAAACAAAGAACTGTTTTAAAAAATGCATTTCACTGACGTGTCCTCGTCCTGCTTGACAATCATATTCACATAAAAAAAATTATGCCAACATCAGACACACCTCAGTCAACTGCCCACCTGCTCTGGTCTCACTCTTCCTACACTGGGCTAAAATGCATTCCAATATTTCCAATTTCACAGTTATCATCACCTCATTCTCTGGAACTCGATGGCTCACAATCCCTCAGGACAACCCTGGTCAGGACAATCAGTGCCTCGAGGTAGAAGCTACCACCACCCCGCCACCCCCAGTGCAGATGTGACCTTTCTAACACAAGTCAATTTCTGTGAGAAGGACCTGGCTTTCTTTTTTGTCCACCTGGGCCATTTCCCTGGAAAGGAGGGGATATTGGATGTCCAGCTATTCTGCTACAGCTCCTTAATAAGATCAGCTTCCCAAAGTCAAAGGAAAAGAGACCAAGAAGGCGGGAAGTGATGTTGGGAGATCCAGAGTAGGGGGACATTCTGCATTTTGCCATTTTAACCGTCAAACCTGATTCTACAGGACAGCCCAGCCCTGCTTTCCAGCCACATATGCCTGGTACTGGGTCTGCATTCTGGCACTGCCTCCATCACCACACACTGTCGTTCCAAGCCGCTGTGCTTGAAGGAGTCACTGGTGTCCTCCTCCTCCCCCCTGCCTCCGTGAGAAAAGTGATCAAAGGCACGGCATTGCCAACATGCCGCTGTTATGTAATCAGACTCAGCTGAGGGCAGAACCAAGCAGGAATCTATATACCGTGGAGGCCAAGTTCACTGTCATCCCAACCCAGGACTACTCCGTTTTCTGGACCGACATGAGCTCACATTGTTGCTGCAGCTCAAATTTAGGGATTTGTCCTAGCCTTCCTCGAGGCTGGAACCCAAGACCACAGGAGCAGTCTCAATTCTCAGCCCAAGTGCCTTCTGTCACTTGAGAGCTGCAAATTTAGATGTAGGAGGACAACTTTCTATGAGGAGGGCTAAATGAGGCATCTACTTGACCAATTTTTAATGGAAACTAATAGAAATGAGTGTCTCTCTCATGCTGAGTTCTGTTTCAGTTAACTTTATTGTGGAGAGGGGGCTGGCAAAGAGAAGGCTATGACATTTTAAAAACAACTAGCTGAGGCCTGGAGGTTTTTCTTTCTCTCTTTTTCCAAGGATGCTGCAGTCCAAGGGGAAAAACAATGGGAGTGGGGAGGCGGAGAAACCATCTTCTCCCTGGCACTCTCAAAGCCTGACGCGGTGCCAGCCGCTCCACCAACTGTCTGGAGAGAAGGTAACTGTCACTCTTCTCACCGTAACTTCTTGCTTTCAGATCAGTGGCTGGCAGGTTTATCTGCTTCTGAGCAGCTTCGGAGCCGCGTCAGTGACACTGGCTACGTCAGCAAGAGCAATCGGAAGGGAGCATGATGCCACTGCCAGCAGAGGTGGGAGGGAAGATTGTAGCCTTCAAGAAAATTCTTAGGTCTGTTCGTGTGGCTGACTCGCTCACATTGACTTAGATGACTGCCACTGATTTCAGAAAGCCAGAAGGAAATAGGTAGCTTTACACAGCCATTTTCGAGTTGGGGGTGCAGGAGGTTTTAGTTAGTAAAGGCTTACGCTTTCAAACCCCTTGTGTAGGACCTGCCTCCAACTTAGGAGAGGGTGGGCTTCAATCAGAGGATGGAGTCAAAGTGAACACCACCACCCAGCAAGTGCCTGAAGCCCCCGTCCACACGCCTCCAGTGATTACTGCAGTAATTCTGGCCCATTTCAGGTCACCCATAGTTCTAGCTGCTTTCATTTTTGTCGTTATGATAAACAGGGCACAGTGATCACCAAGGGTCCTTGACACAGCGCTATTCTATGATCTATTTTTTTTTAAGTAGGTTTAAAGGCATCTGTTCTTGGAGCAGCAACCCCTGAAGTTCATGGTTGCAAAGATAGAATTCTATTTCATCGACTTCTGGTTCAGGACTTTCTGGTTAAAAACAATGTTAAGGTGAAAAGACATAACATGACTAACACACAGTCCAAATGCTTTCAAAGATATTGTTTTGGGAAAAGAAAGAAACTCTAAGGTAAAGATAGATGGGGAACTTTGAAATATGTTCTTTAGCCCAGTCTTGGTCAAAGGTGAAAAATTTCCACAGACAGCACAGCCCCATGATTCCTGATAGCCCTAAAAGCAGCAAGTTAAAGTCAAAATCTTGTATCAAAAACTCATGTTGATTAGATTTGAAGAAATAACTTTGCCTAATCCATGGATATGGAAACAGTGTCAGGGTTCAGAAAATGGCAGTTCTCATCTCAGTATATTCTTAAGATTATAAATAACCTCTGGAGTAATGCTCAAGGCCAGGCTCTAGTGGGAATTTAACATTATGGAATGACAATTATTAGTAACTTGCTGGGCAACCATGGCCAACGCACTGAATTTCCTATGCTTCCATTTCATCACCTATTCTGCCCCCAATAAGCTAAAGATGAGGAAGTTAAGCTGTTTCTCAGGTTTACTGAGGAACACATCTAAAGGTCATTATTTGAAGTAAAGGGATCAATACCACATTTGGAGTCACTAGCCTCATGGTCACTTGCAAGGTCTGGATCAAAGCCATAACTGATACGCAGTACTTCTTCCGAGGTTCTTACCTTGGGACCTTGAACCCCACGGGAGGCCATAAATGGGCTTTAAAATGAACCCACCTGCTCTGATCTAGGGGCAGGACACCCACTGACACAAACAGTTTAAGAAGCATTGTCCTACAGTAAGCCTTGGTTACAGGTGTACCAAAAAAAAAAAAAAAAAAAACAGCAACACTGCCTGATGGAGAGGAACAGTCTAGGAGGATGGTCACAGAAGCCAAAGGAAATACACAGCATCAGATCTCGAGAAAACCATCAGGACTTCACCTTGACCTTCTGGGTCATCTATCCATTCGGACTGAGCCTATCTGTCAGAATGGAATTTCTCCAATCAGCAATACCTGCTGCTGCTGCTGCTGCTAAGTTGCTTCAGTCGTGTCCGACTCTGTGCGGCCCCATAGATGGCAGCCCACCAGGCTCCTCTGTCCCTGGGATTCTCCAGGCAAGAACACGAGTGGGTTGCCATTTCCTTCTCCAATGCATGAAAGTGAAAAGTGAAAGTGAAGTCGCTCAGTCGTGCCCGACTCTTAGCGACCCCATGGACTGCAGCCCACCAGGCTCCTCCGTCCATGGCTAGAGTACTGGACTGGGGTGCCATTGCCTTCTCTGCAGCAATAGCTACAGGATCATTAATAATAAGCAGAAGAAATGACTGACTGAGGAAAGCAAAAGGCAGGAAGCACCTGGAGGAGCTGCCAACCATTCAATACCAAGAACACCTGTTGGAAGGAAAGCCTAAGGATTTCACAGGGCTTTGTTGGTGTGAAGGAACAGGCAGATTCACAGCAAAAAGGCTGTAAAGAGTGGTAAACATGAGGCTGTCTTGTTCAAAGTGTGAGAGCTGAGACTGAGGTCTGGGTCTGTGGATCAGAGTCAGGATGAAGAGATGGATAATTCTATAGTATCAAAAGGCAGTATCAAAGGGTAAGAAAGAAAAAAAGTGAAGTCACTCAGTCATGTCCGACTCTTTGCGACCCCATGGACTGTAGCCTACCAGGCTCCTCGGTCTGTGGGATTTTCCAGGCAAGGGTACTGGAGTGGGTTGCCATTTCCTTCTCCAGGACCAAAGGGTAGTACCAAAGGGTAGTAGGTCCCAAACAAGACCCAAGTCCCAGCCCCAAAAGAGAAACCATATTTGGAAGTAAAACTAAAGGGATTTGTAGGGAACACTCCAAGGAGAGGGGAATGGTGCAAAAGAAGGACAAGAGCTCAGTTGGGATCTTCAGAAACCAGGTTTGAAGGTGGCACTTAGAAAAAGAGGGAGAGAATTGGAAAGGATTCCAATTCCTGAGATCCAGGCAACAAATAAAATGCTCTAACACTTACAGAGCAACTTACAGCTTACAAAACATTAGGACATTCACTATCTCATTTAATCCTTATCACCCTGAAAAGCTGGTGTAATTTTCTTTATTTGACCCATGAGGAAACTGAGGCTAGGAAGGGTGGATTATGCGACTTGCTCAAGGTCACTTGGCGAAAGTCAGAGCTGGGACTGCATCCCAATGCTCCCACCCCTCCTGATTGTTATCCACTTGGAAAACCTTTATGTTAACTCCTAAGGGGCAAGGTTGATGTGATTACAAGGAACTCCAGCCCCACCACTATCCCCGCCACTTGCCCTAAAATCTGGGGCGGAGCAGCGCCCCCCGGTGCCAGGGAGGGGACCCGAGTGACGCGGAGCCACAGCCCGGGGTTTCCCTGTCCTGCCGGGCTCTGAAGAGCGAACAGCAGAAACCACGGTTCTTACACTCGGAGCAGTCAAGTAACGCTCCAGCAGCAGCTGCTGGTTCGGGGCTTAAAGTGCGAGGGGCAGTGCTGGGCGAATTCCCTTCCAAGCGATCTTAGGTCCGGGACCCAGCCCGGGCGCCGGCTTCTCCGTATCCCAAGCTCGCCCCTGCCCCACTGGTTCCTTCTGGCGGTTCTCCAGTGCGTTGAGGAGGCGACAGGAGCCTGGGGTGGAATATTGGGGTGAAAGAGCGGGTCGACTCTGGGGCAACAGTTTCCACTTCTGATCCTCCGGGTCAGAACCATGAGCAAACCCTGCCTGGAAGTTTGGGCATCAAAGGTTTCAGATCAACTAGCAAGTTGCCGGGAGAGCAGTAGAGGCGGGGGAAGATGGGGGTCTGGGGTGGGGGTGGCGATAGGGGAAAAAGGGACAGGCAGGAAGAGATGCCCCTTCCCACGCAGCCCCCCTGCGGCCCCGCGGGTGGGTGGCCGGTCCGTCTCTGCAGCCCGCGGGTGCGGAGAACGCGCCGGGCATCGGGCACCTGGGCGCAGCGCAGCCCCTCCTCGCCCGGTTCCGCGCTCCTCCCCACCTGCCCGCCGCCTCGCCCCCGCCGCGAAGACTCACAGTCCGCAGAAACTGGATCTCGTCCTCGCCTCCTTCTCCCCCTTCGGCCATGGCTCCCGAGGCGTCGGCGGTGCCCCAACCTCCGGCGCCTCTGCTTCCACCGGCAGCCGCTCGGCGTGCGCCCGCAGCTGCTGCGCTCTTTCTCCTCCTCCTTCTCCTCCTTCTCCTCCTCCTCCTCCGGCTCCTGGCTCTGCCTCAGCAGCACCGAGCTAATCCCCGACCATATAGGGAGCTGGGCAACACTCCACTGCACTGCAGAGCGCCAACGCCAACCAAGCAGCCCGCCTACCCTCTCGCCTCTCGCCCCAGCCAAGTGCGCGGCGGCCACGGAGCCCGCGGACAGCGCAGCGCCTGGCGCACAGAGCGGGCGGGGGCGGCGCTGCGACCCGGGCGGGGGCAGTGGGGCCTCCCCCGCAACGCACCGCGCCGCTCTGCCAGCTCAGCGGAGACGTGCGCCCCGCGGCGACGAGAGAGTGCCCCTACCCTGCTCGGATTCGCAAACAAAGGCCAGTTGCTTAGCTCCAGCGTGCCCAGACTAGGCATCTACCCTCTCTCTTTGCCCACTCTGCCCTCGTGCATGTGTGTGTGTGTATGTGTGTGTATTGGGCTCCAATGCTTTGCTCCAACCTGAGTGCCTCGTTCGGACCCCCAGCCGCGGAAGGCTGAGAGAGGCGTGCCTGTGATCTTCTGATCAGCAGAGAGCAAACGGTGCAATGAGGATGTCTGTCCATTCCTAACAAAGTTTGCCTTTGCCTTTGCTTGCATGGCCCTTTCTGAGAACCCCTTCTCCTCTGCAAAACCCAGTCAGTATGTTTTACCAAACTGCTTAATTATCCATTGTTGGTGGACGGAGTACCATCTCTCTGCACCTCAGAAACCTTCCAGGGATTCCCCCATTCCATCCACAGTTCAGAGGTTAGGTGGCATGAACTGGTTCTCTCTGCCTACCCTCCTCTCCTAAATTTCTTCTGCATTTTAGCGTACCAGCCCTGGGAACTCTGTAAAAGAGAAACAGTGAGACCTCTTCTGTCTTCGGACTGCTGACATCTCACTCAGCCTTAGGTCACTTTCTGGAGCTGGGAGGCTGTCAGATTGTTCATTGCTAAAGCTGAGGTTTCAGGATGTCCCCTTCTGTCTGCTGGCCAAGAAATTCCAGGGCCAGAGAAGCTTTCAAGAGAAGGCACGCTAGGAAGAGCTGCACACCTAGGTTGAAAAGAAACCGGAAAGAGGTATGGGTGACAATTCTGGGCTACTGGTGGCACAGAACACTGGAAACCTCAACCAATTCCGCAGCTTCCTTGTGGACAGCCTCTCTCTTGATTCTGCCTTAAGACCTCTTTCCTGGGCTCCAGTTCTGCTTTGTCTACTGGACATCAGAGATGCTAAGAAGAATGTGGTGGTGTTGTTTTATATTTTACCAAAGCTGCTTCCTTCCAGAGGTTGCACCTTGACCCTTGTTCCTCTTCTGAAGCCTGCCTAGAATAAACCAAGCCATCTGCACATCTTGGCCCTTTACATATTGGAGGGCACCTGTCATGCTCACCCTCATCCACTTTTCCCACCTCCTGACTAAAGATTCCTCTTTCCTTCGCCGTCCTCTAGCATAGTTTCCAAAGCCTCCATCATCTCTGATGGCCTTGTTATAAGCATTCCAGTTTGTCTTCTTCCTCCTAAATCAGAGTGCTCTCCTCCTTTGGACAGTCTGTACACAAAGCCTAATTGGATTGGCTTTGGAGCAGCACCAATGACACTTTATGTGTACATTTAACTAGAATTTCTGTAGTGTTTTTTTTTTTTTTTTCTTTCCCACATGAGCCACTAACATCAAAACTTTAACATTTTGTTCATGTCCAAATATTGATAAGTACCAGCTTTAAAAAATATTTATAATTTATTTTATTTCTATCTATGGTCCCTTAAGACATTTTTAAAATCTAGATTATACCATTTCAAAGTGCTGATTATCACTAATCTATAGTATGGCCTACCTTTGCCATACCTTCTTGGGTGATGTTGCATACTTTCATCTAAGACTATTTGACAGATAAAGAACCTACATAAATATAGTATTTTGCATCCCTAATTTTTTCTTGTTCATGAGACTACAAGTACATTTTCACACACTTTACTGAAATCAAGATATGTGAGATAGAACACTACTTGCTTTATTGGTCAAATAACCTCTGAGAAAAAGGAAGTGGTAATGAGTGATCTAACACTGTGAATGTATCCAATTGGATTTTGGGTGATCCTTACATTCCTCTAGTGTGTTTAAAAGTGAGCTGTTTAAGTATCCAGTCTAGGATTGATTCTGGGGCTCAGCATACATTTGGGGGAACGTAGAACATTTGTCCCTATGTGAAATCCTCTTCCAATCTTTAAAATGTCCCCCAAATTCACCAATAGTGATGCTCTAAACAGGTGAAAACATTATCTCATTACTTTAGGATTTATTTAATCCAGGTCTGCAGATATAACACTGAATACGACAGCTGAATCCCTTGTTCTCAGAGACACTTGAAAGAAAGGAAACTGGGATGGATAAGATAGATAGATGACAGATTTCAGATATTGGGCTTTGTTAGTCCTTCCGTGAAGCCTGGGATAGAATAAACTAAGATTGTTACTTGTCTTAAGTTATACATCTGGTAAGTGGCAGAGCTGTCATTCAGACATGGATTGTCTGACTCCAAGCCTAATACTTTTTGGTACTTTTTGTCCTGTGCCACCTTGCTTCTAGGGCAGTAAAGTGGAAACCATCAGTTTGATATACCCCTTCCCCACCACCCAACACCATCACATATCAGGCTTGTTCTCCTACACCCTGTATTTCAAACTGTCTCTCGGAAAATTAGTTACTCTTCATAGAAAGCTAGAGGACTTGGACCTCAGTTCTCAGAGGACTTAGCATCTACTATAGTCTCATTGGAAAAAGCCAAGCCTCTCAGGTTTCTAAATCCTTGAAAGTTGTCTGTCATTATTAAATTTTCAGGAAGGTGTCCACAGAGCAATCAAATACCATTGGGATGCTCAAGTTGTTCAAAGACAGCCCTGGAAGCTAGCAACTTTGGAGGTAGGGCGCTGAGCAGCCAATATCACCAACAGCTGGAAAGCACACTGTAACAACTCTGAGGCCTATGGGGCCAAACTGGACATTTTTATCCTTGCATTTATATATGTACATTTATATATGTTCCTTTTACATACATATTTTAAAGCCCTGAAAAAAATCTAAAGCCTGATTATTGAAATAAAATTCATGTATTTATTTTTCCTCTGGCAAATTCTCAAATGAAGTCCTGAGGATTTTCTCACATTACAGGGCCTTTTATATGTGTTTTATCAGAAAGATTGATATAGCTTTAAAATATTAATGAAAAATTGCTGTAGTCATATAATTCAGTATCTTATTTGCTATGCTTTATTACTCATGGTGGTCAATTGCTCAAGTGGTATTAATAAGGCCAGGGCTGTGGATTCAATTCCAGGAGGGCCAGTTAGTCTCACTCTATTTGCTGGTCAAAGACCTTGGTCCCTTTACTCTGGCCAAGAGCCTCATAAATCTTTGCTGGTTTATCCATAGGAAAGGCAGGTCCAAGCCTTGTGACTAACTAAGACCTACCATGCTTGGAGAGACAGAAGCTAAGAGGCCACACTTGATAGAGATAGCCGTCCCCATCGTACTAGAGATATATTAAACTCGACACAACATTGAATCCGTCTTCAACATCCATTTCAACCTCACTTCCCAACTACAGGAGTCATCCATCTACTGAAAATACATTTCTCCAGTTAATTGTGCTCATGACTTTGGCCTGAGTTGACTCAGATTCCACCTGGGGAAAGTATCAAAGGCAATGATGGAAAAACTGTAGAGGAGGGGCTGACCTCTGCTAGCTGCCACCTTTTCTGATCCAACACTACACATGTAAGTACTATTTATAAATTGACTGAAGATTTATTTAATTTTTCATTAACAAATAGAAAAAAACACATTTCTGTGCTTTTTCTCTAAGTATTTAAATTGTGAAGCTCTTTTACTGATGGGAGGGCAAGAAAGGATTGTCCCCATTTAAGCCCATGAACAGAAATAATTCCTAAAAAGGACACCTGCTTTTGATTTGGCCCTGATTGGAATGATGGCGTATAAACTTACAGATGTCTTTTTTTTTTTTAATTTAATGTTAAGCAGTGATTATCATTAGTTCCCAAAATGTTTTGCAATAAGTTACTCAGTTGATAACTTCCTTTGGTCCAAAGAATTGGCTGCTGCTGCTGCTAAGTCACATCAATCCTGTCCGACTGTGTGCGACCCCATAGACGGCAGCCCACCAGACTCCCCCGTCCCTGGGATTCTCCAGGCAAGAACACTGGAGTGGGTTGCCATTTCCTTCTCCAATGCATGAAAGTGAAAAGTGAAAGTGAAGTTGCTCAGTCGTGTCTGACTCTTCGAGACCCCATGGACTGTAGCCCACCAGACTCCTCCGTCCATGGGATTTTCCAGGCAAGAGTACTGGAGTGGAGTGCCATTGCCGTCTCCGCCAAAGAATTGGAAGTCATACCAAAAAGCCTTGACTTGAATTCCTTTTTTTCATTAGCAAGGGGACAGATGCAGAGAAATATTTATCTTCTTCTACTGATATCTGTTTTATCTCCTTTATAAAAGTCACAGACATCACAAATGCCTAACATAAACAAGATGTCATAGTTAAGAGACCTTCCTGCAGTTAACACATGAAAAATGTCTTTATTCTTTTTCTGACACCTTAAGATTGGAAGACTATATAATAAGGTTAAATCGCCACTTTAGTGAACCACTCAAAGAGGGGACAAAGGAGAGGGGGTTAAATGAATTTCAGCAGATATGAAAAGGCTTCCCAGGTAGCCTTTAAAAAAAAAAAAAAAAGCCTGCCAATAAAAGAGACACGGGTTCGATCCCTCAGTTGGGAAGATCCCCTGGAAAAGGAAACGGCAACTTGCTCCATGGGCAGAAGAGCCTGGAAAATCCCATGGGCAGAAGAGCCTGGTGGGCTGCTGCTGCTGCTGCTTCTAAGTCACTTCAGTCATGTCTGACTCTGTGCGACCCCATAGATGGCAGCCCACGAGGCTCCCCTGTCCCTGGGGTTCTCCAGGCAAGAACACTGGAGGCTACTAGTTAGCAACTAAACATCAGCAAAACAAATACAGATTTGGAGGCGAGCTGAGCACACCAGCAGAAGCCTGAAGGGTGGATCCTCGAACCCCCTGTCTCCTTGCAGCTGAGCTTCAGGGCATCTCCAGCTGGAACAGTTGTTAAAGCAATAGATTAACAATAGGACCATTGCTCATTTACATTTGCCTCCAGGAAAACCACGATTTAACCTTAAACTTGTACTCTGGCTAGTACACCGGACAAAGTTTACACTAAACAGATGAGAGTTTGAGTTCTATGACCCTGAGCAGGTGATTTAAGCTCTCAGAACCTATTTCATCTGGAAAATGGGAATGAAAAGACCTACTTCTCAAGGTTCCTTTAAGGATTAAATGACCTAGTGATTAGAAAATGCTTAGCAGAGTAAAAGTGCTCAGTAGGAAATCCTGAGATCTCTCTTGCAGATCCATCCCCTTCCTCTTCCTTTGTATTGGTTTCCAATGCCTGCCCTTCATATCTATTTGAGTGCCTCTTTAAAAATTGAAGTATAGTTGATTTACAATACTGTGCCAACATAGGGAACTGTATTCTACATCCTGTAATAAACCATAATGGAAAAGGATATCTTAAAAACAATGTATATAGGTCTGCCTCTGTCAAAGTTCCTTTCTCTTCTGATTTGTCATGAGGCCTCTCCCCACCAAGAAAGACACAATGCCTCTGATTTCAGGACCCAATTTCATGCCCCAATAAGCAAAACGTTCTGGGCCAATCTCATGTGTTGTGAGTTCATGGTGAAGGCCGACACTGCTTTTCGGTGCTTGTTTCCCACAGAGTTTTGTTCCGAGCTGTATTATGTCCACATCTTTAATGAGAAATGTATTCTGTTGCCATGGCTTATTGAAATTCATGGCTTCCTCTGGTAGGTGGAATTTTCCCTGCCCACCTCCATCGTCAGGTTTTGCCTAGGGCTTTATGAGACTGAGATCTCTGAAACTACACTTAATCAGATAAGTCTCAGTTACACTCAACTCAATGCCTTTGATTTCTAATTTCTGCATTTTAATTTTTCCTGCCTGCAGTTCAGTGGCACAGATTTATTGAAACTGTTGCCAGCAACAATTTGCTCTGACCCGCTACGGTTTTAAGAGTTGCTGCTGAAATAGGCAGGTACACAGTGGGAAGGAGATAAATGGAGTTTCGTGTCATTTATTTCAGGTGCCAGGGTAAGACCCACATTTCAGGAGGTAATAATGGAAGTAAACAACTTTTATTCTGGTTCTAAAGTAATGTTTCCATAACCAACTTCTGGGTTAATTTGTCTTTTCAGCCTGTGCTGAGCAGATCTCATTTCCAGTGTCTTTGAGCTGGTGAAATTTCCTTTACAATGATTAAGGAATTTATCAAAGCAAATCTTCTTGCTCTTTACAAGGATGCACAATTTTCCATTGGCATTCAGAGCTGCGGTGTCCTGGGACACGAGCTCGGCTTTTGAAATTTCTTCTCAATATGTCACTGCTGCTGACAAGTGTGGCAGATCGCTCCAAGACTCTGATAAGAGTTCGGAGACTGGCAGGGCTCCTGGTTGCCTCCTGTTGCTCTCATCTGAGATCAAAATAAAAGTCAGAGGTTTTAAACTCTACCTGCCTCATTCAACCTAGAGTTGAAGAGGAGATAAGCGTTCTAGCCCATTGAGTCCATAGACCAATAAAAATCTAGAGGAAATTGTCAGCAGTACCATGAAGTTGCCAGCTTTTCCTGTTGCTTTGTAAACACATTAAAAAATCCAGTTGCTAATGCCAGCTTATTAAAAAGCAGAGACATTAATTTGCCAACAAAGGTCCATCTAGTCAAAGCTAGGGTTTTTCCAGTAGTCACGTATGGATATAAGAATTGGACTATAAAGAAAGCTGAACACCGAAGAATTGATGCTTTTGAATTGTGGTATTGAAGACTCTTGAGAGTCCCTTGGACAGCAAAGAGATCCAACTAGTCCATCCTAAAGAAAATCAGTCCTGAATATTCACTGGAAGGACTGATGCTAGAGCTGAACCTGCAATACTTTGGCCACCTGATGCGAAGAGCTGACTCATTTGAAAAGACCCTGATGCTGGGAAAGATTGAAGGTGGGAGGAGAAGGGGGCCACAGAGGATGAGATGGCTGGATGGCATCACTGACTCAACGGACATGAGTTTGAGTAATCTCCAGGAGTTGGTGATGGACAGGGAAGCCTGGCGTGCTGCAGTCCATGGGGTTGCAGAGTCAGACATGACTGAGTGACTGAATTGAACTGAACTGAATGCCTAGACCATTGTTTTATAAAATAAAGAACATTTTAGCATAACAGTAGAAATGACAAATCTTAGAATTAAAAATAAATTTTACTTTATAAACAACTCACTACATAATTTCTTTCTTCCTATCTTTCTATCTTCCTCCCTCTCTCTCCCCTCCCCCATCTACCCTCCTTTGCTGCAAAGGAGATGCAAACATCATTAGAGACAAATTCTGGTCTGAGAATCAACCTCCTTATTCTCTGATTGGGAAAACGGAGCCTCTCTGAGGTTTAATTGAACTGATGAAAGCTGGAGCTGCACCCAGACCTTCTGGCTCCTTGTCTGGTATTTATTTTCCAGTTTTCTTTGTAATGAAATTCAGGGTAATGTCCCAGAGGTACAGCCTGATCCTGGAGTGTCTTCCTAATCATCAAATACAATTATTTTGCCTTCTCTTAAGTTGTAATATTAAGTGAATTGACTATGGTCTAATTCTTTAGAAATAAAAAATACCTGTTTGGGAATTCTCTAGTGGCTAACTGGAGTCCTTGTTCCCAAAGGAATGATTTCCTAGTCTTTAAAACCAGTAACAACAAAATAAACCCAGAAAGTTAAGATTGAGGTCAGTCTTAAAGATTATTAACACTTATACATTAAAACAGTATGTTGAAGTGGCTTGGGGATAGGGTGGTTCCAGAACAGCCTTCATAAAAGTGGAGGATTGATTTACTAAATTACATGACCAAATTGATTGTGTGAAAGTCATTTTCCATGACCTTCCTCCTATTAGTGTCTACCTCAATATTTTAGTCTCTGACGTCCAACGTTGAGAGCGACATCCCAAGCATGGCATTTTAATTTTAGTTCTTGTTCTCCTCTTTGACCATTGAATTATTTAGCCCTGTCGATGAGTTACTATTTCTTGGAACTAACGCTATTCCTTCCTTACCCTTAGGGTCCATCCTTGAGGAGCACTACCCTGGCACTCCTATGTCTCCACCTTCTTTGATGACTTCTCTTCCTCATCAGGAATGGGCATTCCCCAATATTCCATCTTTGACGCTCCTTCATCCTCTATAAAATCCAAGCCTATCCTTTCTTATAACTTTAGCTACCACCACTTCTAAGCCCAAATCTTTATTACCAGTTCTTCCAAGTCCCAAACTCATTTTGTTTAACCTCATGCTGAACGTTTCCAACTGTGTGTATCACCGTTTCTTCAAACACAACGTGACTAAAGCAGAATTCATATCATAAGTAAGAGCCCTCCCCATGAACTCTCCTTTTCCACACCAGCTGTCTTCTTTTTCCTCCCAGTGTCTACATCTCTGTTATTGGTACCACCATCCTTGAAAGAACAATTTCTAGAATCAAGCCCTTATTCCTCCAGTGACATGGACAAGGGAACCAGCAGAAATAATAAATACCACTCAGTCAAGATATCAATACACTCTGCTTCTCCCTGTTGTACTGCCCTGCCCTTACTGTCTGTAAGAAATAAAAAGTACGGGGAGGGATAAATTAGGGATTTAGGACTAACAGATACACACTAATATATAAAAAATAGATAACCAACAAGGACCTAGTATATACACAGGGAACTATACTCAATATTCTGTAATAACCTATAAAAGAAAAGAATCTGAAAACAAATAGATATATGTATATCGGAATCACTTTGATGTACACCTGAAACTAACACAACATTGTAAATCTGCAATTTTTGAAGTCTTCATTTTTTAAAAAAATTTAAGAAAGGATTTTTAAGTATTTTTTTAAAAAAAAACTTCAATTTTTAAAAATATAATGCCCCCCAAAGAATCACCATCAAACTAGAGACCAAGGTCATCTAGACTTAAAATATTTAAAAGCAAAGACAAGATTCAGAAGTTAATGAGAGAAAATGAGCTTGGCCAAAAGACTTCTGGAGAAAACTGTGATTCTTCTCGAATAGGTGTGGTATCTACCTGGATCAGCAAATTTCAAGGTCTCTTCACTCTGGAACCCTATGCTTTGAATCCTGGTATCAACATATATTAACTTTGTGAATTTGGGTAAGACACCCGGCTCTTCCTTGCTTCAATTTCAAAATTAAAAATTGTTAATAGGATGGTTGAAAAATTAAAAGTGGTCACTATCTGTAAAGCTTTTAGAACAGTGACTGGTAATGAACAGACACTGTGTTCAAGTCTGGTTTCCCAGAAGTAGACCTGAGACATGGATTTAGGAGTTGATCCCAGGAAATACCTGTAAGTGATGAAGGGAAGGGAAGGGAAGAAGCAGGTAAGGGAAGAAAGCCAGTAAGGGGTAAGTTATCAAGTCAGTTTCCCTGTGAGAAAGTGGACACTTAATCTCACTGGGGAACTCTAGGGGTCAGTAAGGAACACCCACCTCAGAGTCACCCCCAGAAGGACAAGGAGGCTGAGGTATTTATATACTAACTCCGGTCAGTCAGTGTTGAAGCCTACTCCCAGGGAAGTGAATTCTCTGGCACTTTCACCAGCTCTGGCTGCCATAGAAAGCCCTCAGGCAGTTGGAAACTGGGCTGGCAAGTCCCCTACAATAGTAGGGCCCAAGGAGATACATGG
Source organism: Bos taurus (assembly GCF_002263795.3). Taxonomy (NCBI): domain Eukaryota; kingdom Metazoa; phylum Chordata; class Mammalia; order Artiodactyla; family Bovidae; genus Bos; species Bos taurus. Next base: position 29,296,352 of record NC_037337.1, read on the forward strand.
GGACATTGTCTACCAGTATGCTCAATAAATACACATCTTCATCATCACTGTGGAAGTCCAAAGGCAAACAGATGAAAGCCAGGCTCTCCTGGCTGAGAGGAGAGAGTGGGGGTGATGAGCCCAAGGTTTGCATGGGGAACCCGGTTCTCTGCACAGAATCTTAGAGATCTACAGAGCAGTTTGAGAAGCACAGTTCATGGTGGCTGCTCCTGGGATCCTTTCCATCCTTAAGGAAATGCAGCTTAGTTCCTGAGACAAACTATAAACATAGTATTGTAAGGTAAGCAGCAATGGAAATTAGGACTTGCTCAGTGTCCAGCAAGTGGAGTAGAAGTTGTTTGAAAGGCTGAGATTGTCATGAACTGGGGCTATCAGAATGGACGCTAGGGAGTAAATAGGATGAAACTCAGCCCTATATGCCGACTGTCTTCCCAAGGTGGTGCAGTGGTAAAGAATCCACCTGCCAGTGCAGGAGACACATTTTCGATCCCTGGGTCGAGGAGATCCCCTGGAGGAGGAAATGGCAACCCACTTCAGTATTCTTGCCTGGAAAATTCCATAGGCTGAGAAGGCTGGCAGGCTACAGCCCATGGGGTCGCAGAGTCAGACACGACTTAGTGACTGAACAACAACATGACGATTAGTTGTCAGTTACAAGAACAAAGGCAGAGTAGAGTTTACAAGAGGTAGCAATACACTGATTGGGCCCAAGTGTTTTCTAGATGCTAGTTATCGCCCAAGAGTGTCCTAGATGCTAGGTATCAATGCCGAAAGCCTAGGGGCTGGGACTTGCTGCTTTGGAAGGTCTGTCAGTTACCCTGGAATATGCAATGTGATTTATGCTAGCTGTGTTGCCATTCTCCCTAAACCAGCACTCCTAAAGGCAGATCCAGCTTTCAGTCTCTCTCTCCACCCCTGCACAGATTTTCCATCTTAAACATTACCTTTCATATCATAATAACTATCAACAACTCTTTGAGGTAGGCATTTTTATTACCACTTTACAGATGAGGAGATTAAGAGTGGAGGTTAAGGAATATCTCTAAAGTTAAATTTGAATTTGCACCATAGTCTATCTCATTTCAAACCCACACCAAATCACTATACTTGATGCCTTCATTTCAAGCAAAGAGGAGACAAAGAACTCTTTTAATTACTTGAAATTTGGAATAGTCACATTAGATCCTGCAGACTGATTTAAAGCACTTATATTGATAGTTTTTTTCTTCTGAGTATCAGCACTGTTATGGGGACTGCTTCTAAGGCTCCTTCTATCCCAGCAGCTGCTGCAAGCTTAGAGAAAACAAATTGGAAAGGGACAAAAGAGAATAGATTGAGATCCATTTGAGTGACAGCTTCCTTGCCTTGGTCAACAGATGGTGCATTTATGGCATTCTTGGATCTCTAGGAGAAGAAGAATTCCTTGAGATCTGAGTTCAGCCCCATTTCTGCAAAAATTGCAGGGCTCATTCAGCTAGTACTTAACATTCCATCTGTTACCTTTTGGCAGTTTTTTTTTTTTTTTTAATCAAAGGTATTCATTACCTGAAGCCTCCTTTCACTGTAACAGATGTGTTAAAGATATCATCATTCAGATATTCATTCATTCATTCATTTCTGATGACAGCTTAGGAAAGTAAAGAGAGTAAAATATTATTCTTTATTTACAGGTAAGGAGAGATGGCCAATAACGATCCTTTAATTTGGCCTTTCCCTCTTGCAGACACTCCCCTGCCCACCCCCCCACACCCCCACCCACCTCCTCCCATTTTAGCATCCCCAGAGAAAATACTCTGCAAGCGTCTGGAGTAGATCACAGGAAAGGCAGATGCAGGCTCTTCACAGAGTTCCGGTTAAGTGATGGCTTGCCAATCCCTGAGGCCAGAGGTCTTCTCCAATTTTTTTAATCAGATAAATCCATAACTGGGTGCTGGAAATCCTTGGGTAAAATCATACCAGGATGAAAGGGAACAGATACAAAAGGATCACTTTAGAAGTCATTTTCCAAATACTTCAGAAAGGTTTTAGGATATTCTGGGCTCCTTGAGGCACTAGGCTCTCTGGGACCACCTGTGTATGTGGACATGCCATTCCAAATTTAGAATCACATGAAGCTAGCACGAGCTTGGGAAGTTAATGTTGAAAATGTAAGTCTAACTCCCTAAGGAGCAGCGGTTAGTCTTAATTATCTGGAGGTGACTGTGTGTTTCTCTGGAGGGATATACACAATGATCCTTCCCTAAACTTTTAACGGTGCTGATGATAATAATCGTAATAGCCACTGTAGAGGTAGTAAGCTCTGTGTTACTTTTGACTGTGTGCCAGGCACTATTTGGTTTCTATATGTATTAAATCATTTAGTCCTACAATAGTCTTATATAGTCAGTATTATTATTATTGTCCACATTTTACAATTGAGTTAGCTAAGGCACAGAATTAAAGTTACTTGCCCAAGGTCACATAGTAAATCAGTGGTGAGATTTAAATACAGGCAGCTTGTATCGTTATCTATTGCTGTATTACAAGTGACTCCAAAACTTAGTGACTTAAAACAGTATGTATTATCTCATACTTTACATAGTCCTACCCACTCTCAGAGTGTATAATATTAATACAAAAGTTGTCAATACCAGGGAGCAGGATCATTGAGGGCATGATGCATTCCACACGGTCTGAGTTGAGAGCCTAAGGCACTGATCAAGAGAGGAAAAGGACAAGTTTTCTTTATGGTCAAATTCAGAAGAACCAAACCTGTGTCAACAAAGGGCATAGAGATGGAATGTCTTAGCCTGAGACCAGCTAAAGTTTATAATTTTCAGATCACTTACGCTTTGGGAATTATGTTTCCCTACCTTGCAAACTTTGCCATTTAGCTCCAAGGACAAGGAAAAGGAAAAGCTGGGGATAATTACTTCTCTAATTCCAACCGTAAAGTTAGTGATAAGAGAAATTAACCTGAGGAACAATCCCTCTTCCCTCTTTTTGTCTTCCTGTCCTTTGTCTTTCCCGCTCTGATTTTGGGTCTCTCTGGCAATTTCTCTGTCTCTCATCCATTCCCCTCCCACCTGACCAGCTTTCTCTTCCTAGTCTCTCCTGAGGTATCAGTTCAGTTCAGTTCAGTCACTCAGTTGTGTCCGACTCTTTGCGACCCCATGAATCGCAGCACACCAGGCCTCCCTGTCCATCACCAACTCCCAGAGTTCACTCAGACTCACGTCCATCGAGTCAGTGATGCCATCCAGCCATCTCATCCTCTGTCGTCCCCTTTTCCACCTGCCCCCAATCCCTCCCAGCATCAGAGTCTTTTCCAATGAGTCAACTCTTTGCATGAGGTGGCCAAAGTACTGGAGTTTCAGCTTTAGCATCATTCCTTCCAAAGAAATCTCAGGGCTGATCTCTTTCAGAATGGACTGGTTGGATCTCCTTGCAGTCCAAGGGACTCTCAAGAGTCTTCTCCAACACCACAGTTCAAAAGCATCAATTCTTCAGTGCTCAGCCTTCTTCACAGTCCAACTCTCATATCCATACATGACCACAGGAAAAAACCATACCCTTGACTAGACGGACCTTTGTTGGCAAAGTAATGTCTCTGCTTTTCAATATGCTATCTAGGTTGGGCATAACTTTCCTTCCAAGGAGTAAGCATCTTTTAATTTCATAGCTGCAGTCACCATCTGCAGTGATTTTGGAGCCCCCAAAAATAAAGTCTGACACTGTTTCCACTGTTTCCCCATCTATTTATGTATATATTAATCTTTTATCCTTTTTTCTCCCTAGGTTGTTTTTAAGTTTTAATTTATAAAAAGGTTTTAGGAAGGAAGAAGTCAAGATGAAACAAATTCACCAGAAGGTGGTAGGGTGGTCATTTTTATGTCAGTGTGGCTAGACCATGGGACCCAGTTGTTCATTCAAACACCCATCTGTTGGTGCTGTAAAGATACTTTGTGGTGTGATTAAGATCTATAGTCCATTGATTTTATGTAAAGGAGATTATCTTGAATAATATGAGTGGAACTGGTCTAAACTGTTGAAACTGAAGTTTCCTGGAAGAAGAAATTTTGCCTGTAGATTGCAACGTTAGCTCCTGCCTGAGAGTTTCCAGATTTCTTGTCCTAATAGCTTGCCCTGCAGATTTAGAACTTGCCTAGTTCCCACAATCACCTAAATCAATTTCTTTTCATATACATATCCCCTGGAGGAGGAAGTGGCAACCCACTCCAGTATTGTTGCCTGGGAAATCCCATGGACAGAGGAGCCTGGCAGGCTATAGCCCATGGGGTCACAAAGGAGTCAGACAGGACTTAGTGACTAAACAACAGCAAAACAATAAATACAATGTAAATTGAAAATATCTTAAGTCAAAAATGCATTTACTACACCCAACCTACCTAACATCATAGCTTAGCCTAAGCCTGCTTTAAACATGCTCAAAATACTTACATTAGCTTCCAGTTGGGCAAAATCATCAAACAAAAAGCCTCTCTCATAATAAAATGTTGAATATCTCATGTGATTTATTGAATATTGTACTGAAAGTGGAAAACTGAGTGGCTGAAGGGTACAGAACGGTTGTAAGTGCATCAGCTGCTTATCCTACTGATCATGTGGCTGACCGAGAGCTGCCCTTGCCCAGCATCACAAGAGAGTATCGTACTAGCCTGGGAAAAGATCAAAATATGAAGTATGATTTCTACTGCACCACTGTAAAGTCAAAAATCATAGTCAAACTGTCATAAGTTGGGGACTGTCTGTATCCATATATGAGTATGCAGGCATGCATGTTTATGACCCCATGACTGTAGCCCACCAGGCTCCTCTGTCCATGGAATTATAGATATATAGATAAACACACAGCTTGCTGATTCTACTTCTCTGGTAGCACCCAGAATGACACAGGTGGGAATGTCCAAGAGTTCTGAAAGCAGTGGTTGGGAGAGGCAGGCTCACATGCATCTTAAAACAGGAGTTGATTAATGTAAAGAGATGAATTGTTAGTGATACTTTTATTTTGCGATGAAAATTCTGGATGTCCCTCAAGTTATGCATGCTGGCCATCTCCCCTCTGGTCTGAATTAGTCCTTGGTAACACCATCTTCAGACTTTTTTCAGTCACTCTTCCCTATCCCATCAAAGCTTTACTTGTCATGTTTTCTGTTCTCTCAGGGACCTCATTGCCAATACATCGTTCTATTATTCTGTTTTATTCACATTTACATTCCTAGCTCTGAGCATTGCAATTTATGCCATTTTGTACAGGTTTACCTGAAGACCGATTGGTAAGTTTACATTTAAATAAGAGCATCCAGTGTCTTAACCCAGTGATAAGACAAATGGTCAGGTTCATGTACCATGAGGGGCAGTGAAAGAGAATACCTTGGGGCAGGAGCTCCTCCTCACGCTCCTCAAATCCTATTACTCAGCCACCTAATCAACTACCCGTATTCATACACATTCCTGTGCCCTTTCCCATACATGGTCACAGACTGATATTAAACCATGCAAAATGGTTAAAGATCCACATAAAGATCAGTCATCTCAAAGTGTGGTCTCAAGATCCCAACAGGTCCCCAACATACTCTCAAGGGGTCTGCTAGGTCGTCCATGTCCACCTGTATTTCTGTGCGATACTATATATTCTTCATCCACTTCAACCAAACCAGCATATTAGAACATATTAGAAATGAAAAGGCAGATTTAAGAGTCATGTTCTCTTTTACTGTCATCCATGAAAGAGATTTGAAAAAATGTATCATTGTGGTCTTTTTCTCACTAGTTTTTTCAGGAAAAAATATTTTACATAAAATGTTACACACAATGAGTTTATTATTATTTTAAATGAGTTAATACATGCCTATTTTTAGAAATTTGATCTGTTTTAATTTCTAATATGAGAAATATCATTAGCTATAACCCATATAAACAAAAGCTCTTTGTGTTCTCAGTAATTTTGAAGAGAGTAAAGAGTTCTAAAACCAAATGCTTGAGAAACTGTGGTTATACATCACTGATTATGTTTCTGTTGGACTGAGAAGCACAGTGTACCCCGGGGGTGTGGGTGTGGGTGTGGGGGTTGACTGGCCAGCCTCAGGAATTGGAAGCAATTTAGAGTGACAAGGAGCCTCAAGCCTGTTCCTCTCCTTAATGGTCAAATCCACATCAGAGGCTGTGTTTTGTATTCCTTCTTTGTCTTCTACAGAGCCTAGAAGGACCATGAGTACACAATATACACTGTATAAAATGCATTGACTGATGTCTGTTGATCTTCAATTGTGCAGAATGTATTAGTCTAAAGTAAGGAGGTCTCTGTCATGCAGCTCAAGAAACTTAATATCAGTCTCAAAAGCTACAACATGAACAGTTTTGTACCATTGTAAAGTCGAAAAATCATAAGCCAAGTCATCATAAGTTGGGGGCCATCAGCATCCATATATGTGTATAGATGTATAGATAAATGCAGAACTCATTGATTCTATTTCTCCGGTGGAACCTTGAATGACACTTGTGGGAATCTCTGCCCCTTACCCCACCACACACACACACACACACACACACACATACAGCCTAGAGCCTGAAGCCTTTTCTCAGTACATGGATGGAGTCACTAGGTCGAGGAGATTTTGAAGTTTTCCTTTGTTTCAAGAAACTAGCAGGCCAGGACACCAATATTTACAGCCTGGATCTTAGATCAACTACAGATTAGAGACTGGTGATATATAACCCGGGGTATACTGACTGTATACATGTCTATCTTGTACAGTTTTTAAGTCCAGACTAAAGTACAGTTACAAGTGCTGAATCAAAGCTCATCCTACTCGCTGTGAGATCTTAAGCAAATTTCTTACACTCTACCAACCTCAGTGTCCCTATCTGTAAAATCGGAATACTAGTAATACAAGTTGAAAAGGTTGTGGTGAATATTAAATGATATAATGTATGCCAAATGTTCAGCAAAGGGCCTGGCGCCACGAAACACCTGGAAAAAAATGTGAAATACTATTGCTCTTATACGCCTGACACTTTTTTGTGTTAGGCAGAATAGAGGGGCCAGAAAATAAAGTTTCTGCTCCTACTTGATCGTTAATGTTTAATATTCGAAGCACTAGAGAGACCCATTGTTTCCCACAGTGCTTGCTGTGGATGAGGAAGGAAAACACAGATTTGTCTTGCTTCTTTCTTCATTCTCATCAAAAGCCCGGAAATGCAGGACAACCACTGGGGCATTAAAGACACAGTGCTTCCACTTTGACCTTCTGCTGTGTGTGAGTTTGGGACAATCCCCTTCAATCCAACAAGATCCTGTTTGAGTTGGAACAGGAGCTTCTCTTGCTGGAGGGAAAGGGCACGGTTCTGACCGGGCAGCGTGTTTGTTTGCCAAGGATCTTTGGGCTGCTGGTTAACTGTCAGCACAGAGTTGGTTTTCATGTCTGGAGCCAGGAAAACATATTCCTAAATGCCCACATATTTGCAGTGTGACACACGTCTTGGAAGCCCATCACACAGATTGCAGCAGTCACCTGATTTGTTTCCCAGGAAAGACTGTCTTCATGAGATATTATTAGAGATGAACGCTATGAGCGATGTGCACCGAGGACAGGGCGGCAGCCACCTAACTTCAAAGTCTTCTCTCCTCCCCAGGCCCCTGTAGGCTGAGCCCTGTCATCAGCCTGCCCCCAAAAAGATCTTTCAGCAGCAAGGGGACTGTGACTCGCCTGGTATCTGCATTTGAGAATCAAAGGGCCAATTTCAGGTAATGATCTGCTGTTTGTCTGGAGACAGGTTTGGGGACTGCTCTCCTGTTCTGCTGAAGGAATGGCAAGCAGAATGATCTCACACCAAACGGCTGGTTCTGGTGTGAGTTTAAAGTAAAACTGAAGAAAACAACGAACACCCACCACTTCACCAAGGCACCCAAAGAGGCAAGTTAATGCAGAGGGTTGGAATGAAAGAGTGCTGAACGTGAAATCAACTGACTCGTTTGTTTCAGAAAAGGGCGCTGAAATAACAACGAAGCTAGAGAGTTGTAACACCAAGTAATGTCTGAAAAGAAGCTAAAAAGAATGCATATTGTTTAATAGGAAGAGCGAAAAACCGAGGAAAGATAAAACAAAACTTTCTGCGTTTAACAAGCTGTTTCCATCACTACTGGACAAAGGAGGAAAATGTGGATTAGAATTAGTGTTAAGTCACCAGAACTTTGTTGCTGTAGTAACAGGGGAGAAAATAGAACAAATGCTTCAGTGCATCATTAAAGCAGGAGGGGTACCTACATGTTAGGAGTGGCTCGAAACCATCTTTCAATTTTAGGCTGCTGCTGCTGTCAAGTCGCTTCAGTCGTGTCCAACTCTGTGCGACCCCATAGACGGCAGCCCACCAGGCTCCCCCGTCCCTGGGATTCTCAAGGCAAGAACACTGGAGTGGGTTGCCATTTCCTTCTCCAATGTAGGAAAGTGAAAAGTGAAAGTGAAGTCGCTCAGTTGTGCCCGACTCTTCATGACCCCATGGACTGCAGCCCACCAGGCTCCTCCGTCCATGGGATTTTCCAGGCAAGAGTACTGGAGTGGGTTGCCATTGCCTTCTCCATCAATTTTAGGCAGTGAGTTGCAAATACTATAGTGCGTTATTTTCTATCTAATCTTTTCTTCTTCTTCTTCTTTTTTTTTTTTTTGGTCACATGGCATGGGGGATCTTAGCTCCCCACTCAGGGATTGAACCCACACACCCTGCAGTGGGAGCATGGTGTCCTAACCACTGGACCACCAGGGAAGACCTCCACATGAACTTTGACCTAAAGAAACTTTTGTTATTGCAGTAACAATGAGGCAATGGCAGGGTTTAAAAATAACCAAGACAAGACATTAAAATATCAAGTAGCAAATAGTAAGTGTGTCCTTAATAAATGAACAGGTTTTTAGAAACAAGGAAGTATGAAGAGGGGGAGATGGAAGACTGCAAGCATGTGTATGCTTAATTTTCCAAACGTGTGTTCTTGTTGAGGATATTCTCCCTCAACGATTGGAGGCTCCCTCCAGATCCAGCTCATTCATCTCCAATATCTATCCACTGAAGCTGAAGCTCCAATACTTTGGCCGCTTGATGCAAAGAGCCAATTCACTGGAAAAGACCGTGATGCTGGGGAAAATTGAGGGCAGGAGGAGGAGGGGAAGTAGGAGGATGAGATAGATCGCATCATTGAATCAATGGATATGAATTTGAGCAAGTTCTGAGAAATAGTAAAAGACAGAGAAGCCTGGCGTGCTGCAGTTTACGGGGTCGCAAAGAGTTGGACACTGACAGCGAATAAACAGCAACAACCAATTCTGATCCATCCATTACCCTTCCTGAGATCTGAGCATCCCCATAATTAGGTTAGATCGCCCTCTGGTGGTAAGGAGCTAATCTTATCCTCTGCCTTCCCTCTGATGAGTTCAACATTTTGGTAAACAGCGTTTTCATATGAAGAAAATACAAACTCACAATTTTTACAGAATAAAGAAACCATAAAATATAAACTACTTATAGTTTCTTTTAAATTTCTTGTAAATAATTCAGGAAGCAATTTGGGATATTGAAGAACCTGAGTAATAATTATTCGACTATTTTATAAAAAGGGGAGGGGTATCATTAATAGGGATTCTTTGTTACTGAGATTGATAGGAAGCCTGGAAAATAAGCTTTCACTGTTGATGGCAAATAAAACACTCTGATTTATAAGTAGATGTTTTCAGCCAAAACAGCCTTCACAAACCTACTTGAAATGAACCTGAAGGCCAACAATTACTGAAAATAACTAGGTGATAAGGGGGAAAAAAGGTAATAATTGAATTTCAACCATCGTCTAAGCAGATAGGATTAATAATTAATAAACAGACAGGATTCTTGCTCTGATACTGTCACTGTCTGGTTCTGTGTTCTTGGATTTCACTAGATACTCTGATGATATTCAAATAAATTTTCTCGGGCTTCCTTGGTGGCTCAGTGGTAGAGAATCCACTTTCCAATACAGGAGACTCAGGTTCCATCCCTGATCCAGGAAGATTCCACTTGCCATAAAGTACCTAAGCCAGTGCACCACAACCATCGCACCTGTGCTCTAGAGCCTAGGAACAATACCTATTAAGCCCATGAGCCGCAACTACTGAAGCCCTGCAACCTACGGCCCATGCTCTGCAATAAATAGGAAAAGCCACCGCAATGAGAAGCCCATGGCCTGCAACTAGAGAAGAGCCTGTGTAGCAATGAAGACCCAGCACAGCCATAAATAAAGAAATAATTTTTTTTTAATTTCCTCTTTTTTCTTTAAGTGTTTCCAGTATTACTTGCAACCTAAATATTAACCAAAGTAACATTAACTCAGTATTCTCCAGAAAGCTGCAATCAGCATTGACCAATAATATGTGTACACACATTAGGGAGATAATTAAAAACAATGAATACATGAAGAAGGTTTCCTCTGATTATTTAAAAGGCAGTGGAAAATATGGCAGAAATGAACATCAAAGTGGACATTTTATGGACACAACTGCAGGGAGAGGGCCTGACATTTAATTTCAAATTCAAATTTTAAAGGAAGAGTCTATAAATGAGCTTTGGGCAAGGGTTCATCCAGGTCCACATAACCATGACTGCAAGCAGGGTGAGTAGGATAGGGTTGGGGGTTGGGGCAGGTAACTCAGCAGATGTCCACTGCAAGGATAAAATTCATATCGTCTAAAATAAGTGAATGATCTCTAGATTTGACCCCAATAAGTACAAGTTTACGCTGCTGCTACTTTTGTTGATAATTAACAAGGAAGTGGATATTTTTTATTTATCTCATTGACTTTAGGTAGTAGAACTAAAGTTATATTATTCACTTAATATATTCTACCTCATGCTACAAAAAAGTTTTATGTCTCTGTTAAGATTTCTTACAAGGAATATAATAGTAAAAAAAAAACTAATCTCTTAGATAAGAATGCATCTGAGCCTTAATGTCTGCTGTGAAAAGTGGAAGTCATTCAGTCGTGTCCGACTCTTTGCAACCCCATGCACTATACAGTCCATGGAATTCTCCAGGCAAGAACACTGGAGTGGGTAGCCGTTCCCTTCTCCAGGGATCTTCCCAACCCAGGAATCGAACCCAGGTCTCCTGCATTGCAGGCAGATTCTTTACCAGTTAAGCCACCACAGAAGCCCTAAATGTCTGCTATAAAATTCCATAATTTGAAAAAAAAAAAAAAGTCAAATTTTAATAGAAGGATTTGAGACAAGATCAAAGATCATTGGTGAAGTACTTTTTTAGTATGATTTTTGTCTAACATTTTTATGTTTCCAGTGTTTTTAGATTCATACACTAGCTATTTCCTCTAACACTGCAGGCAGAAGGATTATTAGTTAATGTCCACTTCATTAATTAGAGAAAAAAAAATGAGGGCCTTCTCAAGATCACAGAAAAACTCCTAGAGAAGTTCACGGGTTCTTGTTTGATCCTTTCATCAATTCATCCAGTCATTTGCCAACAGATACCTATTGAGTAAATCTGTTTGTAATGTGTGTATCCTTCTAAGTGTAGAAAATGTGAATAAGATAAAATATCCGTATATGCAAGGAGTCTAGAATACAGTAGGACCAATCAGGCAACTAGAAAATAGGCTGAAATGGGTGCTTTATAAGTTCGTGGAATCAGAATTGCAGAAGCTAAAGAGACCTTAGAAATTATGTAGCCTGACTTCTCTCATAGGGTATACACTCTATAGAATATTTGGTGTGTGTGCATGCTAAGTTGCTTCCATCGTGTCCAACTCTTTGCAATCATGTGGATGGTAGCCCACCAAGCTCCTCTGTCCATGGGACTGTCCAAGCAAGAATACTAGAGTGGGTTGCCATGCCCTCCTCCAGGGGATCTTCCTGACCCAGGGATCAAACTCACATTGTTTATGTCTCCTGCATTGGCAGGCAGGTTCTTTACCACTAGTGCCACCTGGGAAGCCAAGAATATTTGGTATCCAGGATCAACTAAAGCCCTAGAAATTGCTGTTCCAGCCACCATCCTGGCCAAGGGAACTATACTGTGCAGTGGGAAGGGAGGGCTAGTTAAGGAAAGGTCTCTTACATTTGCTGGGTCTCTGGAACAGAATCTGGGCATGCGGACAGAGGAGTGAACCAGGCTGGCCCTTGTCCTAAGTTTGGGGGCCCAGGCTAAGGAGAAAATGGAAAAAGGAGTCCTGAATGAGGGCAGGCCAGAAAGCAAGGGAAAAATAGAAATTTAACAGCTAAGGAGCAAATCAAGATAAAAACCAAGATCCATAGTAAAATGGTTTTGAGCAGAAACAGGCAAGGTTGCAACACAGGTTAAAGAGGTGGTATCCAGAATGAAAACTTGGAGCAATTTTAGGTCTTCCAGGAATGAGCCCAGAGAACAAGAGAAAGCTATGAAGAAGACCAAGACTGTTCCAGCACTTTCACTTATTATTTCCTATTTGCTATGGCCTGGGCTAAGCACTAGGTAGAAAATATGAAGACGATCTAATCCAAATCTCGGAGTTCTCACAGCCTCCTTTTGGGCAATGGTCAAAGGCCATCTAATATGATCAGTACGATGATGGAGGAGCCATAGGAGCCATAGAAGAGGAACAAGACGTCTGAAGGAGGTGGCTGTCTGAGTCTTACAATATGAGAAAGACTCGAGTAGATGAAAGAACTGGGAAAGACTTTCTAGATGAAAGAAAAATGTCAAGGGAAGGCCCAGAGAATGAGAGAGAGCATGGTGTAAAAAGGAACTATTGGTGGTTCTATATTGCTGGATTGTCAAGTGTAAATCACTGACAACCAGATTTTTCCTTTCCTGCACTTGAGCAGTTACATTTTAGAACCTAAGTAAAGGTCATTACACTTAATAATGTATTAATACAGTATTAATACTGTATAATAATGTATTAATAAAGTATTATTAAGTACACTTAATAATACTTAATAAAGTATTAACATTAATATTCATATTATTTGTTTTGCCCTTTCATAGTAGTCTTAGAATATTCTCAAAATATCAAAAGTCTGACTCCTTTTGGTGGCTCAGCTGGTAAAGAGTCCACCTGCAATGCGGGAGACCTGGGTTCGAATCCCTGGGTTGGGAAGATCCCTTGGAAAAGGGAACGGCTACCCACTCCAGCATTCTGGCCTGGAGAATTCCATGAACTGTATACTCCATGGGGTTGCAAAGAGCCAGACACACCTGAGCGACTTTCACTCATTCACAGTTTCTATTTCCCAAGGCTGCAGATCATCTGAAAATTTGATGAGTATTTTTTTCTAGTTTCCTTTAGTCCTTGATTAAAATATAAAAATTAAAAAGTTGAGCAGTACAGCACAAAGTCTAGAGCCCTTCAGTATTCTCTAGAGAGCTCCTGTCAAACTGGCATTGAGCCAGCAATCAACAGACTACACATATAGTTATTTAATTAGCTAACACTCTGCAGGGATGAGAGATAGTATGGCTATCTAGGGCCAGGAAAGGCAAGTTAGGATAACTTGGAAAGAATCCAGCTGTAAAAGTTCACCTGTTGAAGGGGAGTTAGGACATCAGAAGACAGATCCGCATGTTAGTGTTGGAGGGAACTCAGTCCAACAGGCAGTTTCTGGAAATCATGGTAACAGACAATAAGCAAGTAGTCAAGTGGGAAGGCAGGCAGAGAATAAGGATTACATAATATAATGGGTTTATCTAAAAGGCAAGTGAGGCAGAGTGTTAGGGAGGATATTTGGAAATGTCCTCTTCAGTATTTAGGGGTAAAAGGACATATTTCTGCAGCTGACAAATGGTTCAGAAATACAGATGCATGCATATGTATGTGTATGTAATATATGTATCAACTACACATATGTGGGGTGTATGTGTATCTATCTATCTACCCAGAGAGAAAAAAATATAAAATGTGATAAAATATTAATATTTGAAGGATCTGGCTGAAAGATAGTCCTGAATTCTTGGCACTTTTCTTAAAACTTTTCTGTAGAACCAAATATATGTCAAAATTAAAGTTTAAGGGAAAAAAAAATTCCATAATGTAATGCCAGAGTGGAGTGGAGTGACTGATTAGGGGGCTTGCAACGGTTCAGGTGAGAGGTGATAAGTGCCAGGTGTAGGCAGGAATAGACGGGAGAAGGAAGCAAGAAACATTATACAGGTGAAGGTGCCCGTATTGACAACACAATAGATAACTCAGATGACTTGGGATTTTCTTTCTTTCTTTTTTTTTACTTTACAATATTGTATTGGTTTTGCCATACATTGACATGAATCTGCCACAGGTGTACACGTGTTCCCCATCCTGAACCCCCCTCCCACCTATCTCCCCATCCCATCCCTCTGGGTCATCCCAGTGCACCAGCCCCAAGCACCCTGTATCATGCATCGAACCTGGACTGGCGATTTGTTTCACATGTGATAATTTACATGTTTCAATGCCATTCTCCCATAACATCCTGCCCTCTCCCTCTCCCGCAGAGTCCAAAAGACTTCTATACATCAGTGTCTCTTTTGCTGTCTCGCATACAGGGTTATCGTTACCATCTTTCTAAATTCCATATATATGCATTAGTATACTGTATTGGTGTTTTTCTTTCTGGCTTACTTCACTCTGTATAATAGGCTCCAGTTTCATCCACCTCATTATAACTAATTCAAATGTATTCTTTTTAATGGCTGAGTAATACTCCATTGTGTATATGTACCACAGCTTTCTTATCCATTCGTCTGCTGATGGACATCTAGGTTGCTTCCATGTCCTGGCTATTATAAACAGTGCTGCGAGGAACACTGGGGTACATGTTCAAGCCAAGGTGCCAGAGAGAATGGTAGAGAGTTACTGATGATATTGCAAAATAAAAACTGTAATTCTAGGAAAGAGACATGAAGGGGAATAATATGGACTGCGACTAGAATCCCTGAATACTTATTAGGTGAGTCGATCAGTTTTTGTTGTTGTTAAAGTATCCAATTAAATTTAACTGTGGTCCAGTTGGTAAATTTGTATTTGTGCACCCAGCCAGAAAAGGACTGCTTTTATCCCCAATGAAGACGAAGAGTCCTGAATGCTGAAAGGTAACAAGAGCAAGCCCCTACTTGTGAGATAAACTTTCAGAAGAGCACAGGTGCCTTGCTTAGCTGGGCTGGTCATCCCTATTGAACTCACAGCCTTTTCATAGAACCTGCTGTCCCACTCAACTCTGTGGCCTTAACAGGCCTCTCAGGTGACTGGGCCCAATAAGAAAGGCCTCTGTCAACCAGAGCTTGCTGGTGCTCTCTCATCTGCATTTCAATATCCTGAAATGTTAAGCCTCCACTCTCTTTGCATTTCCCAATAAATTTCTTCTTACCAACTATCGTGGTGGAACGTGTTCAGATCAGATCAGATCAGATCAGATAAATCGCTCGGTCGTGTCCAACTCTTTGCGACCCTATGAATCGCAGCACACCAGGCCTCCCTGTCCATCACCAACTCCCGGAGTTCACTGAGACTCACGTCCATCGAGTCAGCGATGACATCCAGCCATCTCATCCTCTGTCGTCCCCTTCTCCTCCTGCCCCCAATCCCTCCCAGCATCAGAGTCTTTTCCAATGAGTCAACCCTTCGCATGAGGTGGCCAAAGTACTGGAGTTTCAGCTTTAGCATCATTCCTTCCAAAGAAATCCCAGGGCTGATTTCCTTCAGAATGGACTGGTTGGATCTCCTCGAAGTCCAAGGGACTCTCAAGAGTCTTCTCCAACACCACAGTTCAAAGGCATCAATTCTTCAGCGCTCAGCCTTCTTCACAGTCCAACTCTCACATCCATACACGACCACTGGAAAAACCATAGCCTTGACTAGACGGAACCTTTGTTGGCAAAGTAATGTCTCTGCTTTTTAATATGCTATCTAGGTTGGTCATAACTTTCCTTCCAAGGAGGAAGCATCTTTTAATTTCATGGCTGCAGTCACCATCTGCAGTGATTTTGGAGCCCAGAAAAATAAAGTCTGACACTGTTTCCACTGTTTCCCCATCTATTTCCCATGAAGCGGTGGGACCGGATGCCATGATCTGTGTTTTCTGAATGTTGAGCTTTAAGCCAACTTTTTCACTCTCCACTTTCACTTTCATCAAGAGGCTTTTGAGTTCCTCTTCACTTTCTGCCATAAGGATGGTGTCATCTGCATATCTGAGGTTATTGATATTTCTCCCAGCAATCTTGATTCCAGTTTGTGTTTCTTCCGGTCCAGCATTTCTCATGATGTACTCTGCATATAAGTTAAATAAACAGGGTGACAATATACAGCCTTGATGAACTCCTTTTCCTATTTGGAACCAGTCTGTTGTTCCATGTCCAGTTCTAACTGTTGCTTCCTGACCTGCATACAGATTTCTCAAGAGGCAGATCAGGTGGTCTGGTATTCCCATCTCTTTCAGAATTTTCCACAGTCTATTGTGATCCACACAGTCAAAGGCTTTGGCATAGTCAATAAAGCAGAAATGGATGTTTTTCTGGAACTCTTGCTCACAATTCTTCCTTCCCTTCCTGTTCACCCTGTGGTCTTCCCCACCCATTGACTCTGGATTGGGCCATCTGGAGGAAATGACAAGTACAAATTCTGAGTAGGATTATATGTTTCTGTTTCCTCTCTTGACAGATGCAAATTCTGAACAGAAGCATCATCTGTTTCTGTTTCCTCTTTTGTCCTCCTCTGCTCGGCCAGGACCACAAACTCTGGCTAATGACTGCTCAATTTGCTTCCTCCATGTGGACCCAAATCCTTATACCCAAGTCTTAGACAAGCCCAACCAAGTCCAACCAAGCCAAGCAGAGCCACAAATCACCTAACAGACAGATGAAGAAATGAAAGTTTATTGTTGCAACTGTTGAGTTTGGGGTTGTTTATCACACAGCATAATCACAATAAAAAGTGATGAGTAACTACCAGTCTCTTGTCTATTTGGTTTGCAGCTGTTAACTCACCTCTTGGATTTGATACTTTAGATGTTTTCTTTGGAACTGAACTCCTGCTTTTTTCTGGCCTCTCTGGCTTCCCTCTACAAACCACCCTTAATCCATGGATCATAAGGTTTCTGGTCCCCACCTTACAGCTCTGACCCATCATGGCAATTCCCTGTCCTTGCAACCCCACTGAATGTTTACAGGCCCACAGATCAGGAAATAGACATGAGATGGGCAGTATTCAGAACAAAGAGGTCCTCACCTTTCTAAATAAATTCAGTTACTTAGAAAGCTTTCCTCTTTAGAACACAACTGAAAAGGAATGAAAAATGATTGGAAATAGTGAAAACCATAAATTCTCCCAATATTCAGGCCCAGTGGCAGAAATTTATTTTTCAGAGGAGAATTCCTCACTCACAGACTATATGTTTTTATATTGCATGTACTTATAGCAAATATGGTCCTATGTTTCAAGGCCACATCTGACTGGAGGAGGAGAGAAAGCCTGTATGAAGGGATACTGACATTCGGGAGGAGAAACATCTGATATTCTCATGGACAGAGGGAAGATAAAAACCTGTTAAAATGGGACATTAATAAAAGCAAAAAGCCCAGTGGTAAGTATCCCTATGCACCACAGGACATTTCTGTTGTATAGTGGATCAAAGTATTTGCTGGGATTTTCTTTTTTTATTATTATTTATTTTTGTTGAAGTTTAGTTGATGTACAATTGGGATTTTCTTTTATCCCAGCATTTAGCTATCTGAATATAATTGTTTCATGGGGGCAATAAAAAGCTCTCAAGTTAGTGGTGTCTAAATGTTAATGTGAAGAGCCGATTCATTGGAAAAGACCCTGATGCTGGGAAGATTGAGGGCAAGAGGAGAAGCGGATGACCGGGGATGAGATGGTTGGATGGCATCATTGACTCAATGGACATGAGTTTGAGCAAACTCAGGGAGATAGTGAAGAATAGGGAAGCCTGGCATGCTGCAGTCCATGGGGTCGCAAAGAACTGGACAACAAGTATCAGCGTACCACTAAGCTTGCTAGGAATGCTCTTCATAAAACATATCATAAATGAAATTCTGTCCTACCGAATGCCTTTAAGTGACAAGCACTATATGTTTTCTTTCAGGGTTTGAACAGCTAGGGCCTGGAGTAGGGTGTGTTGAATGTCTGAAGCACAAGAGCAGCCCTCCACAGCCTCCTTAAGAATCTGTATGGCTTGCGACTTTTGTGAGTTTTCAGGTGTCACCCTCCTACTGTCGTATCTCCCCCAACTCCTCCCACCCTTGCTGTCTTCTCTGGCCACTCCTGCAGTCCTTCCATTCTCAGCCTAGACAGCGTTCTCTGGGATGCTTTCCCTGTCTGCCACCTCCTCCCCAGGAGGCGGTTAAGTGTTGGGTTAAGTGTCCCCTTGGTGCTGTCACAGCCCCCTCAGCCCCTCCCTTCATGCATGCCTGGCCTTTATGACACCATGCTGGACTCACCCGTTTAGACGTGGGCATCCTCACCAGACTCTAACTCCTTGCAGGTAGGCTCTGTGTCTACCTGATGCATCTTCCTTCATGAGTGGCCACCAGCAGACTCCTAGTATATATTCATTAAATGACTAACGCTCCCACACAGGTGGCTACCCAACATCAGGGAATCTGCACTACGACCATAATAACGAAATGAAGACACTCATCATGGATCATTTTGACAGGAAGGACACTGAGCAACATTATGTCAAATGGTTGGCAGTTCTCAATGCTGAAGTCAAGATTTTACACCAAATTCCAGTATATAGAACTATGCATATATTAACTCCACCTTGGACTCTCTAAACACATCTTTCCCATTCATATCCCTGGTCCCTGTGGCATTATTTGCATATACGGTGGTACTTCCCAGCCAGTGCTGGGGGCAGCAGGACCCAGCTAGGCAGGAAGAGGGATGAAAGTGTTCCCGTTTGGCAGAAAGGGGCCAGTGTGTACTCAGAATTAACAATGTGCCCTCAGGGACTAGGAAAACATACTGAGGTAAGATGTTTCCCCAAAGAAAGGCTTGTGAAAAGGAATCCTCTCTCAGACCGCAATCAAAGGACATTTATCTGGACAATCAAAATAACTTCAGATTATGAGACTAACGTGCTGATGGCAATTTAAAAAACAGGGTTTACAACCACTGCTGATGGCAAGTGAGTGGTCCTATTATTATGTAAAAGGTCAGAAAACTTGATAAAATGAAAGGCATCAGGTAGAATGGTTTGTTAGAATGTAAGCTAAAAATCTAAAATGTAAGCTAAAAAATGGCTCTAGTCCATTTATTTTTCAAGTTCCCCCAAACATAGCAGGTTCATCATGATGATTAATAATTATTAAGGAAAAACCAAAATACATTTCAAGAGAAATAATTAATGAAATGGGAAAGTGTTCATGATATACTTTAAAGTGAAAAAAAAAGCAACTTATAAGATAGTATGTTCAAAATTGGGAAAGGGAGTAAGTACATCAAGGCTGTATATTGTCACTCTGCTTATTTAATTTATCGGCAGAGTACATCATGTGAAATGCTGGGCTGGATGAAACACAAGCTGGAATCAAGATTGCCAAGAGAAATGTCAATAACTTCAGATATGCAGATGATACCACCTTTATGGCAGAAAGCAAAGAGGAATTAAAGAGCCTCTTGATGAGGGTGAATGAGGAGAATGAAAAAACTCAACATTCAAAAAATGAAGATCATGGCATCCAGTCCCATCATTTCATTGCAAATAGATGGGGAAACAATGGAAACAGTGACAGACTTTCTTTTCTTGGGCTCCAAAATCACTGTGGATGGTGACTGCAGCCATGAAATTAAAAGACATTTGCTCCTTGAAAGAAAAGCAATGATAAACCTAGACACAAGCTGGAATCAAGATTGCTGGGAGAAATATCAATAACCACAGATATGCAGATGACACCACCCTTATGGCAGAAAGTGAAGAGGAACTCAAAAGCCTCTTGATGAAAGTGAAAGTAGAGAGTGAAAAAGTTGGCTTAAAGCTCAACATTCAGAAAACGAAGATCATGGCATTTGGTCCCATCACCTCATGGGAAATAGATGGGGAAACAGTGAAAACAGTGTCAGACTTAATTTTTGGGCTCCAAAATCACTGCAGATGGTGACTGCAGCCATGAAATTAAAAGACGCTTACTCCTTGGAAGGAAAACTATGCCCAACCTAGATAGCATATTGAAAAGCAGAGACATTACTTTGCCAACAAAGGTTTGTCTAGTCAAGGCTATGGTTTTTCCAGTGGTCATGTATTGATGTGAGAGTTGGACTGTGAAGAAAGCTGAGCGCTGAAGAATTGATGCTTTTGAACTGTGTTGGAGTTGGAGAAGACTCTTGAGAATCCCTTGGACTGCAAGGAGATCCAACCAGTCCATTCTAAAGGAGACCAGTCCTGGGATTTCTTTGGAAGGAATGATGCTAAAGCTGAAACTCCAGTACTTTGGGCACCTCATGCGAAGAGTTGACTCATTGGAAAAGACTCTGATGCTGGGAGGGATTGGGGGCAGGCGGAGAAGGGGACGACAGAGGATGAGATGGCTGGATGTCATCGCTGACTCGATGGATGTGAGTCTGAGTAAACTCCGGGAGTTGGTGATGGACAGGGAGGCCTGGCAGGCTGCGATTCATGGGGTCGCAAAGAGTTGGACATGACTGAGCGACTGAACTGAACTGACTGATGGTTTTTCCAGTAGTCATGTATGGATGTGAGAGCTGGACAATAAAAAAGGCTGAGCACCAAAGAACTGATGCTTTTAAACTTTGGTGCTGGAGAAGACACTTAGATAGCAAGGAGATTGAACCAGTCATTCCTATAGGAAATCAACCCTGAATATTCATTGGAAGGACTGAAGCTGAAGCTCCAATACTTTGGCCAGCTGATTCAAAGAACTGACTCATTGGAAAAGACCTTAATGCTGGGAAAGATTGAAGGTAGGAGGAAAAGGGGAGGACAGAGGATGAAGTGGTTGGATGGCATCACTGACTCAATGGACATGAATTTGAGCAAACTCTGGGACGTGGTGATGGACAGGGAAGCCTGGCGTGCTGTAGTCCATGGGGTCACAAAGAATTGGACACGATTGAGCGATAAATAAATGTATTTATAAAATGTATTGTATTCTCAATGAGTATAAGCATGCATGTGTGTGTGTATATGTGGGTATATGCATAGGAAAATTATTTGAGTGAGACAAAGAAGATTATAACCGGTGACAGCACTGGAATTACAGCTATTTTATTCTTGCCATGTTTTTGCATTTTATAATTTTTCAGTAAGGTACAAGTTTTACATTATCAGCTGGAAAAAAATAAGTTTTTATGAATGTTTTCTTCTGTTCATTAAGTTAATATGTGTACTTTCTAATGGAGGTAATATTTTGTAACTATGTAATTGGAATTATAATAATAGTTGACCATTAATGACTATAGTAGAGCTCTGTAGCTATAAAGTAAGCTATACTCTGTACAGATAATGTGCAAGTCATTTCCTTTTCAGCTTCACATTATTAGAGTTCAAGTACCAATGAGAACTGAGGCAAGTCTCATGGCCTGGAACTTAGAGTTTCACAGACTTCAGACATAGCCCCAAGTTCCTCTCTTCCTCCTTCTGAGCTCATCTCTGCAGGCCTTGGCTGTGTACGGATCCAGCTTCTTCCCTGACTATTGTTTGAGTCTTCCCATTTTCTACTCCAATAAATATTTAACAATTAGTGTGATGGTTTGATCCCACGGCCGGCTAGCTTAGGTCAAGCTAGTAAGCACACATCACGTGTGGCTAATTGTGGCAAATCAGTTGGAAGTTAAGAGGAGAAAGCTGTAGGGGACGAACCCAGACCGGGAGGCAGAGGCTCACTCTCTTGACACAACAGGCTTCGAACATGAGGTGGAAGATTAGCTCCCACACTGAGAGATTCCTTTTTCTTTCTTTTTAAATGATTATAATATTGGGAGGAAAAGAGAAATAAATAGAGTGAGCTCTTGGCTGGAGTCAGAACTCCTCAGTGGAGTTCCCAGCCTGCTCCACCCTCAGGACCTGAAGTCTCTTCCTCTCTGTATCAGAAGCTTCCACACAGTGAACGGTATGATGCTACCAGCCTGAAGTTTTCAGAAGAGATTAGGGGACACTCCCTCCAAGAAAGTACTCAAGATTTCAAGGGCTGGGGAGAAATGAATCATACTTTACTGGAGCAGGAAAAATGGGAAAGGGGAATGGGTAGCTATTGATCCCACAATACTAGTTTTATTGAAGATAGATTAAGTCATCTTGTAATTCCATCACCCTTGCCAGCATTTGGCTAGGAATAGGCTGGTGACAAAATTCTGCCAATGAGATTCTACAGTAATCTGCTGAGAGCTGCTGGGAAGTACAGGAAGAAATGGTCTTGCTTCCTAAGGACACCATTATGTCTGCCTCCTCAGTCATCTTCTCCTAGCCTGAGAGTTGTTGTTCAGTAGCTAAGTCATGTCTGACTGTTTGCAGCCCCACAAACTGCAGCATGTCAGGCTTTCCTGTCCTTCACTATCTTCCAGAGCTGACTCAAATTCACGTCCATTGATTTGGTGATGCCATCCTACCATCTCACCATCTGGCATCCCCTCTTCCTCTTACCCTCAATCTTTCCCAGCATCAGGGTCTTTTCCAATAAGCCAGCTCTTTGCATTAGGTGTCCAAAGTTTTGGAGCTTCAGCATCAGTCCTTCCAGTGAATAGTCAGAGTTGATTTCTTTTAGGATTGACTGGTTTGATCTCCTTGCTGTCCAAGGGACTCTCCAGAAGTCCCCAGCACTACAATTTGAAAGCATCAATTCTTTAGCTCTCAGCCTTCTTTCTGATCCAACTCTCACATCTGTACATGACTACTGGAAAACCAAAGCTTTGACTATATGGACCTTTGTCACAAAGTAATGTATCTGTTTTTTAATATTCTGTCTAGGTTTATTATTGCTTTTCTTCCAAAGAGCAAATGTCTTTTAATTTCATGGCTGCAGTCACTGTCTGCAGTGACTTTGGAGCCCAAGAAAATAAAATCTTTCACTGTTTCCACTTTTGCCTGAGAGTTAAGACAACATTAATGATAACATACCAGAGACTTAGTAGCATGGCTGGGCCACTGAATCAAACAGGCCTGAACTGTCTGGACTTCTAGTTATAGAAGGTCATATGTGCCTTACCATTCGGTCACTAGGAGTTAGGGAAGAGGAAGAGGTTTGAGGAGCGATTCACTGTGGGTGAGATAAATACCCACAGAGCATAACTTTAAAGGATGGACAGTGACACTTGAGCTCATAGACGGGGAATTGGGTGATTTAGGTAGATTGGGTCCACCCAGCCCTTTGCCTCCCCAACTAAGCTTAGTTTGCAATAAAACAAAAGTGAAGGAAAGAACTTTCCTTGGAGTTTCATGTGTGTTTTTCTCAGTCAACATAGCAAGGTTACAAATAACTCAGACTCTATATTCAAATGGACAAAAAAAAAATGTAGTTAATTTTCCATAAGCCTCAGCCCTCCCTAGGTACTAGAAAAACTTACTAATTAACTTGCTAATTAAAGTTTCTGTCTCTTAGGGTTTAAACAATCTCCTGAATCAGATTATTCACAGTCCAGTTTCCCAGGGGGGGGCTAATATAAAGCATATATTTTGGATGACTTGGTCTCTCTGGGTAAATTCTCAGGTTCCAGAGTGCTGTCTCTTCCTCCTAAGAGGTCTATGATGCATCTTACTGGGTTCCTACGGTAGGTATCCCCCGGGGCTTGCTGTCTTTACAATAGTATGGCTTATCTGATCTGCATCTTTAACTGGTGATCACTACAGGGTGGCTGGTCCCAAACAGACCTCTTAGATCATGTCATGGTACCCATTCTTGAAATCTTCAATCCCAGCCATCTGCTCCTACATGAAGATCCCCCTCATATTAATCTCTTTATCCTGCTGTTGCCCTGGCTCCCCCAGCACTTCCCATCCTTTCTGCAGGATACATGGGCATATTCCCAGGCAAGATGAGGCCAACAGGGAGCCAGGAACAGGGCTGAAGGCTTGCCAGCCCAGTCATCTCACTCCTTTCCATCACTCTATCATCACCTGGGATGTGAAGCTTTTTGATCACTTATGAAGACTTTCTGAATGATTTGATAAGCAGTTAAAATCAGTCTTACAGGTTGCTATTCCTCTCCACTGTTACTTTAAGGAATTAAATAGAAAATGCTATAAAATAATCTTTGAATAAATGCTGTCTAAATTAAGAGGGGTTTGTAACTCTGTCTAATTAAATCTCAAATTAAGCTTAGAGACTGAGGAGGGCCATGTTTGTTAAGGAATTGCCATTGGATAGAACTAAAATCAAAATTGCCATAGCAACGGTGAACCACACACTATCAGAACTTGAGATACCACTGGCCCAGAAGAGTGTATGAGCATAAAAAAGACTGGGACAGGGCATCCCTGGCGGTCCAGTGGTTAAGAATCCACCTTACAATGAAAAGGACACCAGTTGGATCGATCCCTGGTCTGGGAAGATCCCACATGCTGCAGAGCAACTAAGCCTGTGCACCACAACCACTAAGCCTGCACTCTAGAGCCCAGGAGCCAAAACCACTGTGCCCATGCACCACAGCTTCTGAAGCCTGCATGACTGGAGCCTGTGCTCAGCAACAAGAGAAACCACTGCAAGCAGAAGCCTGCTGATCACTAGAGAGCAGCCCCCTTCTCTGCAACTAGAGAAAGTGCATGCAGCAATGAAGACCCAGCACAGCCAAAAATAAAATAAATAAATGAAAAAAAAAAAGATAGGGACAAATCACCTACTTTTCCAGTATGGAAAGCAAAATCAGCATTTTATGAAGAACTTTTTTCATGTTTGTGATTCCTAAGTCTATCCTTTAAGCCAGAGCTTTTCCTTTTTGGTTTGTTTAACTGTAACCTATAATAAGAAATGGGCTTCCAGGGTGGTGCTAGTGGTAGAGAACCTGCCTGCCAATGCAGGAGATGTAAGAGACACGCATTCAATCCCTGGGTTGGGAGGATCTCCTGGAGGAGGGCATGGCAACCCACTCCAGTATTCTTGCCTGGAGAATCCCATGGACAGAGAAGTCTGGAGGCACTTGGAGGGTCCTGAAGGGCTGGCTACAGTCCATAGGGTCAAAAAGAGTCGGACACAACTGAAGTGACTTAGCACACACACATAATAAGAAATACATTTTATTTTCCATGATGTACTTTTATAATAGGGAAGAGCCTTTCTATTTCATTATAAGTTAATCACTAAAGGGATGTTGCCTATAAGCTTAAATTATTTGTAATGGCTCATCTCTGGGAACCCTGCCTCCCAGGGAATGAGCTACCTTTGTTTAGCTCACAGGAAACACCCTGAACCATGCTGCTGCTACTGCTGCTAAGTCGCTTCAGTCGTTTCTGACTCTGTGCAACCCCAGAGATGGCAGCCCACCAGGCTCCCCCGTCCTTGGGATTCTCCAGGCAAGAACACTGGAGTGGGTTGCTATTTCCCACCTGTGAATAAATGCAGGAAGAAAGAAATTAACATATACCCTCCAGATTCTGGGGAACCAGGACTTTATGTCCACTCCTCCCTCTTTAGTAGAAATGAAGCTTAAATTTCTAGCTCAGGGAAGATGATTCTTTGGGAAATGTGTCCACCATATACTTTGTCTGCCGGCTTTCTGGATAAAGTCGCTATTCCTGCCCCGACAACTCATCTCTTGATTTACTGGCCTGTTGTGCACTGAGCAGTATGAACTTGGACTCAGTAACACTCTGGTCTATCCTGTTTTGTCCTAGTCTAGTCATTATTTTTTAATACTGGTAGTGACCCATTAAATTGATGTCATGGCCCCCTAGTGGATTAAGATCTGTAATTTGAAAAATGTATATTGCCTTTAAAGTGTTTCTCAAAATGTGATCCAAAGACCTCCCACAATACACACAGTATATCAGAATCTCCTGGAGTTATTTTAAAATGCAGAGTCCTTTATATCTTTCGTGGACTCTAAACTTGAATACATACTTTTCCTATGGCAATGGCTCCCAGCCTGTACTCTCATTCCATCATGGGCCTAAAATCAGGGTTGGGATGATCGCAAACCACAGATTTGAGGAGAAAGAATGGACCAAAGATGGAAGCTGAGCTGAGGTCTGAAGGAGGCTTAACAGACATCAGACCTGAGGGGTAGGGAAGGAGCTACAGGACAAATAGATCAGAGAGGCAAGGGGCTTCTCAGGTGGTAGGGGGTAAAGAACCCACTTGCATTGCAGGAGACCCATGAGAGCTGGGTTTGATCCCTGGGTCAGAAAGATCCCCTGGAGAAGGGCAGGGGAACACACTCCAGTATTCTTGCCTGGAGAATCCCATGGACAGAGGAGCCTGGTGGACTATAGTTCATAGGGTCGCAATGAGTCGGACCCAACTGAGTGACTGAGCAGGCGTGCACGCAGGAGACAAGAGGAGCAGACACAGACTGAGGAGACAGAACAAGAAGAGGGGCCGAGCCTTGCTGGATTTCAAGGCACAGAACCAAGTTGCCAAACAAGGTCCACTCTCTTGTGCTGACCAAAAGCAGAGTTTGAGAGTGGGTTTTAGGATTCCAATTAAAATGAGCTCCCCTGGAGATTTTTATGCAAATAAAATTATAGAGATATTGCTAGGCATAAATTGTATCATTCACTCGCCAAGAAGGAGATTACAATTTTTAGCTACAGGCATGATATAAATTTTTAACGTGCAGCCATGCACCAAAGTGAGGTGTAGTTACTTCTCTGTCATCATAAACACATTTGCTTCTTTCAGTGGAGTCTCCCTTCTCTTGCTCATCATAGTATCAACAAAATACTTGATCTTTTGCCAGGGGCTCGGTCATTGGTTGCAGCTGTTACCTGAAATTCAGGGCCACTTTTTACTACCAGGTAAGATGCAGGGCTCACATTCAGCCAGGGACATACCAGGGCAAACATGTTAGCCAGAAGGAAATAGGATTTCTGAATAAAATGGCTTTGAGCTTGTTCTCAGCTAGGATCTGCAAAAAAAAATTTTCATCATCTTAAAAGCCGAATCCAGAAAGCTAATATATTAATTTTTAATGAAGAAAATGTAACTCTCAGCAAGATGAATGCTCGCGTGCCTCTCCCTGTAGGCAATTTTCCTGGGATACTAAATTATCAGAATATTGCTTGGTGCTCACAACATCACAGCAAGCGAAACAAGTAGGGTGAACCTCTGGCCCACGGATGTTGGAATGGATGCATTTCCAGCCCTCTCTCAGGACACAGGCGCCCCCAGGGCAGCAGGTTCCAGTCTCACGGCGCTTGCTATTTTGGACTTTCTGGAGATATGCTGCTGGCAGAAGAATCTCTGAATGTAACTTTTCTTTCTCATTTTTATAAAACGAAGTTTTCAACCCTTTTCCTTCTATTTGTTTATCCCAGAATATTAAAAAAACAAAACCCTCCCAGAGAGAACTGCCATTAACAGCCTACTGATTCTTCTAGATGCTTTGGGTTCCATCCATTGTTGTTCTGATCTTTTCTGTCGCAGTTGCCCTTGATCCCTCCCTTCTGTCCCCAGGGGTGACAAATGGGGGACAGGGCAGAGGGGGCCAGCAGCGTGCACAATTCACCAGCTTCTTAGGGTGGAATTCAGGTGGAAGGCCAGGGTGGAATGCCCTGGCTGCAGTATGAGCAGACTGCTGTTTGCTCTGCAAAAACATAGAAACAGACACCCTGGGAGTTTGCTTAGCCCTTGTTCTCTCTCTATCTAACTGGAGTATAATCGTTTTGCAATATTGTATTAGTTTCTGCTGTACAACAAAGTGAATCAGCTATAAGTATATATATGTCCCCTCCTTGAGCCTCCCCTCCACCCCCCACATTCCACCCCTCTAGGTCATCACAGATCACTGAGCTGAGCTCCTAGTGCCATGCTGCAGCTCCCCACTGGCTAGCTATTTTACACACTTAATGGCACCCCACTCCAGTACTCTTGCCTGGAAAATCCCATGGACGGAGGAACCTGGAAGGCTGCAGTCCATGGGATCACTGAGGGTCAGACACGACTGAGTGGCTTCACTTTCACTTTTCACTTTCACGCATTGGAGAAGGAAATGGCAACCCACTCCAGTGTTCTTGCCTGGAGAATCCCAGGGACGGGGGAGCCTGGTGGGCTGCCGTCTATGGGGTCGCAGAGTCGGACACGACTGAAGTGACTTAGCAGCAGCAGTTTATATTGTCAATGATACTCTCTCAGTTTGTCTCACCCTCCCCTTTCCTTCCTGTGTCCACATGTCCACTCTCTACAGCTGTGTCTCTATTCCCACCCTGCAAATAGGTTCGTCTGTAGCATTTTTCCTGACTCCACATATGTACATTAATATACAACCTTTATTTTTCTCTTTCTGACTGGCTTCACTCCATATGACAGCCTCTATGTCCATCCACACCTCTACAAATGACTCAGTTTCATTCTTCTTTATAGCACATTCTCTTGAAACTGAAATTTCCCCATTAACTGTCCTCTGCTCAGAGAAGTAAAATTGGTCAGTTGAGAGCAGATGACAATTATTGCTGATGTTTATGACACATTTACCATGAACCAGTCACTATTTGAATATTTCTGGAGGGCCTACTTTGTTCCAAGCATTTTTCCACATGCTGAAAATGCAGAAACAAAACATAACGAAACCCTGCTCTCATGAAACTTCCATTCTCACATGAGGCAATTTTTTTTAACAAGTGAGATTAGAAGTATACTAAATGGTGATGAATGCTATGAAGGATAATAAATCAGGAAAGGGGGGTGGACAGGATGATAGCATGATTTTTTTAAATGATTAATTTATTTTTGACCACACTGGGTCTTCACTGCTGTACGTGGGCTTTCTCTGTTGCGGTGTGAGCTTCTCCTTGTGGCGGCTTCTCCTGCTGTGGAGCACAGACTCTGGTGTATGGGCGTAGTTGCCCTGTGGCATGTGGGATCCTCCCCTACCAGGAATCCAAAACTGTGTCCCCTGAACTGAAAGATGGATTCTTAACCACTGGATCACCAGGGAAGTCTGAGAGTTGGATTTTGAAAGCAGTGGTCAGGAGAACCCCTGACATCTATCAGGAGAACGTGATATTTGAATTAGCATCCAAGGAGAGGTCAGGTAATGAGTCACATGGAAAAGCGTTCTAGGCCCAGGGAACAGCCAGTGCCAAGGCCCTGAGCAACCAGAAAGGCTGGGTTGCAGAATAAGGAGAATAGAGGAGATAAGGACAGAGGCTGATGAGTGGAGGGAAGGGCTGGTTTGTGTTGGGCATTATATAGAGGCCACTGTAGTGACTTCAGCCTCTACCATCAAGTCAAATGAGAGTCCCTGGATGTGGGAGGTAGAAGAGTGACATATTCTGATTTTTTTTATTAAAAGCTCCTTCTGGCTGACATGCCAAGAGCAGACTACTGGGGCTCAGGTGGCTGGGAAGCTACTGTAACACCCCAGGGGGCAGACAATGGAGGCTGGGATGGAGGTCGGAGTCATGGTGGTAAGCTTTGGACATATTTTAAAGATGGATCTGACAGGATTTGCTGACCATTTATATGTGGAGTTCAAAGGAAGAGGGGAATCAAGACTGACAGAACAACTGGAAGGATAAAATTGCCTTTTCCTGTGACAAGGAAAACCATGGGGGTGGGTGATGATCAGATGTTCATTCGGGTATAGGTTTGTGGTGCTTACTAGGCATAAAGTGACAGTGAACGTGAAAGTTGCTCAATTTTGTCCAGCTCTTTGCGACCCACGGACTGTAGCCCACCAGGCTCCTCTGTCCATGGGATTCTCCAGGCAAGAATACTGGAGTGTGTAGCCATTTCCCTTCTCCAGGAGATTTTCCTAACCCAAAGATCGAACCCAGGTCTCCTGCAATGCAGGCATAAATGTGGAGAGAACTGTCCTTCAGGCATATATTTGAGAATGCCAGCATATGACACAGAAGAAGACTAACTAGGGAAAAGTAGGTAGAGAAGAAAAAAGGTTTAATAACCGCCCCTAGATCTCATCACTATTTAGAGATCTGGGAGGTGAAGTAACACAAGGATATGAAATTGAGCTTGAGACCCAGGGAGATGGGGGGAAACAAGGAGTAGGAAGGAAGAATGAAGGAGGAGAAGAGGCAGATGCTGCAGATGGCCAACGGAGACAGCTGGATTTGGAGGTGTGGGAATTATTAATGTCTTCAGGAGCAATGGGGGAATGAAAGCTCAGTGGGAGTGGTTTCAAAACAATATATGACATGAGGAATTGGGAAAAGAATAAACAATTCTTTCTGCAAGTTCTGCCCTAAAGGGAAAAAGGTAGAGGGGGTGGTAGCCAGAGTCAGATGTGAGAGTCAAGAGAAGGTCTTTGATTTTTATTTTCTCAAGGTAGGGTAAATTACAGTGTGTTTGTATGCTGGTGGGCATGATGCACTAGAGAGGAGAAAATGATAATACAGGGAAGAGAGAGGAACACTGCAGGTGTGGTGACCTTGTGTAGAAAAGAGGGTAAGGGCTTGATGCATGAGCAGAGGGGTGCACAGACAGACCTGCTCTGTGATTCTAGGATGGGAGGCAGAACAGCTTGGTACAGATGCTGGTTAGCAAGGTGAGGTGGTAGTGGGGGTTTATGGATCTTCTCTTCTCATTGTTTTGGATTTGCAGAAATATAAAGCAGGTCATCAGCTGAGAATGAGATTGGGGCAGGAAGTTTGGAAGATTGAAAGAAAGAGAAGTCTCTGAATGGATTTTAAAAATGTGCACTTGCTCTAAGTACTTTTTAGTAATTTGCGCATTAATCTTTGCAATAGTCCCATGTAGTAGGAAGTAGTCTCCTCATCTAAAAATAAGGACATAGAATGATAAAACAGATAGCCCCAGTAAAGCAAGACCTTGTGAGAGGCTGGTTTCACCAGCCAAGAGTGAGAACAAGGAGTACAAGGTTAACTTGAAATCCTTCAAGCTAGGCTTCAGCAGTACGTGAACCAAGAGCTTCCAGATGTACAAGCTGGATTTAGACCAGGCAGAGGAATCAGAGGTCAAATTGCCAACATATGTTGGATCATAGAAAAAGCAAGGGAATTTTTAAAAATTGACTTCTGCAAGAGAGTTCCAGAAAAACATCTATTTCTGCTTTATGGACTAGCCAAAGCCTTTGACTGTGTGGATCACAATAAACTGTGGAAAATTCTGAAAGAGATGGGAATACCAGACCACCTGACCTGCTTCTTGAGAAATTTGCATGCAGGTCAGGAAGCAACAGTTAGAACTGGACATGGAACAACAGATTGGTTCCAAATAGGAAAAGGAGTACGTCAAGACTGTATATTGTCACCCTGCTTATTTAACTACTATGCAGCGTACATCATGAGAAACCCTGGGCTGGAAGAAGCACAAGCTGGAATCAAGATTGTCCGGAGAAATACCAATAACCTCAGATATGCAGATGACACCACACTTATGGCAGAAAGTGAAGAGGAACTAAAAAGCCTCTTGAGGAAAGAGAAAGAGGAGAGTGAAAAAGTTGGCTTAAAGCTCAACTTTCAGAAAACGAAGATCATGGCATCTGGTCTCATCACTTCATGGCAAATAGACAGAGAAACAGTGGAAACAGTGTCAGACTTTATTTTGGGGGGCCCTAAAATCACTACAGATGGTGACTGCAGCCATGAAATTAAAAGACGCTTACTCCTTGGAAGGAAAGTTATGCCCAACCTAGATAGCATATTGAAAAGCAGAGACATTACTTTGCCAACAAAGGTCCGTCTACTCAAGGCTATGGCTTTTCCAGTGGTCATATATGGATGTGAGAGTTGGACTGTGAAGAAAGCTGAGCGCCAAAGAATTAATGCTTTTGAACTGTGGTGTTGGAGAAGACTCTTGAGAGTCCCCTGGATGGCAAGGAGATCCAAGCAGTCCATTCTGAAGGAGATCAGCCCTGGGATTTCTTTGGAAGGAATGATGCTGAAGCTGAAACTCCAGTACTTTGGCCACCTCATGCGAAGAGTTGACTCATTGGAAAAGACTCTGATGCTGGGAGGGATTGGGGGCAGGAGGATAAGGGGACGACAGAAGATGAGATGGCTGGATGGCATCACTTACTCAATGGATGTGAGTCTGAGTGAACTCCAGGAGTTGGTGATGGACAGGGAGGCCTGGCGTGCTGCTATTCATGGGGTTGCAAAGAGTCGGACACGACTGAGCAACTGAACTGAACTGAACTAAACTGAACTGAAAGCCTTTGACTGTGTGGACCACAACAAACTATAAAATATTCTTAATGAGATGAGAATACCAGACCACATTATCTGCCTCCTGAGAAACCTGTATGCAGGACAAGAAGCATCAGTTAGAACTGAACATGGAAAAATTCTCTGGTTCAAAATTGGGAAAGGAGTGTGTCAAGGCTGTATATTGTCACCCTGCTTATTTAACTTATATGCAGAGTACAGCATGTGAAATGCCAGGCTGGATGAAGCACAAGCTGGAATCAAGATTGCCAGGAGAAATATCAACAACCTCAGATATGCAGATGATACCATTTTAATGGCAGAAAGTGAAGAGAAACTAAAGAGCCTCTTGATGAAGATGAAACAGGAGAATGCCAAAGCTGATTTAAAACTCAACATTCATAAAACAAAGATTATGACATCTGGTCCTATCACTTCATGGTAAATAGATGGGAGAAATATGGAAACAGTGTCAGATTTCATTTTCTTGGGCTCCAAAATCAATGTGGATGGTGACTACAGGCATGAAATTAAAAGACGCTTGCTCCTTAGAAGAATCACTGTGACAAACCTATACAGTGTACTAAAAAGCAGAGACATCACTTTTCCAATGAAAGTCTGTCTACTTAAAGCTATGGTTTTTCCAGTAGTCATGTAAGGATATGAGATTTGGACCATAAAGAAGGCTGAGTGCCAAAGAATTGATGCTTTTGAACAGAGGTGCTGGAGAAGACTCTTGAGAGTCCCTTGGACAGTAAGGAGATCAAACAAGTCATTCTGAAAGGAAATCAACCCTGAATATTCATTGGAAGGGCTGAAGCTCCAATACTTTGGCCACCTGTTGTGAAGGGCCAACTCATTGGAACAGACCCTGATTCTGGGAAAGACTGAAGACAGGAAGAGAAGGGGGTGGCAGAAGATGAGATCGTTGGATGGCATCACTGACTCAATGGATGTGAGTTTGAACAAACTCCAGGAGATAGTGAAGGGCAGGGAAGCCTAGTGTGCTGTAGTTCATGGGGTTGCAAAGAGCCAGACATGACTTAATCACTGAACAACAACGTGGTTAATGGAATTACCTCAGATCCCGAGACCTGCAAGGGTTGGTTCTTGTGTATCCATATGATCTGTCTTATTTATTTATTTATTTTTTACCTCAATGACTGTGTCTCCATTCCATGTAATAAAAGGGTTGAATTAGCATAGTGATATAAAATAGGAAAGTTGGCCAACCCTTTCTCTCTGCTGGTCAGACTGTATGATAATAGATAGGGGTTCTATTTACAGCTATCAGGTCATTTCTGAGCCCTCCTGCCTCTTGGTTTGAACTGGGTTAGACTTCCCACAAGCTAGCATACTTCTGGTTCCAACTTAAGAACTATTTTATTACTTAGAGCCACTGTACAAAAGCGTTGCCTGAGAACAATAAATGTGGTCTCTCAAAGACTGGATATTTTCTAAGGAATAAAAGATGCTGTTTTAATCAAACTAATGAGAGTTGAACTATTTAGCATTTCAGTCCTTCAAGTTGATCGTGTTTGTGTGCACCATCTCTTGATCTAATCTGAGAAGAGTTTTCTGTGCATAACTCAACCTACAAATTAATAAAAGACTTCTTTACTGTCACAACTCATTACTCTTCTTTGATCCCAGAGTTACAGTTTTACCTTGATGTGTCAATACAAATGGTGACTACTACTGATTGTGTTGACGTTGAGTCTAGTTTCAGAAACTTTAATTAAAAATATGTGTAGTGATGCATTTCTGCCAAGTGTTAATTAGACTAATTTTTTCCTACCATCTTCCCCATTTTAAGTAGCTGTTATGACTTTGGCATATGTCTTTATCAGAAAAAGAAATATCTACTTTTCTAGTTTTGGAGGAACACATGAGTAAAGAGGATACTTTATGGCTTTAAGAAAGCCTAACTAAAATTTGACATGAAGAATCCTCATTCAGATTCTAGTTTTGAGATACTGACCCAAATCAATCTAAATTTGATTCAGAAAAGCTTTTTGGGGCTCACTTTGGTTTAGAGATGAAGAATCGAAAGTTTCATAAATAGTGTGTACAAACTTGAGCTGATGTACCTTTGGATAAAAATGCTCTTTTGCATGAAACCCCATATCTTTGATCTTCATTACCACTATTTTCTGGATTACAAACTAAACCAGAAGTGAGAAAGTATTATCTCAAAGTTCTCATTGACCCCATTTAGATCCATCTTCTCTGCAAGAACACGCTTTTTAAAAAATTATAGAGACCTCACTATTTAAAAAAAAAAAAAGGACATTATTTACATGAGCTGTTTAATATAAGGGCTTCCCTGATAGCTCAGTTGGTAAAGAATCTGCGTGCAATTCAGGAAACTCTGGTTGAATTCCTGGGTCTGGAAGATCCACTGGAGAAGGGATAGGCTACCCACTCCAGTATTGTTGGGCTTCCCTTGTGGCTCAGCTGGTAAAGAATCAAGACACACACACACACACACACACACAGTTTGATTTAATGAAAGTCACTGTTGTACCAATAGGTTTATTGTATGATATTTATCATCAACAGCAAGATAGACTATGTACCCATCAGTAAAACACTCAACTGCTTCACCTTTGGTGTTTAGCTGAAAGGAACTATGGCAGCCTTTTGATTCACTCATAAACAGATGCTTATTGAGTGCCCACATATGTTAGTCACTGTACTAGTACTTAGGAATATAAAATTAGAGAGAATGTATGCTTGGAGGCTGTATAGCACATCAGACAGAAATGTGCCTCTTAGGGGAAAATTCTATAAGGAAAAAAGCTTATCTGTTGGATTCATTCTGAATACCAAGGTTACCTTTACAAATTACCTTTGCAATTTTTGAATCAGTAGAATCGACTGAGATAACTCTCTATGATAATACTTGAGAAATTATTTCTAATTTTTGAAAATTTCATCAAAGGATTGAGAATGCCTGAACTCACATTGATGAACAAGAACAATAGTTTACTATTCAGTTAACTCAGTGTCTGATCAATAGAGAATAAATAAAAATGCTATATCATGGTATTTAAGGATTAACTTCCAATCTATCCTTATAGAAAATTAGTGAATTATTTCTTTCTGACTCTGCACCCTTTCCTGCTTGTTCGGATTCTACTGAGTGCTGTTATTGGCCTGGCCTTAAATGGCTGTTTCCCTTGTATCAAGGCACTTGTTGCTAATTTCAGAGTTCTGTTTTTCTGATTTGCAAATGTACACGTTCAGATGTTATATAATAGGGTCTCATCGAGTTTATTTCTTAGGAGATTTGCTTTGTTAAGTAAGCTTGGTAAAATGCCTGCCAATATATACTCATTAACTGGGAATAGTTTCTTGATTTGCATATTGCTGATGATTTCTATTTGTCTCTATTCTGAATGTTCCTGAAGGAAAAATAACATATGAGTTGCATTTGAATTGGAAAAGAATTCTATAGCACAGAAATTGCAGGTGTCCCAATGCTTCTCACATCTCTTAACCTTTAGACACTCTTCTGTTCGCCTGTGTGCATGTTAAGCTGCTTCAGTTGTGTCTGACTTTTTGCAACTCTATGGACTGTAGTCTGCCAGGCTTCTCTGTCCATGGGATTCTCCAAGCAAGAATACTTGAGTGGGTTACCATGTCATCCTCCAGGGTATCTTCCCAATCCAGGGATTGAACCCACATCTCTCCTGTATTGGCAGGCGTATTTTTCACCTATAGGCACCATCAAAGTATTAGGAGTTGGGACTTCCCTGGCCATCCAGTGGTTAAAGCTCTGACCTTCCACACTGTTCCACTGTGTGCGATGGGAGTTTGATCCTTAGTTGTTTAGTGGCTACGTTCCTGGCAGAGGAACTAAGATCCTTAATGCTGCAGGATGTGGTCAAAAAAAAAAAAAATTAGGAGCTCATGTTCTAACAGGGGCTATACATTTATAATGGAGGTATATACAAAATTCTGTAAGAATAAATAAGACAGAGTAATTAATTGCTCTAGGAGTTTGAGATTCCTGGAAAGTTTCACAAAGGAGCTACATCTTGAGAAGAGACTAGGCATTTCCAAGGGAAAAAAGTGCAGAAGACTTCCAGCTAAAGAGGAAAAACATAGCATGAATAAATTTTCATTATGCTTAATTCTGTCATTATTTTTATGTAATTATAATCTTGGATTTCCCTGGTGGCTCAGATGACAAAGAATCTGCCTGCAATGTGGGAGACCAGGGTTCAATCCCTGGATTGGGAAGATTCCCTAGAGAAGGGCATGATAACCCACTCCAGTATTCTTGCCTGGAGAATTCCATGGACAGAGGAGCCTGGCTGGCTATAGTCCATGGAGTTGGACATGACTAGCAACTAACACACACAACACACAATTAGAATATAGTTTACTCTGGGTGTGCTAACAAAGATGAAGGCCAACCCTGGAAGATGAGAAGACTAGTTCTTCAACTTCAACTTTCTGTATCCCACGAAGACCAGCTTTCCTGAAACGCTGTGAAATTCCTTTTCATATCCAAAGCATCTGTTCTGTACCCTCATTCACTTAGGACATTTGTTTTCTCATTTTAAGGCAGCAATTCTTTATTGCAAAATGTTCGAGATAAAACCTCAATAACTGGTCATAATTGATATAGTACTCTTTCCAGGAATAATAGTATTTTAACAGGTTGATTCCAAATGCAAAAAGATTTAGTAAAAAGTAGTGAATCTTTCGGAGAAGGCAATGGCAACCCACTCCAGTACTCTTGCCTGGAAAATCCCATGGATGGAGGAGCCTGGTAGGCTGCAGTCCATGGGGTCACTAAGCGAGTTGGACATAACTGAGCGACTTCACTTTCACTTTTCACTTTCCTGCATTGGAGAAGGAAATGGCAACTCACTCCAGTGTTCTTGCCTGGAGAATCCCAGGGACAGGGGAGCCTGGTGGGCCTCTGTCTATGGAGCCGCACAGAGTCGGATGTGACTGAAGCGACTTAACAGCAGCAGCAGTAGCAGTGAATCTTTATTTGTGGAATTTTTGTCATTTTGGTAGATTGGTGGGGATATGTCTTAGTACAGTAGCTTTAATGTCTTCTCTCACAGCATGGACAGAACTGTGAAATACCATCCTTCCCTTGAATCATCAGATGTTAACTTTGTGTCTTAGCCATGGGAATCTTTGTTTCATTTGCTCTTTATGACCATGATTACATTTTTCCCAATCCATGAGGAACTGATTTCACTGGAAACTGGAATATCTTTTTAAGCCTTAATTTATTTTAAAACAAGGAAGAAAAATGGGAATTAAAAAAAAATGTGGAGAAACATTTTTATTCATTTAGCTGAATGAGCTTGTGTTAAAAGAGGGTTTTCCTTCTGTAATGAGATTTAAAAATGGTAATTTACCTAACTTTTTTCATTTTTGTGAAAACTTTCCACCACAGTTCTGGTTTCTCCACTAGTAAGTGAAAATGTAATGGGAATACATTAATTACATTTTCTAATAAGAGTCTGTAGCTATTGGTCCTAAACTCTAGAGAAACCGTAAGTCCCTAATTAGAGTTTATCAATTGCAATTAAGCCTTTCAACTACTCCCTAGATGTACTTGAGAAAAGGAAAATGAGTGGCTAATAAATTTGAGGAAAGATTGAAAGCTCTTTCGATGACTGTCAAGGGGCCCGCTATCAACCTGTGGGAGAAAACCTCACCCCACATTTGGGAAGTGATTGCCATAGATTAGCTTTTATCTTCCTGAGACAGTCTCAGGACTTGGGTAGTTGGTGCAGTGGCTCTTATGGAAGTGGGTTGGTCTTAGGCACGATGGCTCTGATTGCCTTTGCACACTTTGGGTCAATACTATAGAGGCAACTGCTTACAATTCAGCTTCAAGTGTCCCAGTTTCAAAAACCTGGAGTTAAGCACTGAGGGTGAGGCAGAGACTCACTGAGGTATGAAAGAGACTCACTACAAACTGGAGAAGCAGGACAAAGATGAGATGTGGTATTTAGCGTGAAGGCCAAGGATGGAGTGCAGGAAGGTGAAGGTTAATCCAGCAAAGCTTCTTGGAGCCACGCAGGGAACCGGGGATGACCCTCAGGATTTCTCGGCTGCAGTCTTTCAGGAGTGACTAGTGAGTCTTGCTCATGAGGTCCAGTAGATGGAAAGAGCCCTCTGTTTGACTTCTTCTGGTTGGGTACCTGCAGTTGCAGTATGCTTAAACTGGGACCCTGTTCTTGGTTTTGTGTCTGAAGGACTCTAAGCACCTTGCTCTTGCTTTCTTGCCTCCTGCTCACAGGATCTGAAAGTTAGTGTTCTGGTTATCTACATCTCTGGGAAAAAAACCACACATACAACTTAGATGCTGAAGACAGTTAAGACATTTCCTTTTTTTCATACAAATCTACAACTTGGGCAGGTTCTCATGGGAACAGCTAGTCTCTTTTCCAAGGTATTAGCTGGGGCTGTTTGATTGGAGGATGGAGGACCTGCCTTCAAGATTTCTCACTCATGTGGCTGGAAAACTGGTACTGGCTGTTTCCAAGTACCTCAACCAGACCTGTGAGCCTAGTACTTTGAGCCTTTTCATGGGCTGCTCAGGCTTCTTCAAAGTATGGTGGCTAAATTCCAGGGGAACCAGGCAAAGGTTGCAGGGGCTTTTCTAACCTAGACTTGGAAGCCACTCAGTGTCTCCACCACTGCATTCTATTTATGAAAACAGTCACAAGTTTGGCCAGATTAGAGGAGGAAGGGACTTGGACTCCTCACTTGATAAGGGAATGGCCAAGTCCTAGAAAGACATACGGCCATCTTCAGAAAATGTGACAAAGTGGTTCCTTCTGCTGAGGGGTCCTGTTCACGGGGGGCCTGATGCTCTGTGTTCTGTCTCTCCAGGTCTCATGAGTCTTCAGCCTCCCGATGCCTCCATGGGACCGTCTGAATGTACTGCAACCCCACCAAACCCTTTATATGCATCAGCTGCCTAATGAAATTGTAATGTTTGGAGTACTCATATAAAATTAACTTTAAATTAGCTTACAGACTAGATTTCGCATCTGTAAAATTAAGCAATGTGGGATAATTTCTCAGGTTCCTTGAACAAGAATATTCTCTATCTGTATCTTTTTTAATATTAAGAAGATTATGTACTATGAGGAATACTTCATGCAACAACTGGGTTACAGTCTTCAAAGTATCAGGGTCATGAAAACAAAAGAAGGCAGAACTGTTTCATATAAAAGAAGGCTAGAAAGACACGACAACTGCAAACAGAGATAGTTTTTGACCCACCTCCTAGAGTAATAAAAATAAAAGTAAAAATAAACAAATGAGGCCTAATTAAAAGTTTTTGCACAGCAAAGGAAACCATAAACAAAACCAAAAGACAACCCCCAGAATGGCAGAAAATATTTGCAAGCAAAGCAACCAACAAGGGATTAGTCTCCAAAATATACAAACAGCTCACACAGCTCAATATCAAAAAATCAAACAACCCAATCAAAAAATGGGCAGAATATCTAAATAGACTTTTCTCCAAAGAAGACATACAGATAGTCAAAAAGCATATGAAAAAATTCTCAACATCACTAATTATTAGAGAAATGCAAATCAAAACTATAGTGAGATATCACCTTACACTGGTCAGAATGGCCATCATCAAAAAATCTGCCAACAATAAATGCTGGACGGAGTGTGGAGAAAAGTGAACTCTCCAACACTGTTGGTGAGAATGTAAATGGTGCTACCACTATGAAGAACAGTATGGAGGTTCCTTAAAAAACTAAATATAGAGAATTCCCTGGCAGTCCAGTGGTTAGAAGTCTGCACTTTTGCTGCCAGGGGCTCAGGTTCATCCCTGGTGGGTATGTAAGATACCACAAGGTAGGTGGCCTGGCAAAAAACAAACATAAATTAAAAAAAAATCCCTAAATATAGAACAACCATATGATCCAGCAATCTTACTCCTGGGCATATATCCAGAGAAAATAATAATTTGAAAATATACATGCACCATGATATTCATTGCAGCACTATTTACAATAGCCAAGACATGGAAACAACTTAAGTGTCCCTCAGCAGAGGAATGGATAAAGAAAATGTAGTACATATATACAGTGGAATATTGCTCAGCCATAAAAAAGAACGAAATACTGCCATTTGCAGCAACATGGAAGGACCTAGAGATTGTCATACTGAGTGAAGTCAGAGAAAGACAAATACCATAGGATATTCCTTATATGTGGAATTTTAAAAAATGGTACAAATGAACTTATTTACAAAACTGAAATAGAGTCACAGATATAGAAAACAAACTTAGGGTTACCAGAGAGGAAGTGGATAAATTGGGAGCTTGGGATTGACATATGCACTGCTATACACAAAATCAATAAGGACCTATTGTATAGCACAGGGCCCTCTACTCAATACTCTGTAATGACCTATATGGGGAAAGAATCTAAAAAAACAGTGGATATATGTATAACTGATTCACTTTGCTGCATACTGGAAACTTAACGCAAATTTGCAAATCAACTGTACTTCAATAATAATAAGAAAAAGACATGGACAACTAAATGAGATGTGCGATCCTAGATATAGAAAAATTGCTGTCAGAATTGGCACTATTGGCACTACTATTGGCACAATCAGCAAAATTCAATACTATATAAACAATAGGCATTATGCAAATATGCATTGAATTTAAATGAGTTTAATTTGAATTCCAATACTTAGAATGGTATGTGACAGCAATCATAAAAATCGTTTGTTTATATTCTAAATAAACACCCACCAATCAACAGTTTGGCATGGTCAGGTGAGGAAAATAAGTATAAAAACATTTACTAAATATTTTCCCTTTTAGGATCTTTTAGTGACTCCAGCAGTAATTCAGCTCAGGGTTTCCTTGACTTCATCTGACCTCCTTCCAAAACATGAGAGCCTCCCACCCCTGTAGGTAGTAGAGAAATGGAGACAGTGCTCAACTTCTGCTGTAGCTCTGGTTGATCACATTCGAATTTGCACCATCCTTACCAACTCCCTTTGGATTCGGGACTTTACCAATGTCTTGTCTGATTTACTGGAATCTGCTCCTCTGCCTGCCCAGTTCTAAAGTTGGACACATCCCTCCTCTTAAGTGAAAGTCCCCTCTACAGAGTCTGGATCTGTTGGATTCCATGCTGTGGGGTAACGCTTATGAGTCCTGGATTCTCATCGCCTTGCTTCTGTAAGTATCAGCATCAGGTCCAAATGAGACTTCATTCTCCCACCTACTGCCAAAGAGCAATTCCAATTCTTTATATGGTGTCTGTCAAACTACTAAATAAATTTTAAATATTAAGGGGAGGTCTTATTTCATGACTGAAGCACCCTGGTCTTTACCTTTCTGTCCTCTACCGATTTCTTTCCCACCACTTGGCCCTCAGGCTGATTCACCTGTCAAGACGCTCCCCACCCCTTTCTACCCAATCCATTTTCTCCCCTTCCCCTCTCTCCCACTATTTATTGATGTGATGAAGCTCAATTTAGCTACCTTCCTTCACTTCCCCCCTCTCCTCACTTTTTCTCACCCATTTCTGATTCTACTCTGGCAGTTCAAGTATAGCAACTGCTCTGGGATCAATCAGCAGAGATCAAGAGAGTAAGAAGATGCTAGCAAACACAAGATTCTTTTTTCTGAATGGGAGGAAAGACAGGGACTGGAAACATTTAGATGTTATTTTAAGTGTGAAAGTGTCAGTTGCTCAGTTGTGTCCAACTCTTTTTGATCCCAAGGACTGTAGTCCGCCAGGCTCCTCTGTCCATGGAATTCTCCAGGCAAGAATACTTGAGTGGGTTGCCATTCCCTTCTCCAGGGGATCTTCCCGACCCAGGAATTGAACCTGGGTCTTCTGCATTGCAGGCAGATTCTTTATTGCCTGAGCCACAGGGAAGCCCAAAACTCCCAACAAAATAGGTCATTGTAAAACACTGCATAAATGGAATGAATGAATGTTCCCATAGAAATCACGGTACAAAAAAAGATCTTTTTTTTTTTCATCAAGTCAAATCTGTTCCTCAGCCCACCTTTTCAAGATCAATGGGATACCTGATATCAATGTGTTTGTATTGCTTCCTCCCCTTGCCACCCACCCTTCCTTGTATTATAACCAGGATCTTCAGCTTTTGTTCTTTCAGGAAAATGGGAGAGAAGAGTTAGCCATACATCATGGTCCCTACTGACCCTACTGACATTCTCCTCATCCAACTGCTGTGAGGACTAAGGGGCAGCCATCCACTCAACCTCATCCCCTGATGCCAGACCTATGCAGGGACATTCATTGTTCTATGTCAGAGACCACATCACACAGCCTCCAGCCTCCAGTGGCATTCCCAAGGCCTCTACCATCCTGATGTCATAAACTTTGATCACAAAGTGTGCAAATTCACTGTTACCTTGTGAACAGCTCTAATAATGATACAGGAAATTTTATTTTATTCTATTAGTTTTGATTGACAAGTTAGTCTTAATGTTATGAAAAGTTATAAAAATGAAAAATAAGTGAATTCTTTTAAATCTCAAAAGATTTCATTTTTCACATATCTGCATGTTAAGAGAGTAATGCAAGATTTTTAAACTGTATTAAGGCTACATTTCTGATCTTCTTCCATTATGCAATCCAACGACTGAAAACGAATTCTCCTTAATCAGAAAACAAAGTTAATTCTTGACGCTGCAACAATTTGTCTTGCTATGTTGTGATATTTGTAGGGAGCTAAAATAGCACGACAGCACAAATCCTTCTGACTTGTGGGATTTCTAAGAAAATGGTTAAAATTGCATTCTGCAGTCATGCTAATTAGTCTAGACCTCCTCTATAGCCTTAGGTACTGGAACAAAACAGGAGCAGTTCTCAGTAAAACTAAGCTGTTGAGATAAAGAGTCAGAACTCAAAATAGTAAACAAGTGAAATTGCTCAGTCATGTCCGACTCTTTGCGACCCCACGGACAGTAGCCTGCACCAGGCTCCTCCATCCATGGAATTTTCTAGGCAAGAGTACTGGAGTGGGTTGCCATTTCCTTGTCCAGAAATCTTCCCGACCCAGGGATCAAACCCAGGTCTCCCACATTGATAGACAGACGCTTTACCGTCTGAGCCACCAGGGAAGTCCAAAACAGTAAATGGAAACCATCAATTCTTTGTTTCCCTAAGCTGCTGAAGCTTAGAGTTCTCTGGTGCCTCATTACAAGAGGACAGCTAGGTGTAGGGAGTGCCATAGGGAATCTAAAGAGTTAATTGTTTTTAGATTCATTAAAAAAAAAAACTGATGTGTTAAATAGGTCTTCATATTCTTGATGCATATATCATTCTTTCTATTTGCCAGGGTCACATGAACAGAACTACATCAAGAAGGCATATATTTGGGTTTGTATTCACAGCAAGTGGTTCACATTCATGGATTACACACTGTACCAGGAGAAGGAACATATGGGCCATACTCTTAAAAATTTATATATATAGGGGCCCAGGACTTCAAACTATGTTTTATTCCATAGAAAGATCCAAATACCCTTGCTAAATGCTAAGAGTTACTTGTTTGTTAGTGTTAGTTGCTCAGTCATATCCAACAAGAATACTAAGTGGAGTGGGTTGCCATTTCCTTCTCCACAGGGGATCTTTCCCGACCCAGGGATCAAACCCATGTCTCCCGCATTGCAGGCAGTTTCTTTACCATCTGAGCCAAAAGGGAAGCCCAAATACTAATAGAGTTACTTGAGAAGCCCAGAATAAAAATAGACTTACCTCTACAGTTCTACTTTTCCAATGAAAAGGAAAAAAATTTTCACTTACAACAGCATTTACCTAGGAGCTAAATGTTGTATTACCACAACTGGATTTAACTAGCTGAACCTGTTGAAAGACTATGATTTGGCCAATAGATTTTTGACAAAGGTGCAAAAACAATTCATTGGAAGAATGTTAGTCTTTTCAACAAACAGTGCTGGAGGAATTGAACATTCATAGACAAGGAAATGAACCTCAATATAAACCCTCATACAAAAAGTTAACTGAAAATGGATCATAGACTTAAATGTAAAACAGAAAACTAAAAATAAAATTAGAAGAAAACATAATAAAATAACTTAAGGACTTAGGGCTTGGATCAAACAAAGGCATGATCCATAAAATAAAAAATATCCATAAACTGACATTAAAATTTTAAAATTTTGCTGTGTGAAAACTGTTGATAGGATGAAAGA
The DNA here is from genome assembly GCF_002263795.3 of Bos taurus. NCBI lineage: Eukaryota > Metazoa > Chordata > Mammalia > Artiodactyla > Bovidae > Bos > Bos taurus. Next base: position 29,340,813 of record NC_037337.1, read on the forward strand.
AATGCTATAGACTGGAAGAAAATGTTTGCAAATCACATACTTGACAAAGGATTGTATTTAAAATATATAAATAATTTCCCAAACTCATCAAGAAAAAATAATCCAAGAAGAAAATAGTCAAAGAACATGAAGAGACATCTCACCAAGGAGAATATACAAATGGTAAATTAAGCAGTGTTCACCATTGTTAATCATTAGGTAAATGCAGGTCAAGAACATGATGAGCTATTACTGCAAATCAGTTAGAATAGCTAAAATAAAGATAATTACAACCCAATACAGGGGACAACCCGTGTGCCCTGCAGTTGAAGTGTGGAGTCTAAACCACTAAACCACCAGGGAAGTCCTTGTGTAGTGTCTTTAAGGAAAGGAGGGTGCCGTTAGTGGAGAGAATATGTTCTTCATCACTGATTCTCAATCAGAGGTGCCTACTGCTCTAAGGAGTTTAACAGAGGCTTTCAAACTGCATCCCCAGTGATTACAGATTGGCCTCCTAGGGGATGTGGCCCTTTGTTGAGAATTCCGCTATGGGGTGCTGTACTGCCAACGAGAGTGTACTAATGGGAGTGTACAGGTAAGCATCTCCCAGGAGGGTGGAGAGGACAGGGAGGATGTATCTACTGTTCTAGATAAAGGGAGTGGAATGAATTGTTCATTCTTTCATTCTAAAAACATTCAGCGTATGCCATGTGCAAAAGTAATATAAGATTAAAGAATGAAACATATTTTGTGTTGGCTAATGATGAGAATTAAGTACTTACGCATGGCACACATAAGGTTAGGAGTTTTACATATGTTAGTTCATTTAATCTCCCAGGTAACACTAGCAGTAAAAAATGCACCTTCCAATGCAGGAGATGCAAGACATGTAGGTTCGATCCCTGGGTTGGGAAGACCCTCTGGTGTAGAAAGTGGCAACCACACCAGTAGTCTTGCCTGGAAAATTCCATGGACAGAGGAGCGTGGTGGGCTACAGTCCATGGGGCACAGAGTTGCACACAACTAATCAACTGAGCACACATAACTTTGTGAAGCAGGAGTAATGCACATCTTACAGATCAGGAAACCTGACCTCAGGGAGATTAAGTAATGTCCCGGGTACCACAGCTTCCAAGTGCCAGGATAGAGTGAAATCCAATGAAATTCGGTTTTGATTTGTGTGCTTTCTGTATCTAACCCACTCTCTGTTTTCAGGGTCATCCTTTTCTTGAACAACTCCAGGGGGCACCATTCCTATTGAATTCTGCAAATGGTACCCCTGGAGCACAAATCAGGGGGGAAATCAAAATGGCTTTGATTAAAATACGCTATTTCCAGAAGTTTATAGATTAACTGTGAAGACCATTGTGAGCACATTTCTAAAAACAACATAAAATAAGAAAAGATAATAGAGGTTGGAGGGATTAATTCTGTTAGGATTTGAGGGTGTGGTATCTGAAAGAGTGTAGAAGAAGCACCATTTGAGCTGAGCTGGGAAAGATGGGTAAGCTCATGACAGATAATTGTGTGGGAGAGAGATTTTCCTGGAGAGAGAGTGGTATGTTCTGTAAGGCCTTTCCAAGGACTTAAGGTTAGTACAATTTAGCTGGAAAAGGTTAGACTTAAATCTTGGAGAAGTGAACCAAGTAAGAAGTATAGAAATGAAAGATATGAAGTCCAGGCACACCCCTTTATAGATATCTCGCCAATTCTGTATCTCGCCTCATTTCCTCCATCAATACAGAGAGGAATCTAGAACTGGTTAGTAGAGTGACATTGATAATGTAAAATCCCATCTACTATTCCAGTAATTTAAGATCTCAAAAAAATGAGGATAGAATTATTTATAAGTGAGCAGTTGAGTAGGGTCTCTGGACCTAACCCTCCTCTTTCCTCCTTCCAGCTTGACCTCCACATACTGAACTACCTTTGAAACACCAGGCTTTCCTTCCCAATGACTTGGCTGTGCCTCCTTAGGAAAAATAAATTTGTTTTGCTGCTCCAAAAATCCAACTTGATTAAGAATGAGGATTTGCTTGGCTCATAGATAAGACATCTTTCATATTCTTCCTACCCTGCTCTCAGATCTTCCTGCCTCTCACCTCTTAACTGCATTGACTAGAGGTGCTTGGTTTGGATTTGGGTACAGTAATTTGCTCACATACCACACAGAGGTTGTGAAGGAAATGAGCATGATATCAACTACTGCTGGGTCAATGGGTTTGGGGAAATGAAGGAATGTGTCCCATAGAGATGAGTGCTGTTTCAGAGCAGTTTAAACTGTGTCAAGAAATTTGTTCCATGGGTCTTATCGCTCTTTAGGGAGAGAATTAAACTGTCCTAAAGTTCTGAACTCTGCTCTCATTCTGCCTACAGAGATGACAAGGAGTTGCTTTCACCCCACCCACCCCTACCCACTATGACATGCTGCCCCACCCGGCTAGAGATGACAGGTCCAGCTGTATGTGGAGCATGCCATCATCAAGGAGATACCTTTTCTGAAACTTGTGACATTCAGTTGGAAATCTCAGTGGGAGCAGAAGAAATCTCTATTGGGATGAGAAGGGTGAGCTCAAGGGCATCATCACAAGCTGGGCTTCCTAATGTGTAAAGAGAGTAGAAAGAAAAGGGAAATTCAGGGAGGGCTATGAAAGGAGAAGAAGGTACAGAAAGGAATTAAAAGGGGAATTAAAACCAAAAAAGCTTCAAAGAAAGAGAGAAGGAAGAGAAGATGGAATATGAAAGGAGATTTGGTGTTCTCCTTTTGTTAGATTGGGTTCAGTCGTGAACTTTAATTTTGATGCAGTGGAGCAGATACCATCCCTGAGAACCTGACATTTTCATATGACTCCTTTCAGTTATTATATCCTATTGCCCCCACTGCTTTATCTGTTCCCATTTCAGCATCAACCCAGCCATAATATCTAGAGTTTGTAAAAAAGTAGGATGGCTATAGACCGAAAGAAATCAGCCAACCAATTCTTTTATATCCTCCAATTTTTCTATTATTCTTTTTTCCTAAGTCTCCCTGAAGGTCAGGGTTAGAAATAAACTCTCAGTGTGTTTGCCAATAGACACAAACTTAAGTTCTCCTAGCATTTTACCTGCTAATGTGCAGGCAAGAAAGGGGCAAGGTAGCCAAAGTGTAAAAACACTTTTGTGAAAACAAAAAGATTTCTGTACTCCAATGGGATTCGTTTATGAGATTCATTTAAGAGAGATGATCTGGCTTACTGAAATCTAGCAAAATATTGCAACTGATCCTGAAATACGAAAGGGTCTAGGAGGCATAAGTTTTGTCTTGGTTCTGTCTTGCCTGGTCAAACCTTTTCTCTGCTCCTTCCTGGGCTAATGACTATGTTGAACAGTAGAAGCTTTGTTTCCATAACACATGTTTATGTTAACAACATAGGAGACCTACAATGGAAGAAGCTGGACAGGACCCGTTGGATGATGTGTAAGTAACAAGGAGGAGGAACTGGTATGGGACGCATCTACTGCAATTCAGTAAGGAAGGAAACCTTGACTGCACAGGACAGTGTCCTCAAGCCCGGAAGCCTTCCTAGGGAGGAAAGGCGGTTTCAGTTCTTTGGACTTCATCAGACTAGAAGTGGGGTTTGTAGAGACAGCCAATGTCTCCAAAAGCAAATCAGTCTTATTTAGGGAAAAGACCCTCGTCCCTGCCCCCTACCCAGTCCATGTTCCTACATGACTAGTGCAGAAGGTTTTCAATATAATAAACTCCTTAGTAGACTGTAACAAAGGAAAACTGAAAACGTGCCTCTTCCTTGAATTCTTTATACGTGTGGCGTGGAGTCCACATACTCTGTATAAATTTTTTGAAAACAAGTAAGTTAGAATATAATTATTCAAATGAAAAAAATACTTCTTTTGCTTCATAAAAGGTTTGTGTTGTAACGGGTTCCATCTATAATATTTTAAATTAAAATGTGATTTGACTCCAAGAATTTGGTTTATGCAAAACATCATAGAAATCAATTTATCGTGGACAATGATAATGCAAGGCTGGTGAGGCATAGTGACAGCATAAGACAGGGCGATAAATGAGATGACAGCTCATCTGGTTTCCTGTCCTGAGTTTGGTAATGGGATGATTTTCCTGCAGGCGGGATGTGATGGAAATACCGAAACTAGAGATCACAAAGCAGAACCTGGACTCGCTGAACTCAGACCTTGAAAAGGACCTGCAGAGAATGGATGAGGCAAATCAGGTTCTTCTCAAAAAAATTCAAGAGAAAGAAGAAACTATTCAAAGGTCAGGCTTTGTAGTTGGATGGGAAAGGTCTCCTCATCTGAAGGCCCCTTGGGATCAAGAGGTGGGTGGGAGGAAAGTTTACCTCTTTGTCCATGAATTGAGGCAAGTTGTTTAAATTCTAAACTATAAACAGTGGCGTCCTCAAAAGGTTTTATGTACAGATTTTTCACTACGTTTCCACATTAAGTCATTATTTTATTGCCACTGCAATGGGTGATCACTTTGGCTCCCTGAGACCTTGGCGTAGCTTCTCAAGCTAGGGCCCTGGCAGCTTCCTTTGGACTGAGCCACCCCTGGGTGACTGTGTTTCAGTCTGGAAAGAGATATCACGCTGTCTGTCAGACAAGCCAGAGAGAGGGAGGAGCTGGACCACCGCACAGCTGAGAAGGAGGCAGCCCTGCGGGACCTGGAATTAGAGACGGCCAAGCTGGTAAGGAGGTGTCTAGAAAAGGGCAGTGTGATGCATTTTGCTGCAATCCACCAGTCTCTCTTTCCCAGGGGGCCATCATTGCTGGTCAATGCTGTGTCTGCGGAAATCACAGCTGTCTAACAAAGTGTTTTGGGCATGATGTGCTCGGCATGGGGGCGAGACCGGGGCTCTGTTCCCAGATCCTCTGTGTGGGGCCCTCGTCCCTGGATGGGATTTCAGTGGCCCAGCAAGGAAGAGGGTTTGAGAGCAGCGTGCGGTTTGTATCCTTTACCTCTTTCTTTCCCCAGGAAAAAAATAAGGAAATTCTTAGCAGGAGTGTGGTGGAGGTGCAGAAGGAGGTAAAGTGGGACCAGATTTTTTGGGGGGAGGGAGGGTGGTCCCAGGATAATAAGCCCACCCTTGAAAGGAGGCTCATTTCTTAGGAATCCCAATAGGATCCATCATCTTCCTGAACTCCCCAGTCAGAAAGACAGGAGGAAGAGGAACTGGAAAAATGTGTGTGCTCCCTCCCAATCTGCCTTCCAAATCTCTTAGAACAAACTGGCTAATTGACACCATCCTTTGTCCTCTGGGAATTACAGCTCTGGGATGGGAAGGTTACAGGAATGTGAGAGGAGAGAATTGCCCCTCCCTCCCACAGCTGCTCTGCACCAGTTTCTCTTCCCTCTCTCCCCACCTGCCTTGCCTCCCTTGTGCTGTACTTTTCATGGGCTCTGGGAACAAAAGGGTCTGTTCAGCTGGCATGGAGTCAGGCAGATTCCAGAGGAAGGAAGAGACACTTTTCTATTAAGCGTCCATCTGGGATCTGAATCAATTAACCACTGTTCTGCTACTTTGAGACCTTCAAGTCTGACTCTATGCCACGTTTTCATGTCCGGATGCCTTACTCAGTTTACAATTTGGGGGATGGTATTTCAGATTTCAAGGAAATTTAAGAATGTTGGCCTGGATAAAGAAGCCCTAAAGCAGATGTTGGCAGAATTGAAGGTGAGTAAAAAAGCAAATCTACCGATTTTCTGGGAGATGTGGTGTCATTCTAACTTTGGGGAGGAACAGCTTCCAAGAACCCACCAGGCTAAGTCTGTCTGTGTGCTCACAGAGGTGAGCCAGTGTCCTTTGCTCCCTCTGCTTTATCCCCTGACCTGGGCGGCATTCATAAATTATTTTGCAGCATTCGTAACTTTAGTTTTAGTCACACTGGTGGCAGAGATGACTACAATGCCCCAAAGAGAAGGGAATTGCTCCAGAAACCTCTTCATCCATCAGTCAATAGGACATACATTCTGAATGCCCATCGGGACCTGCCCTCTAAAAATTTATTATCTAAATGACACACAAATGCAGGTAGTCAAGGAAGAAGAAAATACTAACTTCCACAATTGCAGAAGGATAGGTCAACAATTGTATTTGATTTTCTAACCCATTGTTTGTAACTTAAGGGAGTTTTTTGTTTGTTTGTTTTTTAATTGAATTGGATGTTTTACTAGGTGGCAAACCCAATGAGGGCATGAAGTTTTGTCTGTGTGATTCTAGAATAATGTCTGGCACATGGTAGTAGCTCGCTAAATATTTGTTGAATGAAAAGATGAACTGGATGCCCAGTAGAGGGCAGAAATCCTATTGAGATGCTCTCTGCAGCTTTGTGTGGCAAATATGACCATTTGGCTGAGTCCAGCATGCCAGAGCACTGCTGTTCTGTTTTTCTCTGAAAAAGAGGCAGAAGGTTTCTCTTGTGCTCCATGATTCAGACGCATGTGAGTGCACCCAGTGGAGTATAAGATGGAGGAACAGGTTGGCACTTTAGTCAGTAGGACTGGAGGAAGAAGGGTGATTAGGTCCAAAGACTGGGCAGTCAGAAAACCAAGGCTTAAACGTTGACTCTGCCACTGTGTGATTTTAAATAAGTCATGCACTAAACCTCTCCTTGCTTTTGTCTCCTCCTCACCTGTAAATCGGAGAAGGCAATGGCACCCCACTCCAGTACTCTTGCCTGGAAAATCCCATGGATGGAGGAGCCTGGTAGGCTGCAGTCCACGGGGTCGCTAAGAGTCGGGCACGACTGAGCGACTTCACTTTCACTTTTCATTTTCATGCATTGGAGAAGGAAATGGCAACCCACTCCAGTATTCTTGCCTGGAGAATCCCAGGGACAGAAGAGCCTAGGGGGCTGCCATCTATGGGGTCGCACAGAGTCGGACACGACTGAAGCGACTTAGCAGCAGCAGCAGCACCTGTAAATGGGCCAATAATATTGCCCACTCCAGATTGTTATGGTCTGTCCTCACTATTTGGAGAGGGAAATGGCAACCCACTCCAGTATTCTTGCCTGGAGAATCCCAGGGACAGGGGAGCCAGGTGGGCTGCCGTCTATGGGGTCACAAACAGTCGGACACGACTGAATGACTTGGTGGCAGCAGCAGCAGCAGTCCTCACTATATGATACATTATCATCATGCCCTGGGCTTCTCTGGTGGTTCAGCAGTAAAGAGTCCACCTGCAATGCAGGACACGGCTTGCAATGCAGGAGACATGGGTTAGATCCCTCGATCAGGAAGATCCCCTGGAGAAGGACTCAACTTAGAGACTAAACCACCACCACCACCACCATTGTCATGCTCATTGTCTGTCTGGGGAAGATGAATATTACCCATTTGCTTTCACAGAAGAATGCTCTCAACCTTCTGCTGTCACACGCTGTCTTTAACAGGTGAAACTACAGAAGTCAACAGAATCCTGTGCCAGTCAAGAGAAGGAATTGGTCAAGGTAGAGGTGGAGTCTCCACTGAGGGTCTGTTCAGGATACAAATGAGAGAGAACCCCAAAGGTTTTAGAAAGAACAGTTGGAGGCAGGGGAGGGGGAGAAGCAAGAATATCTGGCAAGTGAATTTCTGACTCACCTGCAGGTAAAGGAAAAGAAAACTTATGTTAAAAGTACTGGTCTTGTCATTCCTTAAATACCCCTCTACCTCAAATACTCAAACACTGTTGTTGAAGCCCATATCTAAGTGCCCTGAAACATCTCCTGATGTCTCATGTAAAAGGCATATGAGAACCTGGGAAAACAACTTTCTTTGCTCAAAATTAGACCCTGCTCATGAATGATGAGATCAAAGGTTTTATGATGTGGTTGCTTTCCCTGGTAAGAAGTTGCTAGGTAACCAGCCAAATAGCCAATGCACCAGTTGGGAGCAGCCCAGGCTTCACTGTGATTTAATCCATGAAATTTGTTAATTCTCTTTTCTTTCTAGATAGAGAGTGACTATCAATCTGTGTATCAGCTCTGTGAGGATCAGGCCCACTACATAAAGGTACACTGCCTCTGGGGACAAGTCATAGTAGAGGCAGAATTGTTCCAATGCCATGGATCCCTTGGTTTCTCATTTAGGCTAAAATCTGCCACTAGGGGAAATACCGTTTATACAACAGCAGCAACAAGAACCAGATGTATGTTAAGGATTTATTTATACTGGCCCATATAGTATTTTTAAACAATCTACATACAGTATTTTCCTCAATTAGTTTGTCCAGTAACCCTTTGAGGATCATGTTGTTATGATCAAGAGGACACAGGTTCAAAGAAGTTTGGTAATGTGCTCTGAAAACATAGCTAGTAAGTGTGAGAGCTGGGATTTTCCTACAAGCAGGATCCGAAGAGAGAATTCTTTTCCTTTTTTTTTCCATATTCATCCATCCAGTCACTAATGTCCTAATTTTTATTAGAATGTCTTCATACTTGTGTGTGTACATTCTTGCATGCACCATTTGGAAAATTAGGAGTTAGTCTTAGGAGAATCTTTTATCAATGTCATTGATACAGAAATTCAGAATACAGAAATTCTTGATTATGATAAATATTTTTCTTTATTTCCATGGGAAGAAATACCAGGAAATTCTGAGACAGATGGAAAAGGAAAAGGAGATGCTTCTTCTTGAAAAAGAAGTGTAAGTTTGGGAAAATGACCTCATTGGTGGGATGAAGCTATAGTCCCCAGTGGTCCTTGAAGGACAGAGTACTTCTCAGACCAGTTTGTGTCACTATAAATAGCCCCCAACAAGTTATCCCTGTCAACTTCTGCTCCATGTTCTGTACTGAAAAATCGTCAGCATTCAGGCTTCTCTCTTGCCTTTCTCAGCAGTTGGTGTTTAAAAGGTCTCTTTTTTTTTACGTTCTTTTCATGCATCCTCAGTTGAATGTTGTTCTTGAAAAAACTGATTGTGCTGACCCCTTTCCCAGGACATGGTGAACCCCCACTGGGGGCCCCAGTGAGAGCCATTTACATACGTTCTGTATTTGTAGACTTGCGTGGTTTAGGACTTGACACACTTTCCATTGTTTGCTTATACTCTTTAACTATGTTATGTATTATATTGTATTACCAATATACATAGAGTGCACAAATCTCAAGTGGTGTGTTAACATGACTCAGATCAAGATACAGAACATTCTGAGTACACCAAAAGGCTCCCTGTGCTCTCTTCTCAGTCCTCCTTTCTTGCAAAAGTAACCGTGATTCTAACTTCCATCATTTCTTCTTGGTTTTGTCTGATCTTGAACTTCATGTGAACTCAGTATGTTCTCTCCTGTCTCTGGCTTTCACTGATATTTATCCGCATTGCTGCATGGCTCTGTGGTTCATCCTTTTCCTAGCTGTGTGTATAGTATTCCATTGTAGGAATATGGCACAATTTATCTATTTTCCCATTGATGAACATTTTGGTCATTTCCAGTTTGGGGTCATTCAACTAAAGCTGTTATAAACATTTTTGTGCATGTATTTTGGTTGACATATATATTTCATTTCTGTAAGTTATATACCAAGGAGTAGAATTCCCAAGTCATTGAGTATACATATCTGTGGCTTTACTAAACAAAGTCAAATGATTTTCCAAAGCGGATTACCAGAATCTCCTCCAATGAGAATCTATACTAGTTCCAGTTATTCTGTTCCTCATTTCCACTTCATATTTACAGTCTTTTTAATTTTAACCACTCTGGCAGGAGTATAGTGATATCTAATTTTTATTTTAATAATGCATTTCACTATTGATTATAATATATATATATATACCTTAAAATGCTTACTTGAAATTTGGTTATCTCCTTTTATAATAAGTCTTTTGCCTTTATTTGGGAGATTATCCATCTTTTTCTTATTGGTTTATAGGATTTCCTTATATTTTTTAATGAGGTCCATCATCAGTTATGGATGGACACACAAACACACGTTACAGTCATTTCTATGGCTTTTCTGTTTTACTCTTTTAATGGAATCTTTTGATAAAAAATTTCTTAATTTTAAGGAAATCCAATCCATGAAAGTTTTTTCTTTTCTTTTTTGCTCAGTACTTTTTCTTGGTAATAAAACTATTCTTTAATGCTTTGCCAAAGAATTTTCTGTTTGTTTTGCCTCTTACATTCAAATGAATGTAAACATTCATGTAAAATTTGTTTTTTGTGTGTGTGGTGTGAGGTAGAGATCAAGATGTGTTTTTTCCATGTGTGGGTAGCCAGTTGGCCCAGCATCATTTATTTAAAAGAGCATGCATTTTCAGTGGTGCCTTGTTTTATAAGTAAGGTGACATATTAATATATGTGTGAGTCTGTTTCTGGATATTTTATTCTGTGCCATTGGTTTGTGCCTCTATCCTGCGCCAGTACTACACAAGGATAGAGGTGTAGACTACAAGCATAGACTACTGGAATTCTGAAAGAGATGGGAATACCAGACCACCTTACATGCCTCCTGACAAATCTGTATGCAGGTCAAGAAGCAACAGTTAGAACTGGACATGGAACAATATACTGGTTCCAAATTGGAAGAGGAGTACGTCAAAGTTGTATATTGTCACCCTGTTTATTTAGCTTATATGCAGAGTACATCATGCAAGATGCCAGACTGGATGAAGCAGAAGCTGGAATCAAGATTGCTGGGAGAAATATCAATAATCTCAGATATGCAGATGACACCACCCTTATAGCAGAAAGCAAAGAATAACTAAAAAGCCTCTTGATGAAAATGAAAGACGAGAGTGAAAAATCTGGTTTAAAAGTCAACATTCAAAAAACAAAGGTTATGGCATCCGGTTCCATCACTTCATGGCAAATAGACGGGGAGACAATGGAAACAGTCACAGACTTTCTTTTCTTGGGCTCCAAAATCACTGCAGATGGTGACTACAGCCATGAAATTCAAAGACACCTGCTCCTTGGAAGAAAAGTTATGACCAAACTAGACAACATATTAAAAAGCAGAGACATTACTTTGCCGACAAAGGTCTGTATAATAAAAGCTATGGTTTTTCGGTAGTCATGTATGGATGTGAGAGTTGGATCATAAAAAATTGGACCAAAAATTGATGCTTTTGAACTGTGGTGTTGGAGAAGACACTTGAGAGTCCCTTGGACTGCAAAGAGGTCAAACCAGTCAATCCTAAAGGAGATCAGCCCTGAATATTCATTGGAAGGACTGATGATGAAGCTGAGACTCCAATACTTTGGCCACCTGATGTGAAGAACTGGTTCAATGGAAAAGACCCTGATGCTGGGAAAGATTGAAGGCAGGAGGAGAAGGGGACGACAGAGGATGAGATGGTTGGATAGCATCACGGACTCGATGGATGAGAGTCTGAGCAAGCTCCGGGAGTTGGTGAAGGACAGGGAAGCCTGGTGTGCTGCAGTCCATGGGGTCGCAAAGAGTCGGACATGATTGAGCAACCGAACTGACTGACTGACAGGGATTACAATTACAATTTAGTTTTCTAATTAGTTTTGATTTAGCATATCTTAAGTTCTGCAACTTTTTGCTTTTCTTCAAGACTATTCAAGACTATCTGAGCTATTTTTGGCTCTTCGAATTTCCATATAAATTTTAAAATTGGCTTCTAAATTTCTACCAAAAAAATTGCTGAGATTTTGATTATAATTATATGGAATCTATTTTGGAGAAGGAAATGGCACCCCACTCCAATATTCTTGCCTGGAAAATCCCATGGACGGAGGAGACTGTAGGCTACAGTTCATGGGGTCGCTAAGAGTCGGACACAACTGAGCGACTTCACTTCACTTCACTTCATAGATAAATATGGAGATTAACAATATCTAAACAACATTGAGTTTTCCAAGTCATGAACATTTTTATCCCTACATGTATTTAGATCTTATTTAATTTTTCTTAAACATGTTTTGTAGTTTTCTATAGTGTTTTGTGCATCTTTCATCAGATTTATTCCTAGGTTTGATATTTGATATTTTTGATGCTATTGTAAATTAAAAAATTGGTAATTTGATTTTCTAATTCATTACTAATGGTATGTAAAAATAAAATTCATTTATAGATTGAACAATGTGGGGGTTAGGGGCACAAGTCCTCTGCACAGTTGAAAATTCATGTACTGCTATCCCTCCAAAGCAAAGGAATTAATAAATGACTCACCCAAGGACAGATTGCTGGGAGAAATATCAACAACCTCAGATATGCAGATACCACTCTAATGGCAGAAAGTGAAGAGGAACTAAAGAGCCTCCTGATGAGGGTGAAAGAAGAGAGTAAAAAAGCTGGCTTAAAACTCAGCATTCAAAAAACGAAGATCATGGCATCCAATCCCATCACCTCATAGTAGTGGGCAAATAGGTGGGAGAAAAGTATAAACAGATTCTGTTTTCTTGGGCTCCAAAATCACTACAGATGGTGACTTCAGCCATGAAATTAAGATACGTGCTCCTTAAATGAAAAGCTATGACAAACCTAGATAGCAAATTAAAAAACAGAGACATCACTTTGCCAATGAAAGTTTGTATAGTCAAAGCTATGGTTTTTCCAGTAGTCATGTATGTATGTGAGAATTGGACCATAAAGAAGTCTGAGCACCGAAGAATTGATGCTTTCGATCTGTGTAGTGCTGTAGAGGACACTTGAGAGTTAATTGGACTACAAGAAGATCAAACCAGACAATCCTAATGAAAACCAACCCTTAATATTCACTGAAAGAACTGATGCTGAAGCTGAAGCTCTATTACTTTGGCCGCCTGATGTGAAGAGCCAACTCACTGGAAGAGACTCTGATGCTGGGAAAGCTTGTGGGCAGGATGAGAAGGAGGAGGCAGAGGATGAACTGGTTGGATGGCATCATCGATTCAATGGACATGAATTTGAGCAAACTTCAGGAGATATTCAGAGAAGGCAATGGCACCCCACTCTAGTACTTTTGCCTGGAAAATCCCATGGATGGAGGAGCTTGGTAGGCTGCAGTCCATGGGGTTGCTAAGAGTTGGGCACGACTGAGCGACTTCACTTTCACTTTTCACTTTCATGCATTGGAGAAGGAAATGGCAACCCACTCCAGTGTTCTTGCCTGGAGAATCCCAGGGACGGGGGAGCCTGGTGGGTTGCCGTCTATGGGGTCACATAGAGTCAGACACGACTGAAGCAACTTAGCAGCAGCAGGAGATATTGAAGGAAAGGGAAAACTAGCACACAGCAGTTCATGAGGTTGCAAAGAGTCGGACATGACTGAGAGGGTGAACAGCAGCAGTGAAGGGCAGGAAGCTGGAACAGTTCAGATAGATTCAGGACTGAAACCCTTCCTTGGGTTTTCCCTCTCACAATCTTAAACTCCAGTCTCTGTCTCCATGTTTGTTGTTGTTCGTTTGTTAAGTCATGCCCGACTCTTTGTGACCCCATGGACTACAGCATGCCGGGCTCCTCTGTCCTCCACTATCCCCCAGAGTTTGCTCAAATTCACATCCACTGAGTCAGTGACCCTCTCCTATCATCTCAACCTCTATCACCCCTTCTCCTTTTGCCTGTAATCTTTCCCAGCATCAGGGTCTGAGTGTAACAGGTCTCAAACTCCAAGTTCTACTTCCCAGAACAGCATGACTACTATAATCTTTTCTCAGCTCTTGAGGCATCTTCTGCTTTCTGGGCTTTCTTGGAATCCTGAGCTACTCATATACAGCTTAAGAGCCAGCTATCACTTTAAGGGAAGTTCATGCGGATATTTGAACTCATTTCTCTATGGTTCCTTCTTTCCTTGGACTTTCCCCCTTAGGGAATTAAACTCCAATCTCTGTCTCCTCAGCCAATTGATGCTGCCACTTGCTGCTTGGACTCTATTCACTGTACCGCAAATTGACAAGTGCCCTTGGGGAAAGGCCTGGGATGAATGAAGGGATTATCTCAGTATGCTTTACTTTGCTCAGGATATGTATCCCCTCATCTTCTGACTGCATTCTTTAATTCATTCAAATGGCTGTTTATGTACTTTGTCCAGTTTTTATAGTTGGTTGTAGAGATGGACTAGCCTGATACAAACTATTCCATCAAGGCCAGATCCTGAAATCTGGGCTGCTTCTCTCCTTTCTTCTATATTTGATGATTACAAAAAGATTCCCATGAAAAGTCTAAAAGTTTTTACTGGAACTGACACTCTGGCAGGACACAGTTCTAAACTCTGAGCAACAGAATAAAACAAATGAATGAACAATCAGAAGGCCCTGGAGAGTGAATAAAACCAAGCAAATTCTGGAGGGGGGGCTGACAATTGGAAGAAGGGAAAGGCAAGAGGCGATTTTCTCATCTGATCACTTTTAGTCTGAAGGTCATCACCAGATGCTCAATACCAAAATCAGATTGCTTATATTCTTTGCAGCCAAAGATGGAGAAGCTCTATACAGTCAGCAAAAACAAGACCGGGAGCTGACTGTGGCTCAGATCATGAACTCCTTATTGCCAAATTCAGACTTAAATTGAAGAAAGTAGGGAAAACCACTAGACCATTCAGGTATGACCTAAATCAAATCCCTTACAATTATACAGAGGAAGTGACAAATAGATTCAAGGAATTAGATCTGATAGACAGAGTGCCTGAAGAACAATGGATGGAGGTCCGTGACATTGTACAGGAGGCAGGAATCAAGACCATCCCCAAGGAAAAGAAATGAAAAAAGGCAAAATGGTTGTCTGAGGAGGCCTTACAATTAGCTGAGAAAAGAAGAGAAGTTAAAGGCAAAAGAGAAAAGGAAAGATATACCCATCTGAATGCAGAGTTCCAAAGAATAGCAAGGAGAGGTAAGAAAGCCTTCCTCAGTGATCAATGCAAAGAAACAGAGGAAGACAATAGAATGGGAAAGACTAGAGATCTCTTCAAGAAAATTAGAGGTACCAAGGGAACATTGTATGCAAAGATGAGCTCAATAAAAGACAGAAATGGTATGGACCTAAAAGAAGCAGAAGACATTAAGAGGTGGCAAGAATACACAGAACTATACAAAAAAGATCTTCATGACCCAGATAATCACGATGGTGTGATCACTCACCTAGAGCCAGACATCCCAGAATGTGAAGTCCTGGGCCTTAGGAAGCATCACTATGAACAAAGCTAGTGGAGGTGATGGAATTCCAGTTGAGCTATTTCAAATCCTAAAAGATGATGCTGTGAAAGTGCTGCACTCAACATGCTGGCAAATTTGGAAAACTCAGCAGTGGCCACAGGACTGGAAAGTCAGTTTTCATTCCAATATCAAAGAAAGGCAATGCCAAAGAATGCTCAAACTACCACACAATTGCATTCATCTCACATGCTAGTAAAGTAATGCTCAAAATTCCCCAAGCCAGGCTTCAACAGTATGTGAACCATGAACTTTCAGATGTTCAAGCTGAACTTAGAAGGGCAGAGGAACCAGAGATCATATTGCCAACATCCACTGGATCATCAAGAAAGCAAGAGAATTCCAGAAAAACATCTACTTTTGCTTGACTGACTATGCCAAAGCCTTTGACTTTGTGGATCACAACAAACTGTGGAAAATTCTTAAGGAAATGGGAATACCAGACCACCTTGGACCTGCCTTCTGAGAAATCTGTATACAGATCAAGAAACAATAGTTAGAACTGGATATAGAACAACAGACTGGTTCCAAATCCGGAAAGGAGTACGTCAAGGCTGTATACTGCCACCCTACTTATTTAGCTTATATGCAGAGCACATCATGCAAAATGCCGGGCTAGATGAAGCACAAGCTGGAATCAAGGTTGCCGGGAGAAATATCAATAACTAACCTCAGATATGCAGATGACACCACCCTTATGGTGGAAAGTGAAGAGGAACTAAAGAGCCTCTTGATGAAAGTGAAAGAGGAGAGTTAAAAAGTTGGCTTAAAACAACATTCAGAAAACTAAGATCATGGCATCTGGTCCCATCACGGCAAATAGATGGGGAAACAATGGAAACAGTGAGAGACTTTTTTTGGGCTCTAAAATCACTGCAGATGGTGACTGCAGTCATGAAATTAAAAGATGGTTGCTCCTTGGAAGAAAAGTTATGACCAACCTAGACAGCATATTAAAAAGCAGAGACATTACTTTACCAACAAAGGTGCATCTAGTCAAAGCTATGGTTTTTCCAATAGTCATGTATGGATGTGACTTTCCATAAAGAAAGAAAGGTGAGTGCTGAAGTATTGATGCTTTTGAACTGTGGTGTTGGAGAAGATTCTTGATAGTTCCTTGGACTGCAAGGAGATCTAATCACTCAATCCTAAAGGAAATCAGTCCTGAATATTAATTGGAAGGACTGAAGCTGAAGGTGAGACTCCAATACTTTGGCCACCTGATGCGAAGAACTGAGTCATTTGAAGAGACCCTGATGCTGGGAAAGATTGAAGGCAGGAGAAGGGTATGACAGAGGATGTGATGGTTGGATGGCATCACTGACCTGATGGGCATGAGTTTGAGTAGGCTCTGGGAGTTGGTGATGGAGTGGGAAACCTGGTATGCTGCAGTCCATGGGGTTGCAAAGAGTCCGACATGACTGAGTGGCTGAACTGAACTGAACTGAGTCTGAGGGTAAGCTAAACTTGATGTGAAGGTCAATTTAAAAGTCTTGAGGGAACTGTACAGTCTTTCTGAGATAGAAACTAGAGGACAGAGCTCAGTATAGTCAAACTGCTGGATTAAAAAACAGAGAGCTAGAGATGGAGAGTCTCGAGTTTTATCTAAATTCTGACCAAATCACAAGCTGACCTCCAAAACCATGCACTCCCAAGGCATTCTGTGGCCAGCTGAGGACATCAGACCTGAACTGAAGTTTGAACTGCCAGCACGAGACAGAATTCACATTTTCGCAGTGTGAATCCAGTATCAGGGTTGTGTCATGGTTACTCTTCATTGGTTGTCTTTTCTCTTGAGACTGGACCACCTTTTCCTGTTTCTTTGAATATTGACCAATTATGCATTTTGAATATTGAGCCTTGTGAATGTTATCAAGAATCTAGGAAATAAATCACATACATTGCATGACTTAGAAAAGCATCTTTCATCAGTCTCACAGATTATGTTACTTAATTCTTGGATCTGATCTTTGTCACCCAGATGCAAAGCCCAGAACAACGCCACCCAAATAGTGAAACCGGGGTCAACTCTGGTGGAGACCATCCAAAGCAATATGGTAAGTTTTCCTTGTCCCAAATTGGAGTTTTCCTCTGTCCTTTCATACCCTGGCTTCCCCCTTCCTGCCCCCTGGTCCCATCCCTTCTTTTCAATAACCTTAGAGGTAGGAAATTAACAAGGCTCAGTACCTTGCTTCACACCACAGCAGCTAGGAAGTGGCAGAGCAGTGACTCCTGGGTCAAGCTCTTAGCCACCCTACTACACTGCCTTTTTATGAGCACATGGACAGGCACACCTGTGGCTTTTATTGCTTCCCACAGGAGAAGACCATCGTTAAGAAACAGAAGAGAATCTTTTGGTACAGGTAAGTGGTAGAATCTTCTGTTTTCCTAGTCTAGGTCACGTTCAGTCTGTAGCAGTAAGGACTTGATAAGAGCATGTAGAATAAGGATAAACACATCCACCAACCAGAAAATATCAGGCAGCCCCAGATTTCTGCCATCTCTCCCTTTCTTCTTTTCTGAAAACCAGAGTTATGTAGGACTTGGTGGCTGGAGAAAATGGCTGTTTTGGAGACGTTTAAGGTGAAGCTTGCATTTTAATTTCAATTTCCACTCTTAAGATTCATAGTAGGGCTCCTTTCTATTTTTCAGATCCTGAACCTGATAATCTGCTCTCCTCTTTACTGGAAAGAGAGTTTAAGGTGCATTAATTTTCTTAGTTCTTTTACTGCAGGCTGTAAAATTTTAGAGAAAAAAAAATCACTTGAACTCCGTGCCTTTTCTTTTTTAATTTTTGAAACAAGGAGACTAAGATGCTCCATGTGGCACTTTAATGAAAAGCTCCAATTTGTGACATTTTAGTATAGTTAAAGATGGAAAGCCTTGGGCCAGTTTTTAGGGTGGAATTTTCTTGGGTGCACACAAGAAAACACATGCACACAACCTATTATTGTTTCAGTTTATTTTTCTTCCTTATTTTCTTTTTTTCTTCCTTATTTTCTTTTTTTCTTCCTTCCTTTCTTTTTTGGCCACACCATGTGACCTGTAGGATCTTAGTTCCCTGACCAGGGATTGAAACTGCACGCTCAACAGTGAAAGCCCACATGGAGTTCTAACCACTGGACTACCAGGGAATTCCCAAGTTGGTTTCTTTTGGCACTTGATGTTTAGCAAAAAAAAAAAAAAAAGAAACCCACAACCCAATCATTTTCTGTGGATGTTAATGTCAGAGATGGCCCAGACATATTTCACAGTCTAAAAGTTCTTGCTCTAGTAGAGTGGGGAGGACCACTGATGAGAGACTCTCAAGAGTGCAGTTCTGGATCTCTTGTGACAGCCCCCACAAAGGCCTGCATATATAGTACCTGGAAGGTCTTATCCTTCTGTATCTCCAGCTCTTCTGTGTGGACATCTATTCTGTTGGAGGGCTTAGAAGTCAGGAGGGCTGTATCCCAGTCCTCACGACCACATCAGTCTTTTTCTATTATCACCTACCCCCTGCCCTCACCCTTTATGTCTGCATGCCCCACGTCCTCATCAGGCCGGCCCAACCAAAGCGATTCACGGTCATTTACGAAGGTGAGGTTCACCTCCCGCTGCTGCTTCCCAGGCCGTCTCTTTCCCCTACGCTAACGATGAATGTCTCTCTGCAGGCATTTCAGGTACTTTATCTTCGTGGTCATGATCTTCTTTAGGCTGCTGGGTTACGTGCTTTTCTACCTGCAGTACATAAACCCAGACCTCCTTGTGGACGCCCTGCCCATGGTCATGAGCAGAGAAACTTTGACGAGGCTGAGGGATGCCTTATTTCCCTTCCTCACTCTAGAGGTGGAAGAAGTTCTACCACATTAGTCTGGAGTGATCCGGAGGCTTCACACTGCACCCAAGTGGAGAGGAGGGCATGGCTCTAGCCCCCAAGTGGGGAATGGGCCAGGAAAGAAGTAGGAGCTCTGACTCAGAGCTGCTGCTTTGACATCTGACCTCTTCATTTCATTCTCTTCCCATGCTTTTTCTCCAGAGTGTCTCTCTTTCAAATAAAACATATGTTTGATCAGAGTTCACTGTGTTAGTCTGAGAATTTGGTCCATGGGTCCTTTAGGGAAGATAACCATACATTATCTTCCCTAAAGTTCTCTTATTTTATATTGTTCTATGTCTTATAGGAGTGGGATTGCCTGAAAAGCTGACCTTTTACATGTACACAGATGGTTACTCATTCTCAATTGAGAAGAAAATTACCCTAAAATTCAAGTGCTATAATAAAATCAAATCATAATTCAAATGCCTTCCCTCCCATAATGCCTCCTCTGATCATCCAAATGCTGCTGCCACCTTCTCCAGGCTTCCCTTACTGGCCTGCCCACTTCTGCCTTGCAGTATCATTACTGTCTTGAGGGTGGGGCCTCTGATACCTAGATTCTGTATTAGCACACATGGCCCCAAGCATAACGTCTTTACAAAGACTCCTTGGAGAGCAGCGTCTCCTGGATACTGAAGCTGAGTAGTGGAGGCATCTTCCTTTGGCAGCTCCTTCCTCCTATGCATTTCTGAGGCCCTTGCTTTCTGGTGACTTTTCTCCTTCCAAGACCATTCTCTTGCAAAGGTTTTAACTGAATTTCACTTGCATAGCAATGTCGAGGTGGAAGAGACACACTGTGTGTTCGCTTTGGCTGCAGACATGACCCTATCCCACATTTTCTTTTGGGGGTCTAAGGAGGAGAGGGTGAATGAGTGGTCTCAAGACTCCTAAAAAAAAAGGAAAAACTGATCAACACCACCCTCTTGTGGTCAAATACAAGCTCTATTGTATTTCAGCGGGCTTCCCTCCAAAAGGCAGGCGTGCGATTAACAAGTTGAAGCAGAAAGATGGGTCTTGGACAATCGTCTGAGCTCTAAGAAGTCCAATTAGTATTCGTTCATTCATTCATTCAACAAATATTCATTGAACCTTTTTCTTGGTCCAGGCTCTGGGATTAAAGCAATGAATGAAACAGCAAAAGAATCTCTGCTCTCATTGTGGTGGGTGTGTACATGCTCAGTCACTAAATCATGTCCAACTCTTTGCAAACCCATGGACTGTAGCCCACCAGGTTCCTCTGTCCATGGGATTTCCCAGGCAAGAATACTGGAGTGGATTGCCATTTCCTCCTCCAGGGGATCTTCCTGACTGAGGGATCAAACCTCCATCTCCTGTGTTACAACAGATTCTTTACCACTGAGCCACCTGGGAAGCTGTAGTGAGTAGAGTCAGATAATAAATTATTGAAATATAAAAATATCAGATGTATTAAGATATGGGGGAGGAGGAAAGAAAGGATGATGAGCAGCAGTTACAATGTTCCCTTGAGAAGGTAGCATTATAACCAAGACCTGAAGGAAATGAAGGCATGCGGGTACCAAGGTGGGTGGCTGAGCCAATTAGGAGACAGAAAGTACCTGGCCTAGAAAGTGGAGTGTGCCTCTTGTTGCTTTTGAGTTTCCTTTGCTGATTTCCTGCTCACACCTCTCTAATAATCCCTTCGTTAAACTCTCTTCATTGGAATCCTCTGAGCTGAGTAGGAGTAGGATAGCCTACTGGTTAGTACCAAGATCCTGGCTGATCCTCTGTTCACTGGCCAGACACATGCCGTAGGCTGGAGGATTTCAGGACTGGGCTGATTTTAAACTACAGGTGTATGTGAGGAAAACACCTGCAACTGGCCAAGAGATGTATCCACAGAACATTACTTCCTGAGTCATTCCCATCTCTGGTCACACAGTCCCTCATAAGTGCATGAAATGCCTAGGTGCCCCTCCAATACCCAGCCCTTCCCATATCACATCCTAGATAGACGTGGGCCCGTCCCAATCAAGACTGGCTAGGAAATACCGGGTTAGGAAAACTGTGGCTAGGTACATCCTTATTTGTAGTCAGCAATCCACTGGGGACTGAAACCCTCAAGTTGTATTGGAAATTCACATTGCAGAAGCACAGTGACCTTTTCTGCCGCCAGGAGAGCCTGGCTCCAAGAAGGACGCTGAGTCCTGAAGGGCCTGGAAAACATTCAAAGGTCTGGGAAGAACAAGAGTGGTTACTGCTGCTTTAAATGAACAGTGCTGAGCTGGACATTGGACTTCCAGCAAATGGGAGCTTTTCATATCCAACCCTCACATACCCATCGGTTTCTGAAAGATTGTAACAAAATGATATAACACGCCTAACACAGCAAAGGGCACATGGTGGGCATTCAACTACAAGAGTTTCCTTTCTTTTATATGAGAGTTTGCCTTCATCTAGCAGTTAACCTCATATAGCAACACAGCAAAGTGACTGCCTCTTGTATATTTTAGTCACTAAAATGAACAGCCTTCTGTTCTCCAAATGAACATTTGCAAGTCCTCTGAGCTGTCACATGACATGGCTTCTAGATCTTGTATTATCTGATTTACCCTTCCCTGGCACCTACCGAGATGAACAGAATATACTACAGATGAGGTCTGTTTGGCACCGAGTGTGTGTGTGTGTGTGTGTGAGAGTCACTCAGGCATGGTCAGCTCTTTAAACCTCATGGACTGTATCTTACCAGGCTCCTCTGTCCATGGAGCTCTCCAGGCAAGAATACTGTAGCCCTATTATCCCTTTAGTTTAAACAACTATGACTTTATTAATACTGCCTAAAATTTCATTAGTCATTTTGCCTGCTATATCTCTCAAAAAATATGAGCTTGGAGTCAACCGAGATTCTTAACCTTTTTAGACATGAATTATTTTTATCCTACATCCCTTCTTTTTTATTTGTACAGATTTAAAAAAAAAAATCATACAAACAAAACGATACTAAAAACCATGGAGAACTTACTGCTTGCTCTATTAAATTTCATTTGTTGGTTTGGATGCTTTGTTTCAGTTTGTTGCAATCAAAACTCAGACTATATGAAGGAGTTACTGGTCCATTTAATGACCTGAGACACCTGGTAGAGTAGACATTGCTGAACTTTGGATGGAGAGAGGTCTTCAGTTTTGTAATAACTGTTGACCCCAGGCAGCTAGTTAACCCTGGCTTTAAAGTAGCTAATTATACTCTCCCTCAGGAAATTGTTGCAGCAGTTGCCAAGTTTTTTTCTCCAGTATTCTGAAATGGAAAGTCTTTTGGGCTGAAGACTTCAGTTAAATGGATTAAGCACTTTCCTTGTATCTTTTAACCTATCATAAAACTTGAACCAGTTAACTATTTTGGCTATTTTTCTTATCCATGCGAAAGATAAATTTCTTATCCATGCTAAAGATCAATTTCTTTGATAAAGAAGGCTGAAGTGGAATAGACTCTTATCTTTTAACATTATATAGCATACCCTAAGACGTGGCCCACCCTTCATCTTTCCTATTCCAAACATAGCACTAAAAGTACCTTTAAAAAATGCACTTTATAATATCTTTTTGTAAACACCAGTGTTGTCTAGGAAAAAGCACCAAATAAGGAAGTAAGCCTTGGACACTAGTCCCAGTCTTTCTGTTATGTAGCTGATTTTCTACAAGCCAAATAGTCACATACCCTCTCTGGGCCTATGATCTCTATCTCCTAGTTTGCTGAAATGCCTGATATTATCCAGATGGTAAATGGCAGAGCCAGAGCTCACAGGCCACCTCTGGGCTCCTCTAGGACACATGCAGGGCAAGTAAGAAAGACATAATCTAGACCCCTGAAGTCATCTTCTAATATAAAATTAATCTGCTGAGTATTAGAACTATTGAATCAGTACTCATAAATTAGTTACTTTTCCATTACTTATATTCTTGAGATCCAGTATAATTCCTTTCACTGTCTTAAATTTTCCTTTGGAGCTGAATTATTCCTCTAGTTTAATGATTCCCATTAAAATAAAAGATAACTTGGATAAATGTTTTATCAAGGCATTGAGGGCCATTTGTATCTTAGTACAAATACAAAGTGGAAGAACTGGATTTTACAGGGGGAAGGGAGGAGCTGAAAGAAATATTAAGGCTGTTGTCACCTGAAGGTGGGTGAGGGTATTGAATCAAGGTAGTAACAGGGACACTGAAGTAAGCATTAGAATAGTAACTTGTCTAGAGCAACTTTGCCTGAGACAGACCTTGGGGAGTCCACTTGCAAGCTTTAGTTCTTACATATAACCATGCCACTCTCATGTTACATCTTTTAGTACAAAATAATTGGACCTGGAGGGAACCAGACCCTGTCCAGGGGTGCCAGTGTCCCCTGCAGATCGCTCTCTTGCAAAGCCCAGTTGAATCGTTCCTGGTGGATCATTCTCCCACACACCATATATACACACCAGTTAGAACTTCATCAGATCTTTTTAAATCCTTGTCTTTATGCCTTTATGTCATTCACCCCCTGCGTGTGGGTGCCGGCTTGAAAGAACAACATTAGTGGCTCCCTCTGGGAGTTCAGTGGACTCTATGGTCCCTGAGTTCAAGAGCTGCCAGCCCTGTGGTAGGGACGACGAATGAGCGGGTTTTGCTCCCTCCACTTGCTCCGGCAGGAAGAAGGTTTTCCTGCTCAGCTGGCAAAGTTGCCCTAGCGTGTGACTGTCCACCCTTTGCCTACAGTCTGTAGGAGACTGATCCCTGTTTGGAGCTCAGCATTTAGTTTTCTTCTGGGAGGTTTGTTGGAAGATTAGCGAAGCCTGGATCTAGCCTGAGGCTTTTCTCAGCTCCACAGACCTATTTCACAGAAGAGTGAAGGGAACGAGGGAAGTGACTTTAAGCAGGCATTAAAAGAGTCACAATTCAGGGGGCAGTAAGACGGGATGGAGGTGAAGGCTAGGGCAGCTTGGCAGAGGGGAATGTCAAGAAGGTTTAATGAAAAGGGGAATAGATTTCCTGCCTTTGGATCCCTCCTTTTGCTAGAATTCTCCTGCTCCAAATGTAGGTGGTTAGGAGATTCTATACCTTCCAGGACTCTTGGGCCTAGAACTACATTTTCAGTCAAGTTTAAACAAAACCACATGAGCGTGTAAACCCTGTACAATTCATAGTCAGTGCTGTAGTCTGGAAATCAGAGGTAAATTTGAGACAAGGTGTTGAAAGATCCATCTGCCTCTCGAGGCACAGTCTGAGCATCTCTGGTCTAGGAAACTAGATCAGAGTCAACAAAAGCAGGGAGCCAAGCGTACCAGTGACTTCCTATGTCATGAGAAACATATCCTCTCCCTGAGGTATTGTCCAACTGGGAAGATCACCACTGACCAACCTTGCATGAAAAAGAGTCAGTTCAACAATCTTTCATGTCTCTCGTACCTACCTAGCACATAGCAGAATTGTGTATTGATTACCTAACTTCTACCTTGAAAGAGTTTATAATCTACTAGCAAGGGGAAGAAAGTACTAAGTAACTGTAAGGTAAAGCAAAGTGAGGTGAGCGCCATTAAGGGCCTATTTGCAGAGTAGAAATACAGACTCACATAGAGAACAGACTTTAGGACATGGAGAAGGGTGGGGTGAAAAGGAGAGGGTGGGACAAATTGAAAGAGTCGCCTTAAAACATATACATTACCATTTGTAAAATAGTTAGTGGGAAGTTGCTGTATAATATAGGGAGCTCAACCCAGTGCTCTCTGACAACCTAGAGGGGTGGGATGGGTGGGGTTTGGGGGAGAGGTTCAAGAGGGAGGGGATCTATGTATACTTATGGCTGATTGATGTTGTGTGGCAGAAGCCAACACAATATTGTAAAGCAATTATCTTCCAATTCAAAATAAATTAAAAAAAAAAAAAGGATACAGAGTGTCAAGGAGGCTCAAAGGAAATAGATTATATCTAGAGCAGGAAGGAGCGGATGAGGAGGTATCATTTGAAATAGGCTTTGACAGAGAGACAGATTTCAACTCTCAGAGACAAAGGAAGGGCTTTCAGTTGGAAAGGAAGATGAGAAATGGTGATTCAGATACTCCCTGGTCTTGTAAATAAACTAATCTAAAAGGCCCAGGGAAAGAGTTGAGCTCCACTAATCCTTTCAACTTAGAAAGAAAATTCTCTCAAGAGAGAAAATCTTAACAGCAGTTTACTTGATTACTAATTGTTCAAGAGACGTTATTAATTATTCACTTATATTTGGTACTCAAGAAAGAGTTCCAAAGCGGATTCAGGCAACGTCTGTCTTCAATGGATTAAATATTGACACAATTGGAGGGCAAATTTTCCAGGTAACCCTGAGCATCCCCTGTTGGTTCACAAACTAGCCCCCATACACCAGGGGTAAGGAGAGACAGAAGAAGCAAACCACTCCTGGTTGGTGGGCAGCAGTTTAATAAGCAAGAAGCTGAGGAGGTTTGCCTTAGGCAAAAAAAAAATGAGGAGACCTCCACACCAACCAACAGATCTCAAAGTTTCTGTAGAGGCCTTAAATGGGCCTTAGTCACGTGTACCACCCAGATGGTTTCAACAAAACATTACTCTCTCAAGGCAGCATTCTTGAGGCATCTTCTAGTGTGGGGGTGGGGTGGAGTGGGTGGGGGAACAGGTGAAACACACATTTCAAGGACAGGGGAGGGGTAAGGAGCCCTGATTGTCCAAGTCCAGCTAGTCGGTCAATTAGTAGTCATGTCCTCTTGATGACCTTCTCCAACACCCTCCTTGGTCGAACTTTAAAAATTCTTAAATCTTTAAAACCAGTGATTTTCAGAGATACTCAGAACAAAACAAAACATTATTTAGTAAAGAAAAGGAAAAGGACATTTTGTGAGTCTGCAGAAGAGAAATTCAGTTACTTCTTTACACCAGAGACTCCCACTAGAGAAAAATACATTAGAATCACCTGGAGATATATACATATATTTAATAAGAAAAAAATTCCTCAGCAGCAACATAAGACATGGGCTGTTCTGGAGGCCAGAAGTCTAAAATCAAGATGTTAGCAGGGCTGGGCTCCCTGCAGATGTTAGAAGCTCTGAAGAGGGTCCTTAGCTATCTTGATTTTATTTAAAGTCACTGATAGTTTTGAAAAGCCCCCACCCTCATTCCAAATGATTCCAATATATAGCCAAGGCTGAGAACCACTGTTCTAAAAGCATTTAGAGTAACCACCAGATTCTTTATGCAAAGTGAAAGGTGTGGGCATCTATTTCCAAATTGGGAAAGTAAGAAGAAGCAGGGACATCTCTATGTGGGAAAACAGAGGCTTCACCTCAATATGAAGCCACCTATCTGATCATTCTCCTTTCCTATTTATAACTGCTTTGGTGTATTCCACCTGGGTCTACATTTGCTGCCTTCTACCTTGAACTGATAAGAATACTTTTTTGTTGTTGTTGTTCAGTCACTTAGTCACGTCCGACAATTTGTGACCCCATGGACTGCAGCATGCCAGGCTTCCCTGTCCTTTACCATCTCCTGGAGCTTGCTCAAACTCATGTCCATTAAGTCTGTGATGCCATCCACCCATCTCATCCTCTGTCATCCCCTTCTCCTCCTGCCTTCAATCTTTCCCAGCATCAGGGTCTTTTCTAATGAGTTGGCTCTTCGTATTAGGAGGCCAAAGTATTGGAGCTTCAGCTTCAGTCCTTCCAATGAATATTCAGGACTGATTTCCTTTAGGATTGACTGGTTTGATCTCCTTGCAGTCCAAGAGACTCTCAAGAGTCTTCTCCAACACCACAGTTCAGAAGCATCAGTTCTTTGGCACTCAACCTTCTTTAATAGTTTCTTCAGCCTGTTTATTTTTTTTCTATTCCATAGAGATCAGGGTAAAGCAGAAACTTCTGTCTTTCCAAATGTGGGAGGCAGACTAAATATCCACATATCTATATGGATATCACTTCAGTGTATAAGCAAAACAGAAAATTACTACTAGAGATATTAATCATTCTAAGCCAAAGAATTGATGCTTTTGAACTGTGGTGTTGGAGAAGACTCTTGAGAGTCCCTTGGACTGCAAGGAGATCAGCCCTGGGTGTTCTTTGGAAGGAATGATGCTCAAGCTGAAACTCCAGTACTTTGGCCACCTCATGCGCAGAGTTGACTCATTGGAAAAGACTCTGAGGCTGGGAGGGATTGGGGGCGGGAGGAGAAGGGGACGACAGAGGATGAGATGGCCAGATGGCATCACTGACTCGATGGATGTGAGTTTGAGTGAACTCCGGGAGATGGTGATGGACAGGGAGGCCTGGCGTGCTGTGATTCATGGGGTCGCAGAGTCGGATACGACAGACTGAACTGAACTGAACTGAACTGAAGCCTTTGAAATCTGGTTTGTAACTAAATGATTTAATGCTTTGGATTTTTTTGGATTAGATAACTATAACACTAAAATTAATTTTACCTGTTTGCTTTTACTTTTTTTTTTTTTAAGATTTATTTATCTGACTGTCTTTGTTGCTAGGTCTTCATTGCTGTACATGGGCTTTCTCTGCTTGCAGAGACGGGGCTATTCATTGCAGTGCATGGGTTTCTCATTGTGGTGGTTTCTCTTGTTCTGGAGCATGGGGTTTAGGGCATGCAGGCTTCAGAAGTTTCGGCTCACAGGCTGTAGAGCACAAGCTCAGAAGTTGTGGTGCATGGGACCAAGGATTGAACTCAAGTCCCCTGCCTTGGCAGGCAGATTTGTAACCATTAGACCACCAAAGAAGCCCTGTCTTTACCTTTTAATGTGGCCTCTGAAAAATTAAAAATTTCACACATACCTCACCTGCTATTGCTGTTGGATACCACTGACTTAAAACATGTGAGTGATTTGCCTATTGAGTAAAATAGCACATTTTTGTAGTTATGGAGCCATTTCTTGCCGTTTTCCTGAGGAAAAAGTATGATATTCACAAAATCAGGATGAAGTGAGTGTGGAAGTAGAAGGGATCAGGGCAAGATACACTTTTAGGCTTTCATTTTGGAATGTCACTTTATTTTTATTGCAGTAAGATGTACACAACATAAGATTTACTGTTTTAACCATTTGTAAGTGTAAAATTTGGTGGCACTGAGTCTATTCACAATATTCTGCTACTATCAGCATGCTCCATCTTGAGCACTTTTTCATCTTCCTGAACTGAAACTCTGCACCCATTAAGCAATAACTCTCCTTTCTCTCTTCCTCTCAGCCTCTGGAAATCATCATTCTACTTTTTGTCTTTATGAATTTGATTTTATACCCCACTAATTGGAATTATTCAATTACGTACTTTGTGTCTGGCTTATCTCACTTAGTATAATGTCCTTAAGGCTCATTCACTCCTTTCTAAGAGATGAATAATATTCCACTTACATATATGCCACTCTTTGTTTATCCATTCATCTCTTCATGGATCCAATATGTCACTTTGCACTTGCTGTGCTCCTTAGAGTTGTTCTAGTTTAATGAAGGGTTTTAGCTTTGATTCATCTCATATTCTTTTGTAGTGTCTATTGGACATCTATGGCATAGGGCCTCTTAATAAATTCTTTTGATGAATTAGGCTTTTCAGAGCTATTAACAAATTGGGCAATTTTTGGAGGAACCAGGAGTTCACATTCCCTGCCACATTGTCAGTAGATTTTGGTAAGTTAGAAGAAACTTTGTTAACAAATGATTTGGCAACAGTCCATAGAGACCAGACAGTTCTCTTGAGATGTTGAATTCTCATGCTAGAATTTAAGACTAGCATAACCCAGTGTTATTCCACTATAATGTTTATTCAGGGCCTTGTGTCTCCAGCCATGGATAAATAGACATTCTACAAGGTTAACAGGCTCTGCTGAATCTGTGCACAGTAAACCAGGAGCCAGGAACCAAAATCTTTTCCTCCTGCAGCGTCTCTCCTGTGTCCTTTACTGGCAAAGTTTACAGTTGGCCAGTTGGCAAAGAAACAGTGCTTGGGCTAAGATCCATTTTCACAGAGAAGGCAAATAGGGCGAATTTGGAGCTCAGAGTCAATAGTCTATAATGGACAAAAAAAACTTAAGTGAATGGTGGGAAAAGACCTATACAAGCCATGTGTGATAAACTGAGCAATCCTATTTCCATAGACAGGGAGTGAAGGGAGTTTGTTGAGCATGAAGGATAAAAGCTCTAGTGATAAGTAAAAGAATATTTATTTTTTCAAGACCCTCAAAATGTCCTTGGTAACCTGACATGAATAAACAGGAAAACCCTGACTGCTGTAAGCTAAAGTGTTTAGAGGTCCCCCTCTCCTGCTCAGTGGGGGAGACCATGTAGGTTCTTTCAGCAAATATTGAAGACCTACTAGGTGCAAGTGCTACTCTAGTAATGAAGGAGACAGGAGTAAACAAAGTAGGCATGGTACCTGACCTCGTGGCTCTGAAAACAAGACAATGAATAAGAAACAGTTAAAGCAACGGACTATTAACAAGACAACAAATAACAAGAAAATTAAAACGTGTGGAAAGTGATATATGCAGGAACAACTCTGATGTTATACAGTGTAGCTGGGGGAAAAGGTCAGATGAATTTGGTGGGTACACTGGAGAGGTCCTCTATGGACGTGACATTCAACTTGACAATGAAGGCACGAGCAAGAACCAGGCAACTAAGGGCCAAGGGGAAAGTACTCCAAGAAGAGAGAAGACCAAGGACAAAGCCTTGAGGCAGGAAACAGCTGGCTTTACTCAGAGTGAAGCTGGGAGGGAGGAAGAGATGTGGGGAGATAGGAGGAAGTGTGGGAAGGGAGGGAGGCATTTCTTGTCAACAGTGGAAATTCATTAAGGCCAGCTCACATCCCTGTAGCAGACAGAGGCGTGATAGAAAGAAGAGCCCCAGGGTTCCTCAGAGAGGAAGAAATTACCTCATTACTTCAGCATGGATGGCATGATATTATTATGTGTCTGTATCAGATCGGGTTAAGCTGCAGCCCAGCTTCAGCTGGTGCTGCACTCATGAATGCAGCTGGCCTTGAGGGTCAGCTAGCATCTAATCAGAAAGTCAATGTTCTACTCACTACTCTGCAGTGGCCTGTATAGTAAAAGAATCTAAGAAGGAGTGGATATATGTATATATATAACTAATTCAATTTGCTGTACACCTGAAACTAACATAACACTGTAAACAGCTATACTCCAATAAAATTTTTAAAAAAGGGAGCCCATGTTCTGAAGGCAATAACTCCATGCACTTCTATTATCCATCACCAACCAACACCAGAAACTTGGGTAATGAAATAAATTTCAAAAATGAGCTTATCTATAAAATTAATGGTTAGTCAAATGGTTTGAATATTAGAAATTTGGCTTTTACTGTTAATGAAGCGTATTTTGTTTTGTGACTGGCCACATTTTTTAAGATTTCCAAATGATTTCTACAGGCCAAAGGGCAATATGTCTTAATTATATTTTATAAAGGAGATTAAAAGCATACCTATTATGTACAATGCATTTATAAAAGTGGGACATGCAAAGCAAGATGAAACATGATCTGGAAATATTAAAAATTATTAAATGAAAAAGCATTTTCTCTATTCTATCCCTTCATTATCCCCTCTTTTTTTATGAAAGTAAATCTGGCCAAGACATTTTTGATCCACCTCATTGGAAGGACTGATGCTGAGGCTGAAACTCCCATACTTTGGCCACCTCATGTAAAGAGTTGACTCATTGGAAAAGACCCTGATGCTGGGAGGGATTGGGGACGGGGAGAAGGGGATGACAGAGGATGAGATGGCTGGATGGTATCACTGACTCGATGTACATGAGTCTGAGTGAACTCCGGGAGTTGGTGATGGACAGGGAGGCCTGGCGAGCTGCGATTCATGGGGTCGCAAAGAGTCGGACATGACTGAGCGACTGAACTGAACTGAACTGATCCATGCATGAACAGAGAGTGTAAGCATCCAGGGAGGCATATAGTCTATACCTTGTGTGTGGACTCAAGGCTTGATTCCAAATTGGTTGTTTACAGCCTGAGGATTGCTAATCCTTGGTCATCTCTAACTATTTAGAGACTACCTTTTTGGTTGTTGTTTTGTTAAAAAGGACCTAAGAGAGATTGTTTGACCAATTTTGCCTGTATCTATTTGCAACCCATTCCCAAGTGACAAAAATCTGGCAGTGGGCATTTAAAGGATGGAAATTGGAGGAAAGCACTTTACTCTAACTACAGATGAGAATCTAGATTTAAAACCTATGACTTTGAACTATACCTATATACTTTGACTAAAACCTATGACTTTTGAACCTATGATTTGAACTATGACTACTAGCCTGCGAGCATACACATTTCCTGCAATTAGCAATAAGGTCTCCAGTACAAGGCAGATCTATCCCAGAGCAGGAAGGCTATGGCATGAGTACAGATCTAAGTAAGAGGCTCCAACCTTCAGGAGGGATAGATAGAAGGGTGAATATGACGATACATCCTTTCCCATCATGCTCGCTAAAATCTTTGGGTGAAAGTGTGCCAGTTTCAAAAGTGGATATATAGCAATTTTTGTGATTCTAATCTGATGTTATTAAAGTTCAGTAAGTGTCCTTATTTTAGAAATAAGAAAATAATCCACTTAAAAGATAAATCATAATTCTTAGAAATCTCCTTGAATATCTGTAGAGAGATTTAAAGTGCCCTGCAGATATAGTACACCCACATCTTTATTTCCATAAAACAAAATTTCACAGCAGTAACTCAAGCTTTCCTTTTTGCATTTGTGCAGAAATAGATCTGAATGAGACCGTAGGAATATTGTCCTAACTCCCCTCCCTTGCTTTTTTTCAGAAGGAGAAATTTAGGCCCAGTAGGAGAAAAAGGGCATGTATGCTTCTAGGTCAAATTTGGGTTCTGACATGGGTGCCCAAATGCGCAGCACTGGGCACTGAGTATCTCTCCCCACTGCTTCCAGGTAAAGGAGACTCTAGGCAACAGAACAGCATTAAGAGAACATTTGCTCCACATTTGGAGTGGCCCCGTGCAACACCAGGAAAGTAGAAATAAGAGCAGACTTACTATTAAGTATTATGAGTAACTGAATTCTGGTTTAATCTCTCACAAAAACTGCTGCTTGGCCTTGGATAATTCCTGCAGCATCCCTGAATCTTAGTTTCAGCAGTAAAATTTTGGTGTCAGATGCAGTAATCTTCAAGGTCCTTACTGCTCTTACATTTGATGTCTGTCCTTGGCAGACATCACAGGAGAAGGTGTTGCCAAATGATTAAATACAGAGCTCAGCCAAAGGATGTCATGGGGCCATGAAATATCTAATTTTTGCACTTTAAGCTAAACATTTAAGTTTCTAAAGAAATTAAACAGCAATGGTGGCCATGCCACATACTCCCCCAGCACACATGAGCACACAATAAAAATAGTATCCAAAAATGATGCAAATAACCTGAAACTGGAAAAAAAAAAAAATTTAGCTCTTGCCTTCCCTATGTAACAAATGATCCAACAAAACCTATTTGAAGGTCATTTATTCTAAATTACCTATCAGTTTCCCCCAGCCTCTTCAAACGTCAACTCCTACTATAGTTAATACTTGGCATCTTACAATCATTTAAGAATAACATTTCAGCCTCATGGTTTGAGCCCATCATAGAAGTTTAAGTGGTGCTTTTGCCTGTGTAAACGGAGAAAATCGAAAGTCATTTATTTCATCTGTAATTTTAGGTTCTGTGCCCTGTTTTGATTGCTATATATATGCCTTCTGCCCTTTTGTCTCCAAGACAAGAATTTAGGTTATTAAAAATTTTTAAAAACATTTATAAGCCCTCTCACATAGTGTGCTGTGCTGGGTTGTACTACATGCCCTCCATCTGCCCTTCTGGTCAACTCTCATCCTTTTCCACTTGCTCTCTGGTCCTAGAGGCTGGCTTGTTCAGCCTGCATCCGTGAGGGCTCCCTACTTTCCATTGGGTCTAGTACCCAAGACAGATAAGAGGGAGAGAGGAAAGTGAGACAAGGGTATTAATTCTCACGGCGACTCCCTGAGAGGTTACCTCCCTCTGGCTATGTCCCTTAACCAGGGCAGAACAACCGAACCCTGTATCTCCCTGGTTCTGGTAACCTCTGTCTTGTTGCTTAGATGTATAGAGAAGAGAGAGATCCACCAGACTGGGCAGTCAGAAGATCTTAGTTAAAATTTTCCAGAGTACTTATGAGGTGCAATGGATGGAAGCCTGGAAGAGGAGCAAAGACAGGGAAGAGTAATCTTTGCTGGAATAGAAAAGAAAAGGAGGAAGAGATCCTAGAGGAGAAGTCTAGAGAAAAGGTTTTTGTGTAAAGGCTAGGGATTGGAGAATGTTTATAGACTGTGGCTGTTCAAGCATAATTGGACTGGTGGGCCAGAGAGAATTGCCCAAGGGCAACAGAAGCCAATACTATGGCACTGGCTTTTAAGAAAAGAAAAAGCTTTATTGTGAAGTCTACCACCAAGGAGAAAAGAAGAAGTCTCTCAGATCTGTCTCTTGGGTTCGGGATCTGGATGACAAGTTAAAGGGTTAGGGAAATGTCAAACTGAGAAGCTGATTGGCTAGTCTTGAATCAGTCCATTTAAGATACCACACTGCTGGAAGCCAGATTTTCCTTAATGGAGGGCTTCTTGATTTATAAAGGTCTGTGGTCTTAATACTTCTTTTCTTTGAGTTCCATAGATGGAAATTCTTGGTTCTGAGGTCATCTTACACATGCACAGTATTGTCTCTGTAAAATAACTCAAAGTTTGATTAATCAACAACCTATTTAAGGAGGCAAAACCAGTTTAAGCTTGTCAATGTTTTATGTGCTGTTTCAATAGGTGGGCAGAGAGACTAGATCAAAGGCATGAGTTGGGGGGAAACATTTGACTTGAAAAGCTTGGGGTTTTAAGAATGGAAGCTGTGGGGACCATGTTCACAAACACATCTTTAATGGTCTGTGTGTATGGGAATTGATAAAATCATTTCCCAAGAATATCTATGCTTTCTGTGAATTAGGACACTGAAGTCCAGGAATTAGAGGAAGAGATTGCTGGAAAGAGTGAAGTTTAGGACCTGAGGTGGATCAGAGGTGGAGACACTCCTTAGACAAGCAAAGAGCAGTCAGAGATGTCTCAGCGAGGCTATGTGAGGTGACTCTCCCTGTCTGCAGATGAAAGCACTGCTCTTAACAGCACAGGTGTGGAGAAGTTTACCTGGGATTGTCCAGCTTTGTGGGTTGTACCTGGTGTCTGGAGGGGAAGCATATGAAGTTGAGGGTGCTGACAAATGAATGACAGTGGATTCTTGACTTAGTGATGAAGGAAAATGTGATCAGTAGAGTGTTCACAGTGTGAAATAAAATTCATATTTTAAGGCCAGACAAGAAATAGCAGAGGTGTTTTTTTTTTTTCTTTCTTTTTTTTTTTCTGTCCTTTGGACTTTTTCCCTTTCTTCTGGCATGCACTGGGCATCTGCATTATGCATTAACCAGACCTCTCCAAGAGCAGACAGGCCTGCTTTTCTGGCTCCCGCAATGTAATGGCTTAGAAGATACCACTCCTTTCTCAATCCTGTTTGAGGTCATGATGATAAACCACTAGCCCTGTATGTGCAAACGTCTTTGGTGAACCATAAGTACAATGCTGATAAATAATTTCCTTTAAAGATAGAAAATGGTGTGGAACTGACTGGGTCAGACCACCTGGGGAGGTGCTGGGCTGAATCTAGTGAAAGTTCTTAGCTTAAATACTCTGGCATCATGGGACAAACTGGTCACGAAATGTCTCCCACACCCAGGTTGAAGTCAAGACCGAAAGGGAAGGGATTGTGAAATAAAGAATGTTGCCCACCGTCCAGTTCTCTCCAGGGCTTGACGTCACTGACCTACAATAAATACTCTCTGAAAGGAATTCAAGGCGAAGATCAGGATGACGCAGACACTTTGTGCTCTGGGAAGACTGGCAGGACAGGCCCTCAGATGGTTAGCTATTTTCAGGAGAAAATTTTATGAGCCCGGTTTCTTGCATCTTCCCCTAAGTAGAAAAGCACTAAAACCATTAACTAAGATATTTGTTTTTTGAAAATAGAAGTACCATTCTGCCAAGGTGTGTGCTTGATTGCACGTACCCCTTTGCCAAAATCATGTCTGTGCTATCCCCTCACCTTCTTTAGAACAGTCCTCGCAGCTTTCCGAGACTGTCTCCCAGGTTTTAATCGTCAGGTTGGTACAAATAAAATTTTCCATTCTTTCTTAGAATGACCATTGATTAACTTTTCGTCAAGAATAACTTCAGAAAAGTCATGGGGGAAAAGTCTCATAGGGGCTTCATGAGCCTTACATGTGATAACATACAAAACTCTGGTGGACACTGTGCAGGCTGGGTCTGTAATTTTACCCTACTTAAAAGCTGCCCAGTTAGCCTGCTGTAGGGTGCTGGCAGAAGTGAGGGACAAGACTCTTAAGTCAAAAACGAGACCTTTATTACTCCCTGTAGCCAGAACTTCCCGTTCATTTGGATTGGTTCTCTGTGTTCTCCAAGTCCCATGGGGGCAACACGAGGCCTGTGAGAGACACTTGCACACACAACAGCTTAAGTTGCAGGATTTACCACTAAGTTAAATTTGGGGATTTACCACTTTCTTATAAGCAGAAGCAAACTTGCTCTTGGTCCAGGGGAAGTAACTACCTCAGAACTCAAGGTTATGTGCTACAAACACAACTCTGAGAAATGGCTTGGCCAATGACTGGTCAGAGCTTTGCATTCTCCGCACACTCAGCAAACATGCAGGGATGCTCAGAATACATGGCAGATTGCTTCTTCCACTAAGTATAGTGTCTGGCTGGTGGCTCAGATGGTAAAGAATCTGCCTGCAATGCAGGAGACCTAGGTTCAAACCCTGGGTCAGGAAGGTCCCCTGGAAAGGGAATGACTACCTACTCCACTATTCTTACCCTGAGAATGCCAAGGACAGGGGATACTGGTGGGCTACAGGCCATGAGGTTGCAAAAAGTTGGACACAGCTGAGCAACTGACCCTTTCACTGGATGATAGCAGGTGTTTAACAATATTAGCCATAATGGATGACCATGTTGTTATTCATGATTAAGTTGAATCCTATTTAAAATTCCAGGGAGATAAATGAAGGAGCCAAAGAGCCACAGTCTTGGGTATATGTAGTTCACTCACAGGGACTTGATATTAAACTCCAGCAGAATGAAAACTCTGGTGTGTTTGACTTATTTGCATGTGAAATGCAAAGAAAATAAGAACTACAAGTTTGTGAATACATCTGTTATAGAAAATCCTTCTTAATATTATGTGAGTATGAAATATGAAAGAACATCATGATGAAATAGCTAAAGTAAATCATAATGTAATCACATTTTTGAAAACACAGTGGATAAATGTGAGGTACAGAGAAAGAACTCTGCACAAAATATGGCTAAGTTAATCTTCATATACCATTTACTTAAAAATTCAAAAGGAGACAACTAGATTACAAAACATGAAAATAATTTCCCAGAATTGTTCCAAAGTCAAGGGAATGGACTCAATGACCTCCCTAGACAGCTAAGATTTTTTTTTTAATGATCTATGACCTAATTTGAACGTTATATAAAAAACACACACTTCTAAACCCAACCATCAGCTCATTTTCCTTGGATTCCCTCTCCAGCTAAACTAGAATGGCGATCCTCTCCACTCTGTTCTTAGGAATTATTCTAGCCTGCACTTGTTCCCTTATTCTCTGATGTCAAATTCTTAATGAGATTGACAAGGCGTTCCCACTCAGAAAGAAGGAGTGTCCTTATAACTGAATGTTCAATGAAACCATTATCCTTCGTGTGCTCTGATATTAATCTTAATTGAGGGGCTATTTTCTCAGGCTCTCTGGATGAGAACATGGGTTCTGGAGGATCCTGGGAACTGCTTTTGTTAACACCATAAGATTGCCCCTCCCCGAGCCTCTCTCATCCCAAGCAAATATTCACTCTCTACGTCCTTATACAATCCATAGTCCCTAATCTAGAGTTACTCAGGTTTTTATTTCCAACTACAACTGTAAAATCTTTTTACAAAACAAAACTAAGCACAAAGACGACACAGAATCGAGCCTCGCTTCCCCGAAACAAGTCAAATTGTGGCACAACGGTTCTCCAAAGTGCATCGTTCTGGTTCACGGGCCTTTGCCCAAGTGTCTCTATTTCAAATTAGCCAGTTGAAGCCACCTTCTGAATCTGGTTTGTGAAGGATTTGGGATAGCTGATTTAAACTTCAAATGGATTTGCTAGCTCAGCTGGAGCACTGATTGTTGGTGTGATTGAATATCGTAAGCCTTAGGGCTACATGTACAGTTTTACCAGGTTCATCTTTAGGCAGATTCCAGGTTCCCAGGAGTTCAAAGATCAATTGCAGCATCTCCCCTTATACATTATCATGAGGCTGAAGGGTAAAGAAGAGTGAGTGATCCCAACTATATCAACATAAAAGCTTCCACCTGGTGCAATGGTATGACTTTCTAGTCTTTCACATACCTACTATAAAAGAGGTTTATTTTTAGGAAGTTTCTGCCTACTACTAACTTTATGTAAATGTCGTTTGTTTACGTGGGGCTTTTTAAAATTTGTAAACCTCCCCAGTCATTTCCTCCAAGGACCCAGATTGCAAGAACACTTTTAACATTAAGTTAAAATAAACCCATTAGCTCATTTAGGAAAATTACTGAAAATGAAACAAGAGGAGGAGGTTCCTCCCAGCCCTCCTGGTTTTTTTTTTTTAATGTATACTTCATATAGTGAAGATAAAGTATCTTCAGTCTATGTCTTGTCTTGGGCTCCCCTGGTGGCTCAGATGGTAAAGCATCTGCCTACAACACGGGAGGCCTGGATTCGACGCCTAGGTTGGGAAGACGCCCTGGAGGAGGAAATGGCAACCCACTGCAGTACTCTTGCCTGGAAAATCCCATGGACAGAAGAGCCTGGTAGGCTACAGTGCACAGGGTCACAAAGAGTCTTGTCTTAGAGCTTAACAGATCAGGATGAACTAATTCTGGATTGCAGCCCTAAATCAATGATACACAGATCTCTAAAATAAAAGTTGATGAGAAAGGAAATTCTAAGAGTGAAGACTATCTTCCAATCAATTAATCTCATCTCTCTCTTTCATATTCTAAAATTGTGTAAGACATGGATATTTCAAGTCATGCTGAGCTCTGCAAGGAGCGAATGAATCTCTGCTCCAGCATGGAGCCAGATAAGTGTACTAGGGAAGATAATAAATCTGATGATTAGCAGAGACACCTGGTCACCTTAGTCC
Source organism: Bos taurus (assembly GCF_002263795.3). Lineage (NCBI taxonomy): Eukaryota > Metazoa > Chordata > Mammalia > Artiodactyla > Bovidae > Bos > Bos taurus. The sequence continues at coordinate 29,379,030 of NC_037337.1, forward strand.
TACACCCACCCCACCATTCCAGGTGTGAACTTGCTTTTTTAAAAATCCTTTGAGACATGAACTCCAGAGTTGATTGGTTCAAGCAAATGTGATATATATAAAAATTCAAAAGCATCAGTTCTTCAGTGCTCAGCCCTCTTTATGGTCCAACTCTCACATTTGTACGTGACTACTGGAAAAACTATAGCTTTCACTGTACAGACCTTTGTTGTCAAAGTGATGTTTCTGCTTTGTAATATGCTAGCTATCCAGACTTTTCATAGCTTTCTAAGGAGCAAGTGTCTTAATTTCATGGCGGCAGTCCCCATTCATAGTGATTTTGGAGCCCAAGAAAATAAAATCTGTCACTAAACAGACCTGCTAAATTATCAATAACTGGTGTGTAACTCACTGAAACCAAAATATTATCTTTCAAGATGTCCCACATGGAAGACATTACTCTAGGATCTTTCGTTTTTCAGAGGATGCATATAGGAGCATTGCCCTTGCACAAAAATCAGTTAAATCATTTTGCTTAATGGGAATATTTAAAGTATTCTGCATGAATCCTGGTGACTGTCTTCTTCTATTTTAAATGGCTGCTGCTGTGGGATTATGTTCTCTCTTCTTGACATGCCAAATATAACTCTGTAAGTGATGGAGAATGCTGTCCTGCACGGACAACCTCATGACGCTTTTGGCAATTTAAATGTAGGCATTTTAAAGCCTGAAAGCTGCATTATTTTCATCCTAACTCGGTGTAGCTTAGTGGCCAGAATTGTGAAGCATGTGCCATCGATCAGGTGGATTTTTGGCTATCACTTCAAACGTGGAATAGATTTATGAATTTAGTATCCTTAAAGTAAAAAAAAAATTATATATATAATATATACATACAATAAAATATTAGCCATAAAACAATATAATATTGTCATTTGTAGCAACATTGATGGACTTAGAGAATATCATGCTAAGTGAAGTAAGGCAGACAGAGAGACAAACATTACATAATATCACGTATATATGGAATCAAAAAAATTATACAAATAAATTAACCTACAAAAAAGAAACAGACTCACAGATTGTTGAAAACAGTTTGAAACAAACTTATGGGTACCAAAGGGGGAAGGTGGGGAGGATAAAGAACGAGAGGAGGATAAATTCAGAGGATAGTATTAACAGATTATTATACATAAAATATATAGGCTGATAGCTCAGTTGGTAAAGAATCCACCTGCAATGCAGGAGACCTGAGTTCAATCCCTGGGTTGGGAAGATCCCCTGGAGAAGAGAAAGGCTACCCACTCCAGTATTCTGGCCTGGAGAATTCCATGGACTGTATACAGTCCCCGGGGTCACAAAGACTCGGACACAACTAAGCAACTTTCATTTCACAAGGATTTATTGTATAACAGGGATCTATATTCAATGTCTTACAGTAATCTATAATGGAAAATAATCTGAAATATATATAACTGAATCACTTGCTGTATACCTGAAAAAAAGATCTTCACGACCCAGATAATCACGATGGTTTGATCACTGACCTAGAGCCAGACATCCTGGAACGTGAAGTCAAGTGGGCCTTAGAAAGCATCACTATGAACAAAGCTAGTGGAGGTGATGGAATTCCAGTTGAGCTATTTCAAATCCTGAAAGATGATGCTGTGAAAGTGCTGCACTCAATATGCCAGCAAATTTGGAAAACTCAGCAGTGGCCACAGGACTGGAAAAGGTCAGTTTTCATTCCAATCCCAAAGAAAGGCAATGCCAAATAATGCTCAAACTACCGCACAATTGCACTCATCTCACATGCTAGTAAAGTAATGCTCAAAATTCTCCAAGCCAGGCTTCAGCAATACATGGACTGTGAAATTCCAGATGTTCAAGCTGGTTTTAGAAAAGGCAGAGGAACCAGAGACCAAATTGTCAAAATCCACTGGATCATGGAAAAAGCAACAGAGTTCCAGAAAAACATCTATTTCTGCTTTATTGACTATGCCAAAGCCTTTGACTGTGTGGATCACAATAAACTGTGGAAAATTCTGAGAGATGGGAATACCAGACCACCTTACCTGCCTCTTGAGAAATCTGTATGCAGGTCAGGAAGCAAGAGTTAGAACTGGACATGGAACAACAGACTGGTTCCAAATAGGAAACGGAGTTCGTCAAGGCTGTATATTGTCACCCTGCTTATTTAACTTATATGCAGAGTACATCATGAGAAACGCTGGGCTGGAAGAAGCACAAGCTGGAATCAAGATTGCAGGGAGAAATATCAATAACCTCAGATATGCAGATAACACCACTCTTATGGCAGAAAATGAAGAGGAACTAAAAAGCCTCTTGATTAAGGTGAAAGAGGAGAGTGAAAAAGTTGGCTTAAAATGCAACATTCAGAAAACGAAGATCATGGCATCTGGTCCCATCACTTCATGGGAAATAGATGGGGAAACAGTGGAAACAGTGAAAGATGTTATTTTTGGGGGCTCCAAAATCACTGCAGATGGTGACTGCAGCCATGAAATTAAAAGACGCTTACTCCTTGGAAGGAAAGTTATGACCAACCTAGATAGCATATTCAAAAGCAGAGACATTACTTTGCCAACAAAGGTCCGTCTAGCCAAGGCTATGGTTTTTCCTGTGGTCATGTATGGATGTGAGAGTTGGACTGTGAAAAAGCTGAGCGCCAAAGAACTGATGCCTTTGAACTGTGGTGTTGGAGAAGACTCTTGAGAGTCCCTTGGATTGCAAGGAGAGCCAACCAGTCCATTCTGAAGGAGATCAGCCCTGGGATTTCTTTGGAAGAAATGATGCTAAAGCTGAAACTCCAGTCCTTTGGCCACCTCACGCGAAGAGTTGACTCATTGGAAAAGACTCTGATGCTGGGAGGGATTGGGGGCAGGAGGAGAAGGGGACGACAGAGGATGAGATTGTTGGATGGCATCACTGACTCGATGGACGTGAGTCTGGGTGAACTCTGGGAGCTGGTGATGGACAGGGAGGCCTGGCGTGCTGCGATTCACAGGGTCGCAAAGAGTCAGACACGACTGAGCGACTGAACTGAACTGAAATGTGCTCCTCATTTAATAAGCAATTACTAGCAGATCCAACCAGTCCATCCTAAGGAGATCAGTCCTGGGTGTTCATTGGAAGAACTGATATTGAAGCTGAAACTCCAATACTTTGGCCACCTGATGCGAAGAGCTGACTCATTTGAAAAGACCTTGACGCTGGGAAGGGTTGAGGGCAAGAGGAGAAGGGGACAACAGAGGTTGAGATGGTTGGATGGCATCACCGACTCAATGGACATGGGTTTGGGTGGACTGTGGGTGTTGGTGATGGACAGGGAGGCCTGGTGTGCTGCAGTTCATGGGGTCGCAAAGAGTCGGACACGACTGAGTGACTGAACTGAACTGAATAAATGTTAGTGGCTGTACTAGACTCTGAAAATGTCCATTTCAGTAAAACCAATTTCATGACCTCGACGAAGCACAACTGAATTGAGGACACAGTCTGGATCAGGCTTGAAGAGATCACTTTGTAAACATCATTGCCAGTCTTCACAGCCACCTAGCAAGGTGAGTATTATCCTCATTCCAAAGATAAGAAAGTGAGATCAGAGAGAATGATAACTCACTTGAGGTTACACAGTTCAGAAAGTCTCCATTCCAAATCCTTCAGACCCAGGGGTCCACATTTTTACAATACACCATTCTGCCTCCCTAAGGGAAGAAGCTATCTCTAATAAGCCCCATAGAAATGCACCCCTCTCTGAAATATGTGGTATGTATTTTAAAATACTGAATTTGGTCAGTTTATCAAAGTACTCCACTTTCTAAAGGGAAGCAAGAAAATATGAAAGATGGTTCCTGTCTATTTGGGCTTCATGTAATGTTTACATGTCTTTTTTTTAAGCCCTTAGTAGTAGGTAGAAGGTTTTCATCTAACTCCCCATCTGTTCCAAAACTCTCTTTATTACCTCCTAGTTCACTTCTAGTGAAATCAGGTCAGCCTCACCTCGAAGTTTATTGGAAATGCAGAATCTCAGAGCCACCCCAGACCTACTGAATTGGAAGCTGCAGTGTCATAAAATATCCCAGGTGATTCCTGTGCACTCAAGTACTGTTTGTGTAAAATGTATTTAATAACTCAAGCAGCTTAATGCCCAAAGATGACTACTCCTGACCTTGGACTGGGGAAGGGAACATCTGCAATGTACCTGTTCAATTATGCTTTCACTATAACCTGTAACAGCAAGAAACATTACTAGTGCTCACTGATCATTAACTTCTCTCAAAAGATTAAACCATCCCTTTCTTACAAGAAAGATAAATGGATCTTCCGATGGATCCTCCATATACCTGATGCTTCTCAGTCTAACTGTGACCTGCTATGTCAATGAAAACCATGAATGTCAGGTCAACCACTAAGTGCTTCCATTCAGAGAATGAAATAAGCAATTCCTTCCTCCATTATGCTTCAGCTTACAAGCCACTTCCTCCCTGAAGCCTTCCTTCCTTCCCTGTCAGAGTTCATATCCAGCTCTATGCTTTTGTAGCACGTTGTTTGCCCTTCTCTTATCTCCTTGTCCCTCATAAAGGGCTGCAGACATATTTGGGTTCAAAGCAACTTGAGGGAGAGGATTGGCAGTGGTTTACCTCTTTATCCCCATGTGTTAGTCGCTCAGTCATTTCCAACTCTTTGTGACCCCATGAACTGTAGCCTGCCAGACTTCTCTGTCCATGGAATTTTCCAGGCAAGAATACTGGAGTGGGTAGCCATTCCTTCTCCAGGAGATCTTCCTGACCCAGGGATCAAACCCAAGCCTCCTGCATTGCAGGCAGGCTCTTTACTGCCTGAGCCACCAGGGAAATCCTTTATCACCATAATGCCTTGCATAAAATAAGTGATTCGCTATGTTTAATTGCATCTCTCTCTTTCCCTGAGGTAGGTGACTTCTGTGTCAAAGAAAAATCAGAAGTATTTGAAAAAGAAGCAGAGAAGCCAGGTGCAGAGGAAAGGACACGGACATTTTGGTTGCTCCCTTTGGAGGGATGCCACTCCAGACAGGGAACAAAGAGATAAGATGTGGCAGGTGGCATCATCTGTGGCTCGAGTCCCACATCCCACCTTCCCATTATGTGTCCAGGCAGAAGCAAGGAGTGTCTTGTACTGAAGAACTGATGTCAGCGAACAGGCATCTGTAGATCTCCTGTGTGGATGCCAAGGGGAAACCAGCTGGAGTGAACGTGGGGACTAGACACTGCAAGTGCATTCTGGAAAATGTCACGGGAACACAGATAGGAAGAGCCCCCCAGTGAGCATTCCCAGGGGAGTGTATTTGCCCTTCAACAGAAGGACTGTGCTCTGACAGGATACAGCAGCATCACATCATTCTAGAAAGGGTTTACACTTTCAGTACACAATGTGGCCCAAACCACCCTAATCAGTCTGAATCTCAGTGTGTCCTCCCCCGTCCCAGACAGGGGGTGACACAATTATCCGAGAATGCCAACCATAGGACCATTGATTTTAATGTCGCTCTTTGTCCTGACTGAGCTGAATTTCTACATGCCACATTCTCCAGGATAGATTTTCTGTTTATTTCAACCCCGAGAAAAGCTGTCCATGGGAAACATTAAACCAATGATCGCATCCCTCTGAAATGTAGGACACAGGGAGCAAACCTAATCTCCAAGATGTTTCCACCTCATTTGCCCTCGGCTGTGTAATCAGCTTTTCATCTCAACACCGGATAAATGCATCGTGCCTGCTGCCACATTCATCCTAATATAGATGCTATTCTGTCAATTGATAACTGCTCATCACCCCCAAATTTCCTGAAAATACTCCATGGTGCTAAGATGCCAATCTCTGTAGCACACCCAGGGATCTCAGACACAGAAAAACAAGGCTTTGTGCTGCAACTTTGTCTCTTGATGTGGATTCACAGTCTGAGCAAACATCAGTCAGCCATGGAAAAGCCAGAACTTAAATAACAGTGATATTATATTTATACTCCCATTCAGACCACTAGAATCATGGCTGTTTAGACTGAGGGGGCTCCATCCCTTCTGATGCATCATCCGTATTTATTTATTCTCCAACTCGTTCCAAAAAGGATTTGAAATGACAAATAATCCTTGGAATGTTGCCATGTATAGGTGAGCATGTGTGGAGGCTGGTAAAATATTAACAGGCTGGAAAGATTTTTTTTTTTAACTTGCCTGCCAGAAGTATTAAAAATATCTCAAATGCCACCTGAAGTGCCATATGGAGAAATTACTCTCACTAAGCTACAACCATTATTGCATTTATGCTGTCAGCTTGTAGGAAGAAAGTAGGAACTTGAGTCTCAAACTGAAACCATTAACTCTCTCATATTAATTCCCTGGAAAAGATAAGGTTTGACTCAACAGGAAAAGTCATAATAACTGTAGTTTTGTTTTGTTTTAATGAAGGGGAGTGGAGTGGAGTGATGTGTGATGGTTTCATGCCAAGAGATATATCCTCAGACACTAGAGTAGAGCTTGCACTCAGTCAAACCCCGCTGTCTCATCGTTAGCTGGCAAGACACACTTCGCACACAGTTTTGTCCAAGAGTCATCTGCTGAGTCATGGGAGCAAGCCTCTGCTTTGTGGCCAATAACTCAGAGGCGATGGGCAGGGAAGACTGTCTCCAGCTAGGGAAGAATTTCAGACAATGCAGCATAATCCTGTTCCATGGCTCAGGCTAGCCTAGAACAGTAGTAGTCAGAGGAATCAGTGCCAAAGGCAGCAGGCTCTGCAGAGAACAGCTGTAGCCTCAAAGGAAAGGAAAAGCTTTTTTAAAATGATTGTCTTTTTATTATAAAAGTATCCCATGATTGTTGAAATTTGAAAAATTCAAGAAAGCACAAAGGAGAAAATTAAAGTGGATTTTAATCTCATTTATTTAATCCACAAATATTTCTTGAGCCCCTCCTAAATACCAGGTCCTTTTCTAAGCACCAAGAATGGAAAGGTGAACACAAACCTGCTCTCTTTGAGCTTACAGTTGACCAGGGGAGACATGAACAATATAACCACGAAAAGGAGAGGATCAAGACTTACTAGGCTAAGTAGCACAAGGAAAGGAATCTAGTCCCTAAAAGTAGAGTATAAGGGAGTCTGTCCACTCTTAGAGGGTCTAGGGAGAGGAGTGGTGGTCTGAGAAGGCTTCCTGGGGAGGTGACTCTTATTAAACTGAGGTCTGTAGGATGAGCAAGAAATGATTGGTGAAAACATGGATGAAGAACCACCTAGGCAGAAAGAACAACATGCAGCAGGAAACATGAGGTGTGTTGTGGAGCTGAGAGAAGCCAGTGTGGATAGACTCAGAGCTGGAAGGAGAGAGGGGACATGAGCCTGGAGAGGCAGACAGGGTCAGACTCCACAGGGCATTGTTGGCTGGCATCTAAGTCCTTCAAGTATTTTTACGTATGTATATATACATGTGTGTATACATATATATACACATGTATGTGTGTAGACATTATATATATATATACATACATACATACATATATACATATATATACACATGGACTTCCTAGGTGGCCAGTGGGTAAAGAATCTGCCTGCAACGCAGGAGACTCAAGAGACACAAATTCGATCCCTGGGTCCGGAAGTTCCCTTGAAGGAGGGTATGGCAACCCACTCCAGTATTCTTGCCTGGAGAATCCCATGGACAGAGGAACTTAGCAGGCTACAGTCCAAAGGGTCACAAAGAGTTGGATCCAACTGAAGTGCCTGAGCATGCTCACACGCATACATATATACAACATTTGTTTATATAATGTGTGTACATATATGTATTTGTATAGTTTAATCATGACCACCAAACTGCCAAACTTCTTTCCAGAACATGTGTACCAGTTTATTCTCTTGCAGTGTATATGTGTAAGTTTCACTTCTTCTTCAACATTAATTATCTTTCTTTTTACCTTCAACATTTGGCAAGCAAACCATGTATCATTGAAGTTTTCCTTTAACAGTGAACAAATGTTTATTGCCTGTTGTATTTTTCATTTGCCACTCATAGAGCAAGACTTTCCTGTCCGTGAAATAAGTACGCTATTGTCAATGTCAGTCAAAGGCAGCAGGAATAGCCCCTCTGTTGAAGATATTGCTTGCAAAGCTTCAGCCTGGGTACCTAACGGGCCCTCATCACTCATCCTTGAGCTAAGGAATTGAAAGGTGAAAGCAATCCATCAAATTAGTGTTAACCATTAGTCTTAGCACAAATGAGGGCAGGAGATTAATTTCCTCCTGGCCAATCACATAGGACAGCCCTGAGAGTAAAATGGAAGTCAGCTGCGACCTGTTGAGAGAAGGAAAGAGGCAGGTCTGGGCTTGATGGGGAAATGAGCGAATCTGAAGGAGGTAAAGGAATAGTGGGAACAAAGGGCCCCCTGAGGAGGCTGCACACTAAGGAGAAATGGATGGCTGGTAGGTGAGAGGAGCTTCAGAGAGAAGCGATTTGTACCCAAGTTCGACAGCTTCATGGTTCTGCCCAGGGAGCACTGCGTTCATGAAAGTGCATTAGGTACGAGACTGCCTCCCTTCTGTCCTTCAGTCCCTTCTGCACAAACTGAGGGTGTGTGAGGGCTGCAGGGGCTTACCCATGAATTGTATGTAGTATATGTGGCATCTTCTGGGACTGAAATCACACCACATGGCTGACAAAAGCCACACCTGTGGGAGAGGACTAGCGAGGTGTGGGGATGGGGCAGGACGGCTTACCTAGAGTCACACCCCTGGGTCACCAAAATCTTGACAGCCATGGTCAGGAAGGACTTAGTCCAGAGAACAACACTGGAATAGTTGTATAACCTGAGAACTTTATGAAACAAGGAGAGAAATTGAATTCTACATTTATTTTACTGTGTAATCTGTATGTCACAAACTACAAATACAATGAAAAGTACTTCCTATATACGTTTCCACTTTCAGCTGATGAAAGAGGCTGGGAAAGGGGAGGCTACTGTTCTCTCTTATGGATGCACTGGATTCCTCTTCTCTTGTCTAGTTCGTGTTCTTGGGTCTCAGTTCCATTTTCTGATGGCAAATCCAAGTACAGCTTCATGGGCATGTGACCTGCATAGTCATACAGGGTCCCAGCGAGGAAGGCTCACACTTTGTATAGCGCTCTGCTGCCTCTCTCACTATTTTTGGTAATTTTTAGAAAAGGGACCTTGCATTTTCACTTTGCACAGAGTCCCATAAATGTTGTAGCTGATCCTAGTCATATCCTGTTCCCAAGGCTCTTGTTTCCAAAACTGACACATTTTATTTATTCTTTAACTTTTTATTTTATATCGGAGTATGGTTGATTTGGGCCTCCCTGGTGGCTCAGGTGGGAAAGAATCTGCCTGCAATGCAGGAGGCCGGTTTGGATCCCTGGGTAGGGAAGATCCCCTGGAGGAGGGCATGGCAACACACTCCAGTATTCTTGCCTGGAGAATTCCGTGGACAGAGAAGCCTGGTGGTCTACAGGCCATAGAGGTCACAGATAGTCGGACAGGACTGACAAACACTTTGGCTTTCATAGTGGACTAACAATGTTGTGATAGTTTCAGGTGCACAGCAGTGATCAAAGCGAACACACTTCAGTGGATTCAGTTTAATTGTGTGGTTAGAGGATGTGTTTGCAATGAGAGACCAGGGTTTATGTCTTAGTTTTGGCTATGGTTTTTCCTGTGGTCATGTACGGATGTGAGAGCTGGACTGTGAAAAAGCTGAGCGCCGAAGAATTGATGCTTTTGAACTGTGGTGTTGGAGAAGACTCTTGAGAGTCCCTTGGACTGCAAGGAGAGCCAACCAGTCCATTCTGAAGGAAATCAGCCCTGGGATTTCTTTGGAAGGAATGATGCTAAAGCTGAAACTCCAGTACTTTGGCCACCTCACGCGAAGAGTTGACTCATTGGAAAAGACTCTGATGCTGGGAGGGATTGGGGGCAGGAGGAGAAGGGGACGACAGAGGATGAGATTGCTGGATGGCATCACTGACTCGATGGACGTGAGTCTAGGTGAACTCTGGGAGCTGGTGATGGACAGGGAGGCCTGGTGTGCTGCAATTCATGGGATCGCAAAGAGTCAGACACAACTGAGCGACTGATCTGATCTGATCTGAACGGTAATTTTGGAGATACAAGACCTTGGTAAACCTCAGTTTTCTTATCTGTGCTTTCCTCATAATGTGACTTTTCTGTTGTTGTTTTTTTTTTTTAATTAAAATGTGACAAAGCATTTAGTACTCTGCTCAGCACAATGCGTGAATATCAGAATTATACACAATTAACTTTAACTTTGTGTATCTATTTTGCTATTATAAGAAGACTTTGCTTCCTTCCAATATGGTTAGCAAAGTATTTGCCCCTAATTGCCAAAGCAACAGCTTATCTGATGGTGTGTATTTCCTCTCTCCATCCCCATCTGCCTCAGTGCTCTGCCCACCTTGTTACCTAAGCAAGTTGTTGCTGGGTTTTTTCCGCATTTGGCATTTTGCATTCTTTTTGTTCCCGTGACAGGGTTGTTTTTATTCTCTGCTTTAGGCTGAAAGTCTAACTCCCAGATTTGAATCTAGGCAAAAAATGGATTTTGAGCCCCCAAGTTACTCCCCAGCATCATCCACCTCACCCCAATCCCTGTGTTACACCTGTGTTACATGACAATTCTTGTGTAACACCACCCAGCTTTGGTTCTACCCACAGTAATGTAGCTTTTTAGGAACCAGAATGCACATTCACAACCTTCCAGATCCCTCTCTTCTGGATTTGCCTCATCTCGGATAACATAATTCGTTCACTGACAGATATCATTCCTACTTATTTGGGATTTTTGGCTGGATTTCACAATGGACCTTCTTTCAGATAAGCTGTTCAGATAAATTTTTTCTCATTTAACACAGGAGCATCTAATGCCTGGACACTGGAGTCACATGAGATGTGAGGATGCTCCCAGCCAGGAAGAAGACAAAGCTAGTGATTGAGCTGGAACTTAGATTCCCTGTGGAAAAGGGAAAAGACAAATAAGAGCAAGGACCACCTAATGAGGATCTGATGTTTTCTTCTATCCACACTTCCTACAAAGGCCTGCCACCTCTAAACCAGCAGGTGGTTCAGCTTTCTACTACAGCAAAAACTATGCAGGTCAAGAAGCAACAGTTAGAACTGATCATGGAACAACAGACAGGTTCCAAATCAGGAAAGGAGTACTTCAAGGCTGTATATTGTCACCCTGCTTATTTAACTTATATACAGAGTACATCATGAGAAATGCTGAACTGGATAAAGCACAAACTGGAATTAAGATTGCCAGGAGAAATATCAATAACCTCAGATATGCAGATGACACCACCCTTATGGCAGAAAGTGAAGAAGAACTAAAGAGCCTCTTGATGAAAGTGAAAGAGGAGAGTGAAAAAGCTGGCTTAAAACTCAACATTCAGAAAACTAAGATCATGGCATCTGGTCCTATCACTTCATGGCAAATATATGGGGAAACAGTGGAAACAGTTAGAGACTTTATTTTTTTTACTCCAAAATCACTGCAGATGGTGACTGTAACCATCAAATTAAAAGACACTTGCTCCTTGGAAGAAAAGTTATGACCAACCTAGATAGCATATTCAAAAGCAGAGACATTACTTTGCCAACAAAGGTCTGTCTAGTTAAAGCTATGGTTTTTCCAGTAGTCATGTATGGATGTGAGAGTTGGACTATGAAGAAAGCTGAGTGCTGAAGAATTGATGCTTTTGAACTGTTGTGTTGGAAAAGAGTCTTGAGAGTCCCTTGGACAGCAAGAAGATCCAACCAGTCCATCCTAAAGGAAATCAGTCCTAAATATTCATTGGAAGGACTAATGATGAAGCTGAAACTCCAATACTTTGGCCACCTGATATGAAGAACTGACTCATTTGAAAAGACCCTGATGCTGGGAAAGATTGAAGGCAGGAGGAGAAGGGGATGACAGAGGATGAGATGGTTGGATGGCATCACTGACTCAACGGACGTGAGTTTGAGTAGCCTCTGGGAGTTGGTGATGGACAGGGAGGTCTTGCGTGCTGCAGTCCATGGGGTCATAAAAAGTCGGACATGACTGAGTGACTGAACTGACAGCAAAAGAAAAATGTGTTTGTTACTGTGATACTGGTATGCCAGTTGTTTTGCTAAATGTGGTCATTAACAAAAATACAATTCTTTGTGTGTTATCAACTCATTTTTTTTTTAATTGAAGTATAGTTGATTTGGTGGCTCAGACAGTAAAGAATCTGCCTGCAATGCAGGAGACCCAGGTTCAATCCCTGGGTTGAGAAGATCACCTGGAGAAGGGAAAGACAATCCACTCCAATATTCTTCCCTGGAGAATTCCATGGACAGTGGAACCTGACAGGCTACAGTCCTTGGGATCACATGACTGAGCGATTAACACTTTCACTTTAATAGTTGATTTACAATGCTGTGTTCAGTTCAGTTCAGTTCAGTCGCTCAGTCGTGTCTGACTCTTTGCGACCCTGTGAATCGCAGCACGCCAGGCCTCCCTGTCCATCACCAGCTCCCAGAGTTCACTCAGACTCACATCCATCGAGTCAGTGATGCCATCCAGCAATCTCATCCTCTGTCGTCCCCTTCTCCTCCTGCCTCCAATCCCTCCCAGCATCAGAGTCTTTTCCAATGAGTCAACTCTTCGCATGAGGTGGCCAAGGTATTGGAGTTTCAGCTTTAGCATCATTCCTTCCAAAGAAATCCCAGGGCTGATCTCCTTCAGAATGGACTGGTTGGATCTCCTTGCAATCCAAGGGACTCTCAAGAGTCTTCTCCAACACCACAGTTCAAAGGCATCAGTTCTTTGGCGCTCAGCTTTTTCACAGTCCAACTCTCACATCCATACATGACCACTGGAAAAACCATAGCCTTGGCTAGACGGACCTTTGTTGGCAAAGTAATGTCTCTGCTTTTCAATATGCTATCTAGGTTGGTCATAACTTTCCTTCCAAGGAGTAAGCGTCTTTTAATTTCATGGCTGCAGTCACCATCCTTACTTCCTACTTCAGTTAAAATCTAGTTAGGTTCAAGCCCTGGAAAAATTTACTCCCTCCCCATCAATATCACAGAGAAGGCAATGGCACCCCACTCCAGAACTCTTGCCTGGAAAATCCCATGGATGGAGGAGCCTGGTAGGCTGCAGTCCATGGGGTCGCTAAGAGTCAGACACGACTGAGCGACTTCACTTTCACTTTCCACTTTCATGCATTGGAAAAGGAAATGGCAACCCACTCCAGTGTTCTTGCCTGGAGAATCCCAGGGATGGGAGAGCCTGACGGGCTGCCGTCTACGGGGTAGTACAGAGTCGGACACGACTGAAGCAACTTAGCAGCATCAATATCAAATCCATTTGTGTTCTATGAGCAAAGCTAATTTGCAATTGCTCCTAACACATTTCAGAGGTGATGCTTCACTCTTGGAAGTGCTTCTGAACGCAGTTTCAAAAAGTGTGAGAATTGGGTCCCTCTAAGATAGTTTTTCAGGTTTTTAAAAAAAGTTTTAAAGTAATGAGTGGTGTTAACGTTTTCTGTTCTTCTAAATGATAATCATGGGCTTTAAAAAGAAGTATTGACTCAATTCCTAATTCGTTATAAGATCCTGGGACGGTTACTTGATCTTGGCCTTGGTGTTCTTATCTAAAAGGTGGAATTTACACAAGATAGATGTACGGATTGAAGGAGATAACTAAAAAGTGCCTATCAGTATTTGACTAATATAAGTAAGAATACATCAGAACATCCATAAACTATTATCTAGAAAAAAATTTTGAGGAATAAAAATCACTTTAAAATATCTTTCCAATTTTTTTCACATTTATTTATGATTTGAACAGAATATTATCTGCACAGAATTTGTTCGGGATTGAATGCTCTTCTTAAGTCCCAGAAGGATGATACATTTTGCATTTATCAGGAAGCAGATTAAAGGCAATGCCCCTTCTTGCCCACCCACTTGGAACAGATAGGCCATCCAAATCACAGACAGAATCACTGTATCATTCAGGCTTCAAATCCTCTTATGAAACGTTTTAGAGTAATTCATTCCAGTAATAATTACATTTATTTAGGGGAAAAATAATTTATCTTGGCATCAAGTACACTGATTCTCCAGCACACAATGCCAGCAAGCAGGTACCTCCCATTGTGAGGCCTCTTGACATCCGGACTCAGCATTCCTTTCCCGAATTGCCGAGTCCCCTTGTTCAGATTTTTGCCCAAACCTGGTTAGCTCTTCAGAGAAGGCAATGGCACCCCACTCCAGGTACTCTTGCCTGGAAAATCCATGGACGGAGGACCCTGGTAGGCTGCAGTCCATGGGGTCGCTAAGAGTCGGACGCGACTGAGCAACTTCACTTTCACTTTTACTTTCATGTATTGGAGAAGGAAATGGCAACCCACTCCAGTGTTCTTGCCTGGAGAATCCCAGGGACGGTGGAGCCTGGTGGGCTTCCGTCTCTGGTGTCGCACAGAGTCGGACACGACTGAAGCGGCTTAGCAGCAGCAGCAGCAGCAACACTACTTATGATCTGGGGTTGCTAGGGTTGCAAGGGCAGTGGCCATTGACCTGATCACTGGAGCAGCAGAGCCTTGTGGGGTCTCCGAGGCGTGGGAATCTCAGAAACCGTGCTTGCCATGGACCCGCTCCCTTCCCCCCATTGCTTCGAATCAGTCTAGGGCGTGCATCTGAGAGGCAACCCAGAGCAGGCAAGCTGGGGGCACGGGGCCAGGGATTGGCTGTTGCCCTTGCGGTCTACCTTAGATCTCGCCCTGAGACCATCACCTCCTACCCAGCAGCTTGGATATGCGTTGCCCAATAATCTTGCCGCTCTGCTCCTGATTGGGCGCCGTCGCCTTCCACCCCGCCTTGCTATCCGCCCCACCAGGAGCCGCTAAGCGTTTCCATTGGTCATCAGCCCTGCCGATCAGTCCATAGCTTACCTCCCCCAAACAGCCCGTCGGGCGAGCGCGTGCTAGGGAGGCGGGGCCTCACGTTTGGGGGTGGGGCTGGGGCGGGGCCTCGACGGAGGCCGGCGCAGCGGCAGCTTCAGGCTCTAGCTCTCGGACTCAAGCGCAGCATCCTCGCTGCGGCTACGGCTGCTGCACCTGGTCAGGTAAAGAGAGCCTTGTCCGTCCTGCTGGCGGTCTGCCTCGCCTCTTCTCCTTCCCGACCAAAGGTTGCCTGTTCCGTAGGGCTCCAGGAAAGAGGCGTCAAATCTGTTTTGCCTGGTTACCTTATCTTTCTTCCCTACTGCGTCCATTCTTCCAGCTCCGCAACTAAGAGGTTCCAAAGTGCGTTGTTGGGTCCTCCACCCGGGTCTTCCTAACGCTCCTCATTACAGAACTGTCTGTTAACTCCAAGCCCTCTCGACCTGCTAGCTCAGTCTCATTCTCACCTTGGCACAGGAAGGGTGGAAGGGCGGGTGGGGGAGGGAGCGATGCAGCGCTGTATTTTGAAGCTGGGTGTGTTTAGTTCTGAGGGGGAGTACTTAAATGGGGCTGGTTTGGGGATGGAAGTTGCTTCCTGGTTTTGACTGGGAGTGACTAGAAGGCTATCTGTTGCTGCTTTGTGCTTATATTTATAGGTGGCATTCACTATCAGTATTTTCTTCTTTCATTATCATCATCATCATCAACAGCACCACGACCACCGCCATCAACATTTCTCTTCCTCCATCAGAGCTCTTCAAGTTCTGCAAAAGCAGACTCTGTTCAGGCATGTAAGTGTTGACCCCCAAATAATAAGCAATGAGCTTGCCCCACCTGAGGCCAGAGCCAAGTACTCCTTTAACTCAAGGACAAGTAGCTGGGAACGGGGTTGAATGGGAGGAGTTTCTTTATCCCCACTTTGGGTTGTTGAAAACCCTTTGTTTTAATCATTCACACTACTGCTTGCTGGCTCCTGGAGAATTTGACATTGGCACTGGCATTCATACATTCTTGATGGGCTGAATCACTGTAGGCCAGTGATACAGGCCTGTGCAGTATGGGGGCTTCGGTCATGGAGAGGTGAATGCTCAGATCCCTTAGGAGGACCAGGTCAAGTAGCTTAGCATCTGACTTTCTTCTGCAGTGGCTCTGTATGGGGTATGTGCCATCATGTGCTGTGTCTTCTTGGGCATTGAAGCTCCTGGGGAGAGATTTATGTTATGGGCACACCTTTGGTTTTCAACAATCATTGCTCAGCTGTTCTTAGGGCTAACCCCAAGATCACTTGGCTCTCATGCTTCTTAACCATTAGGAGGAAAGACAGCAAAGCTAAGGGTTGCATATCAGATTAACTCATTATGGAAGACAGCGCCTTAAAAGTATTATGAAAGCCCTAGATCGTCTTGGTCAGCCATATATAATCATTAGTCTTGTTTTTCTCATCTGTGTTTATAGTGCAGTAGGACCCATGAATTAAGCTCCTTTAGATATCTGCAGGAACAAAGGAGCGGAGGGTCATCACTGGAGGAAAACAATGGATAAAAGTCGGAAGGCAGTACATCACAATGGTTAAACTTAGAGACCTGTCACATGGGTTCATGTCCTGATTCAACCACTTGCTAGTTGAGTGGGTTTTGGCAAGTCACTATCCTTTTGAATTTTAGCTTCTTGTCTATAAAATGAGGATAATATTACCTGCCTCATAGGGGCTGTTGTTAAAATGCTCAGTAGTTCCTGAAACATTTTGAGTGAAGAATGAATGTAACTTTTATCAATAATACTTACCAACAAGGATAATAAAGGCCAGTGTTCTGTCCCTAAAAAGTACATTTTTACCCCATTGTCTTTCTCCGTCCTTTTTTGGTCTCAGAGATGATCCCAGTGGGGGGTGGCACTCTTCAGGCTCCTCATAAGACTCTTAGAGAAGTGGCATGTGTTTGGACAGATATTTCTCTCACCACCTGAGCAGATGCTTGGCAAGCTCTGTTAAGACACATTAGAGATGTAGCTTTAGAGAAGGTTTTTGGACCTCTGGGCCTATCCTAGGTTGCTCATTCTCCCCAGGGTGTTCAGTGCACTGACTTGGTAAATTGTGCTTTTCACAGAATCACTAGTGAGTATATTGGCTTCTGCCCAGAAGAAGCAAAACTACTTCAAAAATGCCCCTGGGAATAGAAGAAATTCTAACTTGCCAGCATGGAAGAATTTGTATTTTACAGTACTTTTATTCTCTAATGTGTTTTTCTTTGTTCATGTAGGAAACATGAACATCTTTGTGGTTTAGTTTTCTTATGTAGAAGGAGAAGTTAACAGTTTTAACTGCTCTTGGGGATACTTTGAAATTTAGAGTATATTATCAATATTCATTAGGGTATTTTCTGTTGTATAGGATGGAAACCCAGCTAGAAAGAATTGTAAGCAAAAATGAACACTGTGGCTAATATAACTGAGCCATGACCAGACTCTAATGTTGTGGTGAGGAAGTTGGTCTACCCCCAGCTTCTGAGATTCGAATGCTTTTCTGGTTGCTAGTTTGCTTTCTGTTTCTTTATACCTTTGAATTCTTTTATTTCTGCCCTTATTTCTGTCTCGGCTTTATTCCTTCCTATCAGAGGCCTTGTCTTCTCAGTGCCTTCATAATGTCTACATTCACATCCATCTCGCTGTGTAACCTGAGGATAATCCCTTCTCCTTATTTCCATAGTGAATCCACACGGAAGAACTGTTATTCATCAGTCCTTGGTAACGGACTTAACTGTTTAGAATGAAGGTCTTGGCTAAGAGGATGGGGTCCTTTGGGTCCTACCTATGATTGGCTGGGGGTGTATCGGCTTCTTTACTCTCTAGACATTTGTAGAAATTTGTAGAGCTGTCCCCAAAATAGGAGGGTTGGACAGGATGGGAACAGACTAGAGCTTGATGTGATGAAGGTACACATCCTTGATAGAGGATTCAGAAACACTCCTCTCCTGCCTCCCGTGTGCCGATTCAAAATCATTTTATGTTAAAGCTTTGGACTCATGCCTGTCATCCCAGGCAGTGGCATTTTAGATGATCTTGCCCTTAATGGTTTTCTTATTAAAACCTGATGTGTATAATTGTGAAAATTTATCAGAGATATTTAATACTATACAGTGATTCTACTGTTGATAGATCATGTTTGGGGATTACTCATAATTTCTTGCTGGGACTTTGTTTAACAGGAGCATTATTTTTAGACGCACTGTGTTAAAAATCACCTTTGTTCTCAGCAGGTCCCAGCCTGTGGGTTGTGGAAGTTATAGCCATTAATCTGATTTGCTTGATCTTGTAAAGATGCTAAACCATGGGAATTGTATCCTTACGGAGCAAATATGAGCTTGCACCAACAGGCTGGCCATGGCAGGGAATTGAAACACCCCTGTGTTTAGTGTCTGTGTAGAAGTGCTAACGAAGCAGTCGTCTGTATGCCCTGTAATATAACTACTAGAGTGGAAAGATGGAAAGGAGGCTGAGAACTTCCTTACCTTGTCAACGTATGAAAGCAAGCCTCTGGGAAATGGACTATTCCCTCCCACTTAGGTGTCTCAAGTTCTCTGGCTAGCTGTATAATGAGTCCCTGAACAATCTTTATTTTATATTTTTTAGATTTTGAACACCTAATACCATAGTTTTGTATGAGGCTAGGGTAGGCCAGAGAGTTGGTCTTCCTTTAGGCCACTTCAACTCTGCTTTCCTGAAATGTCCTCTGTAATTCACCTCTGCAGAAAGCAGGCTATTGGCGAGGTTTTTTGTTTTTGTTTTTTTAAACCAATTCATCTGTATCCTTACCTTAATTGAAACTGACCTGTATTGTGTTCCGTCTTATTAGGGCTGTATCTGTTTCTCCTTTCTAAACTGTCAGATCATTGTTGAGAACCAACATCTTTCCAGTTAAATGCATTTTACCTTGGTCTTCTGAGTCACAGATTATTGGGGGTAATGTTTTGGAGGGAGATAGTTTTTTTTTTTTTTGACAAGAGAAAAACAAACAGAAGTTTATTAGGATGTGTGTGGAGCTTACATGTGGGAAGACTCAGACATGAGTTACCCCAAGGGGCAGTTAGAACCTGGGCTTATGATCATTTTAAGTGAAAGGAAAAGGAATTTGGGGCTTCTGGGTGAGTGAGGCAAGTTATGAGAAAGTAACCTGGAAAAGTTATGGTAAACAAGGGTTGTTTAATTAGGTTATGCAGATTTCAGTCTATTATTTCTCCATTGATAATAGTTGAGTTCTCTGGAGAAGGAAATGGCAACCCATTCCAGTATTCTTGCCTGGGAAGTTCCATGGACAGTGGAGTCTGGCAGGTTACAGTCCATAGGGTTGCAGAGAGTCAGGCACGACTAAATAACAACTGCAGACAGTAATGGCCTTAGGGATGATTTAACTGGAGCATTGTTTTAAAAATAAACTTTTTATTTGGAAACAATTTGAGATTTACAGAAAAATTGTAAAGGTAATACAGAGAGTTCCCATAGGCCCCACTCAGTTTCCCATATTAGTAACATCTTAGATTACTTACATCACTATGGTACATTTGTTACAACTAATCAATGAATATTGAAAAAAAATTTTTTTGAGTCCTCTAGTGTGTGAGAGAAGGAAACAGCTTTTTCAAATAGAAATTTCTTTTATAAATGTAAATTTCCTTATAAAAGGAAAACATGTGCATTGGTTTCAGAGTTTTCCTGCATCTGCTGGTGCTCAGTGGTATTTATTTATTTATTTTTATTCAGTAGTATTTAACTCAAAATAATCCATATGCCAAAGAGGTATATCTTGCAGTAGCATATTCTGGTACCCCTCATTCTGCCCTTTAACACTTCCTTTCTTTTTTCTGAAGAGGTTTTATATATAAAAATTGAGCTGGTACCTGTAGGAGATTTTGCTTAGGGTTTGTGAGATTAGAGATGCACAAAGGGAGAGAGAAAACAAAAATAACAACACAAATTGGAACAATCTATGAGAAAGAAGAAAAGGACAGATTTAAAGCATTTCCCTGGTTCACTGAGTCATTCTCTCAGTCCTGAAACAGGTCAGTTCAGTTAAACAGTTGTGTCTTATTTCAGGAGGTGGTAGAGTAGGTGGGAGTAAGGTGACCCCCTGAATTAGGCCTCAATACAGTATGATAAATGCTCCACTTAATAAGGGGCATTTCATTGGAAACGAGGAGAAAACAAAGATTAATGGTTAGAACAAACTCTAAACCCAATTTTTGAGTCCAGAGGGCAGTTGGGTCAAAAAGATTTCCAGATACTGGACTTGACGCATCCTTGAATGGTAGAGCAAGGACAGGCAGTGGCAATTTGATGAATTTCCTGGTTTGCAGTTTCTGCGTCCCTGGTGATGGCATGGTGTGTTCCAGGGAATTTTCTGAGCACCCTATCCAGCAATCAGAATGAAGATTGGTAGGTAGGACTTTTTAATATTTATGTGGGTCATCAGAATGTAGGCATTAAAGGATGAGCAGCAAATGCAGTCAGAAGGCTGACCAAGGGGCAAGTGGTAGATAAGGCTGTAAGTGCAGGGCAGGAGACACATTATGGTGCTTGCTGTTGTTGTGGTTTTGTTGCCAAGTTGTATCCAACTCTGCCATCCCATGGATTGTAGCACACCAGGCTTCCCTTGGATTTTACTCAAACTCATGTTCATTGAGTCAGTGATGCCATCCACCCATCTCATCCTCTGTCACCTTCTTCTCCTCCTGCCCTCAACCTTTCCCAGCATCAGAGTCTTTTCCAATGAGTTGGCTCTTCGCATCAGGTGGCCAAAGGATTGGAGCTTCAGCTTCAGCATCAGTCATTCCAATGAATATTCAGAGTTGATTTCCTTTAGGATTGACTGGTTTGATCTCCTTGCAGTCCAGGAGACTCTCAAGAGTCTTTTCAGGCACCACAATTCTGTCAAGGTATTAGTACTGCCATCCCAGTAGGAGCTCTCTAGCACATATTTGTGAAAGAAGCACAAAGAACTCAAGATGTCCTGCAGACTAGTATTTAAAAATCCAACCAACAGAGAAGGACATGGCTGCTCTTCTTTAGGTATGGTTGCCTTGTTTTTGTTGATTTTTTTCCTCTTTCTCTGTCTCTCTCTCTTTTTTTTTTTTTTTTTGGTTGTTCTGTTTTTGCCCATATGAGTGTCTGTTCACACTCATCCAGGCTAAGATGGTTTCTTCAGTGATTTCCTCTGTGAAACATGGTAGGAAAAACATGTGTGTTTCAGAGAGAGGAGACTGTGTCTACTTCTCAGGAGAAGCTCACCCCCATGGTCCACTGATCATGGTAGTTTTGGTAAACCACAGTTTCCCAAACGTGGACATTTGCACAAATGATCCAGTGAGATTCTCTGAAAGAGCAGCATCACCTGTGGCCAAGAGAAAACCCTTCAGAGCAGCACATAGAGGATCACAGAGCTGCCTCCTGCTCCCCGAGAGCTCTTTGCAGTGTTCTGGATTCTCTTGAGTCTTACGTTCTGGTTTTCTGCTCTTCAGTGCTGTAAAGATTGCTGAGCTAGAGTGGGCAACATATTGTGGAATGACAAGTGCTCTCTTAGTGTTGCATAATCTTGTTCTTATAGGGCAAATGTAGTTATGTTGAATGTGTTCAGTCCCTGGGAGACACAAATAAAATCTTTGTCAACCTTTTTCAGAGGGTACATTGCCGCACTGATCTACTGACTGATTGAAAGCTCATCCCTATGATCTTAGATCTGTGAGTACTCATAAAGCCAATATCTCACCATTATACCATGGAGGTCATATAGCTTGCTGATGCTCTGTTCTGGGAAAAATATCATCAAAGTCTTTTCCAAGAGCAGGCAGTGAGTATGAGTGTGTGTTCCTCTGTGCCCATCCTGTGCTTAATACAGGGCATTTAAATTCCTTTCCTTGGTTACCTCTGGGCAGTAGGTAAGTGTGCTATACTTCTGTGTATACAGGAGCAAATCAGGGTTAGGAGAGGTTACCATACTTTTGAAGGATATGGCTATTAATGGAACAGGGTAGTATTTACCCTACTTGCTGGACTTGCATTCTACCTTCTGTCTGTGTCTTCTAAGCCACAGAGAACATTCCTAGCTTTAATTTTTTTTAACTTTCAAAGCAGAACAAACCATAAATATAGTGTAGTTTCTGGGTATGGATTCAGTAAAAAGCAGTTGCTGTTTTTAGGCATTAAAATTATTTTTTCCTTCTCTTTTTAGATAAAGCAGCCACTTTAGAAAATTTTCTAAGCCTAGTTCATATTCAAAAAGCTTTGCAAATAATTTTGTTAAAAGCCTACAAGTCTGCAGAAAACAGAATTCATCTGCAGAACTGGCATCCATCCTGTCCCCATTTGCCAACGTCCTTGTCTCCCTTTATCTCTGTTTCTGCTGTAGCATCTTCTACCTTCCACTACAGGAGATCAGCTGGGCTTCTGAAACCACTCTTTCCTACCTACCACCCCTCAAATAAATATGAAGGGAGCACATCTCATATAATAGGGGATATCATCCTTGTGTTAAGGTCACTTTCTGATCTGTCTTAAGCTGGTTCTGATTTCTTTAAAGCTCTGAAAACAAAGGTTAACTTTGCTTTTCATGATGATTTGAAGACCCAAAACTCCATGATACCTTAGTGTCATAAAGTTGACAGACTGAAAAAAAAACAACAACATGTCCTGTCTCCTTTACAAATCTTGTACCCAGGTTGTTCTCTAGGCAAGTGACAAGATATTTTTCTAGTTGTACAATGGAGAAAACTGAGATAGGGAGATAAAAAGTGACTTGGTCAAGGTCACTCATGGTCAGCCGCACAGCCAAGAATAGATCCAGGTCAGCAGACTCCCTGGGCTTTCTTCATTACATCACTCAACCTCTCTTCAGGAAGAGACAGCCCTGCCAACCACAAAAATGAGAAGACAGTCAACTCTCAGCCTCTGTTTTGGGGGCTTGGTCTTTTTAAAAATGTTGTATTGAATTAAATCATACAGCAGTCGCTGCTAAATTGCAGCACTGATAGCAGGATTTACTATCTTAACTAAGGCAGAATTAGTTAAGAAAAGCAGAATTCTGTATCTATAGTCAATAATACTGTACTGTGCACTTAATTTAAGAAGGTAGATTGCTCATTGTGTTCTTATCAAAATAAATAAAAATTATAAAAAGATAAATGAAATTCTGATATCACAGTCAAAAACTGGGCAAATGACAAAACGAAAAGGGGAGATAGCTGAAGACTCCCAAGTGGTTGCTAGGAGCCTGTGCTCAATTCGCATCTGAGAAGGAAGAAATTCACAGAAGAGGAGAGAAGGGGTATGTTGTCTAAGATGACACATATAGAAGTGTGGCATGGACCCAGGAGAATAGCATCAGGAAAACCAAGGTCATGAACAAGAAGATTTGAAAAAAAGTTGCTAAGGCAGTTTTTATAAGAGAAGGTTTTTAACAGTGCAATCAGTGCATGATGTATAGATGCTGCTGCTTGAATGAGGTCAGAGTTCACAGAGAGAGAAGAAGCAGAGCTACTCAATTCTCATTTTGCTCCTGTCTTTTCCTTTCAAGTGAGCAGATGAGAGTCTCCATCTACAGGGACAAGTATATAAAAATATCTCATCTCTTTATTATTTTTTTTTTCCAAACCATGTTCATGTCTGTTTCAAGCCTCTTCCTTCTGGGAGGAAGGAAGTCTTATGAAAAACTTATTCTCAGTCCTCCTTAGGGTCATAGACACATAATCCCAGAGCTATGGCAAGGCTCCAGGAAGCTGACACAGTGGAGCAGCGTGGGGAGAAGGGACCCTCTGGTCACTGAGGCATCTGATCACACAGTTTACACTGCAGCACTCCGTGTTCTTGCTCCTGTGGCTCTCTCAGGGGCTGATGCTCAGGTCATCTTTAGTCCACAGAATTATTTTGGTGACATTTCCTATGATTCTTTCTGCCTAGGTCTACCACACACAGGTCAGGGGCATGTGGCCTCCTTAGGGACCCTGACAGGAAGCAGGGCCTGGCCCCTCTTCCTCCAGAATCCATCAAGCTACCTCTCTCCTTTCCCAACAGCCCTGGGAACTAATATTCCATGTTTCTTCAAGATTCTCCGTGTCCATTAATCTTATTCCTTCTTACCTCCTTCAAGCAATTCCTAGTGTTCTTCTAAGTGTTTGGGATTTTGGGCAACAAAACCCCAGAAATATTCTCAGGCTATTCTCTTTTTTCTCAATGCCACATGCCTCTTCTGATGCAGTGAATCCCACTTCTGACACCTGCCTTATTGGGGGTCAAACAAAAGGGAAAAATACAAGGAGAAAAGAAACATCGATTAGTGTCTCTGAACATTCCTTTAGCAGCACAGTAGTTTGGTATACCTGTCTTGTTCTCATTCATTTTCCCTTCTTTGAAAATAACCCCAGTGTATATATAAGCATGGGCTTCATATACATAAGACCCTGCCCCTGTACAGGGCTACTTAAATCAGGGATAGCATTCTGATCCAAGCTGGGCCAGTTGCAGCCTCTTCCCCAAAAATTTGAGTTTAGGGTTGAAGGGTGTTAGTGACTAAGAGTGAGAGAGTCAAGTCACAGAGAGTGCTCCAAGGACAGCCCCTGAGCACTGTCCCAGTGGCCTTTGGAAGTCTCTGCTTCCTATTCTTCTTGCTCTTGGGTTTCCTGCTCTTTTTCTGATTTCATGAAATTGTCCATGAATTTCATGAACTTGGATATGCTTCTCTTTTTGTTAACATAGCCAAAATTAGTTTCAGTTCCTTCATCCAAGAGTAATTTAAGAATTGTCCTTAGAATTACAAAGGCAGAAAAACATGGTGACAAGGAAACTGAAACTCAGAATAGGCAAAGAGTAAGACAGAAGTTAGATATTTAGCGTGTGTCCATCTAATGACTTAAAGTGACCATTGCAAGAATTGTATTTGGAATCCTGGAACGAGTTTTGGCCTTTTTTGAGGAGTCGTTTTTAACAGTGCTCATGGCTTTGTGGTGGAAACTTTGACACACTGAGGGACAGTCAGATGGTATACTGGGGTTTCAAGGATGAAAGCGTTTGCATTTGAGGACTTGAAGAGACTAGGGTGTTTTAGTCAGGATGAGATGTCTTAGGAAACAGGACTGTCTTTCAGGTGTTTAAAGGACAAATGGATGGAACAGAAGTTGAATTTACTCATTTCAGCTCCAGAAGTAAGAACAAGCCCCCATGAAGAGATATTAATGGAGATGGATTTTAACTTGAAATAAGGGAATTTTTTTTGTTGTTGTTTTTAACATTTAGAGCTATCTGACATTCTATGATTTCCTTGGGGGGTAGAGAACAATATGCCATAGAAGAGTTCAAGTTGAACTTTGATGTCCATTCACAAAGGTTCAATGAAAGAGAGAATCCAGAATTGGGATGAAACAGATAACTTCTAAATTTACTTTAAATTCTAGATTTCATCATTTTCCATATAAATATTACTAACTCCTCAACTAGAAAAATGCCAACACACATTTTGACAGAATGTAATAGGATTTAAAGCACTTTGCAAATACAGTTTTTATGAAAAATTTCTTCCTTTATTAAAAAAACAAAACAAAACAAAAAACCCTGTTGGCTACAAACTGTCTTTGAAGGAAGACATTTTCAAAAAATAAGGCAACAAAAATGTATTTTCTCTAAATGGAATTGACAGTGATTAATGGTTTCACTGCCAGGTGGTTCACTGAATTGAAAAAACTCTCTGTGATGTTAACATAATCATACAAAACCCAGGGAATACTGAATTCCACTGTCTCTAAATTTCTAAACTGTAAGAAACTGAGTAGATTCTTTGAATTATTTTAAGGAATAAATCAGAATCCGAACTCTTCTCCCAAACCTTTATAAGTGAAAAGAATGTCACCAGAGCACATTCTATTAAACCTAAACAGATATTTTATCCACCACTCCCCAGAACACTCACAGAAACTAGTCCCTTTCACAACTCTGAGACCCTTTGTGTATTTTAGATTATTGTTCTTAACTAGAGGGTAAGAACTAGGTTATTCTAGTTTATCATTTACATAGCAAGCAGATGTTGACACTCAGTAATCATGTCTTAAACAAGAAGGGACAAGGAAAGCCACTTAGTTTGAAATCCTGGCCTTACAGACTCCACCAGACAGAATCTGACATCATGAAGCTTTGCATAATCTCTTTCATAATCTCGTGTTCTCCGTGTAAAAACCTTTGAAAACGTAAACACATACATAACCATTCATTAGCTCTCTACTCTGTTTATTTAAGTGGATTACATTTATAAAGAGCATTCAAAAGAATCCAGCCTCTTCTGCTTTGCAAATTGGATTCTCAAGTCATCTTAAAGATAACCATTTCCAACATAAGTAAAAAACATGCTTTCTACCTATTTTAAAGTCTAACTTGAAAGAAATATAATCATGAATGCAGACTCTTGTAAAACCCTTTTAAAACTCATTTTTGGAAATGTAAAAAAATTGAAAAGGTACAAAGAAGAAAATAACAATGATTGATATTGCCACCAGGAAAAATGGAACTAAATCTTGGTATTTTCTCTCCCTTTATTTTAAGGAACACACTTTTAAAAATATCCTTTATGTTGATTATCAAGATTTCAAATAAAGCAGAAAGTTATGAAGATAACAGTTTTTAAAAAATTATCTCTTAACAATTTCCATCATTAAACTTAGTGAACTTCATTTCAGACATCTATCTATCTATTAGCATGAATGGATATTTAGGTAGAAATACTTTTATAAAGTTGAATAGAGATGTGTATAATAAACATGATTAATTAAAAAAAATTTTTCAAGCAGTTAAAATAAACAGAATTGAAACTAGAGTCAAACTTCAAATAAGTTTACCCCTTTTCAAGATACATTATTTCTTTTTAAAAAATCTCTCTATGGCTGAAGTATCATGAAAACTATTAAGAAGCCGGAATCCTTGTTATGAATTATATTATTGTTTTTATGAGCTTTCTTCCTCAGACAGTATCAATTGACTTCCTTTTTTGAAAGTTAACACTTCTGAAAGTTCTTCTCCTCCTCACCTCTGGAATGTTTTTAGGTGTTGTAATTTCTGCATTGTTCAGGTTATATATTCAATTTTGCTATGGGGATGTATTTTGAGGATTACTTAGTAGTGGCTCTGTGCTTAAATGATTGAAGGCATAAACCTCTGGGAGTGATAGCTTTGTGCTTTACTTTCAGTTATTATATCAACTGTCTGATAAACAACATTCGCTGACTTGGCACCATCATTCATTATCCCCCATGCGTAGGGTCTCCAAAGGTGTGTAAACCATTATCACTCATCACTGAAAAGTTGTTGAGTACCATTTGATGCTAAGCATTGCGGAATGCTGAAAATTCAGGGTTGGAGAGCTCATAGTCCCTACTCTCAAGAAGTGAGAGCAACCAAAGCGTTTTTAAAGTCCTAGTGTGTTGGATGCCTGAGAGCACTGCTATTATTTCTTAACATCAGAGCCCATCATGTGGCCTGGTATTCCTTGTGCTAAGTTGCTTCAGTCATGTCTGACTCTTTGCAACCCAGTGGATGGTAGCCTGCCAGGCTCCTCTGTCCATAGGATTCTCTAGACAAGAATACTGGAGAGGATTGCCATTTCCTTCTCCAGGAAATCTTCCCGACCCAGGGATCAAACCCTGGTCTCTTAACCTCTCCTGCATTGGCAGTCGCATTCTTTACCACCAGTACCACCAGGGAATCACCTGGTATTCCTTAGGCCTGCAATTAATATTTGTTGAATTCAGTGGGCCTTTATGTGCCAGAAACTGTGGTTAAGTGTGTTATAAGTTATATCTAATTTTGTCTTGACACCAAACATATTAGGTAGGCATTTATTGTCTCCATTTTGTAGATGAGGAAGCTGAGTCACAGAAATAATATCCCAAAGTTATAAAAC
Source organism: Bos taurus (assembly GCF_002263795.3). Lineage (NCBI taxonomy): Eukaryota > Metazoa > Chordata > Mammalia > Artiodactyla > Bovidae > Bos > Bos taurus. Next base: position 29,406,929 of record NC_037337.1, read on the forward strand.
AGAATTTAATTGTAGAACTCGTTCTATTTTCATGACACCTGGTCACTTATGTTGGAAGTCATAGAGGAAAGAGGCACGTGAACTACTGGTTAGAACTCCTGATCACACTCACCGCTCAGTGGTGTGAGTGGTTTAATAGTGTAGATACAGTCCAGCAGTTAAGAGGCTTCTTGGTGGTGAATTTCCACTCTGTCATCCAGTTGCTCTATGACATAGAGCAGGCTCATCCTCTTTTTTAAAAAACATTTTATTTATTTATTTATGGCTGTGCTGGGTCTTTGTTGCTGCACACAGGCTTTCCCTAGTTGCAGTGAGCAGGGGCTACTCTCTAATTGTGGTGCTTGGGCTTCTCAGCTCATGTGGTGGCTTACTCTTGTTGCAGAGCACAGGCTCTAGGTATTTGGGCTTCAGTAGTTGCAGCATGTGGGCTTGGATGCCCCAAAGCACATGGAATCTTCCCAGACCAGGGATCCAACCTGTGTCCCTCCACTGCAATCTGGATTCTTAACCACTGGACCACCAGAGAAGTCTGCTTCTCCTATTCTTTAAGCCTCTGTTTTCTATCTGTGAAATAGGATTAAGGGTAAATAGGCAAGAGTAAATCAAATGATTCAGGTAAATGTTTAGCATATTACTTGCCACAGGTGCTCAAGAAAGAGTAGCATTTCATATTATGTCTACAGCGTGCTCTGAAAGTTCAACGGAAGGAATCATTTTCCCCCCTGGATTTTCAGGGGAGGAGACACTCATGCTTGGGATGTACTGGCAGCATAAGCATTCATCCAGGCTGAGGTAGATGGAGTCTTAGCAGAAAGAAAAACATGAAACAGGACTGGGGATCCTGCCGAGTATTTGCATTCCCCTATTCAACTCCGGAAACTTCCTTCACTTGTACGTCTCGGGAGCATCCAAACAGGAGTATCTGTGTTTAGAAAGGCTGATAGAGCAAATAGAGCATCGTATCTTACTGGACCATCTTCCCAGGGAGAATTAGTCAGTGTCTGTACCGCTCTGAGGAAATGTGAGTTGACGGGGCATTTTTAGGCCTAATGGTCCAGGAGGCCAGGGGCCATCCCAGGCCAGCTTAAGAGTGCTTGATGGTCCTCAGAAGGATAGCCGCCTGTCTGATATTCTAGAAGAGTGTTTCTCACCCTTGTTTTCATTGTCTTTCTCCATTAGACTTGTCTCTAATTGCTGTCCCCACCGCCACCATGAAATGTTAATAGAACAGACTGCATATCAGGTTATGTGCTATGTGTTCATCCCTACTTCATACATAAAAAGAGTAAAATTTATCCCTCTCCCCAAGAACCAACTTGTATGAAACAGACTTCAGAGGGCCTTCTCAGAAAAGCTGCCAGTCTGGAGCTGACCCTAAACGTGAAAGCTCTAACTGCTGTGCCTACAAATAGCCACTTTTTTATTATGCTTTCAGTTGCACTTCTGCAATGAGCCATTCTAGAAAAATAACGTGGGCTATGGCACCAGCTTCCCAACTGGTTTCTGTCTATCTGTGTTTCCTTGCCTGCCCTTTCACAGTCAGTTTTCTATATAGCAGCCTAAGTGACCTTTTAAAAATGTAATGAGAGCATGTCTGTCCTCTGCTTAAAACTCTCAAATACATTCCCACTGGACTAAGGATAAAATTTGGACTTTATATCATGGCCCCCAAAGTCAGCCTGGTCTCTCTCCAAGCACTCTGGTCTCTTCCATGCCAGCCCACATGCTAGGGAGGATGCTCTGTGGACAGACAGAAGCTATCGGGTACAAAGGCACAGGGGTTGGCAGTGACAAGCTCTCGGTGTGTGTCAGTGACCGCTGAGAGGGTGTGGGTGAGGATACGGGTAAGCACGGACAGTAGTGGATACAACAGCGGAAGGGCAGAGAGAAGGGGATTTGTGTGCTCAGAGACGTCAAGAAAGACTTCTCAGAACAAGTGACAGTAATGGAACCGCGACATGAAAAATGATTACGCATTAACTGGGTGAAAGAGGATGGTGGTCGTGGTCTGAGCAGAGGGAACAGCATGCACAGAGCCTCCACAACGGGAGGGAGTGGGCAGCATGTGAGCCACTGGAAGGGAACCATGGCTGCAGCAGGATATGAGCTGCCGCTGCAGAAATAGGCAGGACCCCCATCACATAGGCATCTCCAGGCATGTTAAGGACTGCAGTTTGTCTTAAAAGGGAGATTGCCACTGGGGGGTGTTGATTGTGTGACTGGTTGAGGAGACAAGGTCAGATTTCATTTTGAAAAAGTTGCTCTGGTTGCAGTGTGAGCACAGACCAGTCAGGAGGCACTGCAGTGGGAGGGTGGCAAACTGGTGCAGGTTTGCCCAGGAACCTGGCTGGGTTTATCACAGAAAGGCCTGCATCTGGGAAATTCTCCATTTAAAGGCAAGCCTGCCTGGTTGGTCACCCAGTGCCGGGTAGTCATCCAGGTAAGAGATTACGATAGTCTCATGAATGATGCAGGAGCATCTCTTCCTGGACCCACATTAGAAGCAAAAGGGTCAGCACAATGAATCCCTATTTCTGAAAGCCCCTTCGAATTGGCCTCCTTAAATATACAGGCAACACAGGGGTACACACACTTGCCTAACGTGCAAATTGCTTTAGGTGAGCCTTGATTATTTTTCCTACACAGGCTGGGTGGCATCACGTTTTTGACATCTCAAAGCCTGGAGCCTGCCCAAGCGAAGGTCGATAGAGGTAAGAAGGGGGACTCAGTCATTGCTGCACCTTGAACCTCTGCTCATGATCAAGCCACACCCTGTCCCCAGACTTCTGTGCCGTCTCTTCACCCCCAGCTTCCTGATTCCAGCTGTGCTTTCCAGCCTATACAGATAGGCCCCCAATCCCACTAAAACTAGCTTTCTGAGCACGCTGTACTGCTGAGCATTTTGAGCGTTCCGAAGTGCACCCTCAACAGAGTTAATAGCTCCGTGCTGAGACTTCAAAGCTGCTTCCCCCATCCCCTTAGCTTAATCTTCCAACTTTTTGTAGTCCCCAGAGGCAGAAGGTGTTTGTTACTAAATCGTCCGAGAGAACTGCTGCAACTCCTGCTCTCACTATCAATGGCTAACTGGGCCCACTATGTGCCAGGCACTGTTTTTAAATGCTTCACATGCATAGTTATTAATATTTGTATTAATAAAGAGACTACTCACTGGACAGACTTTTATTGAGTACCCATGGTTTTCTAGTCAGTTGCTCAAGGACAGGGCATAACCAGCAAGAAAGCTCCTCTTTTCATAGTAGTTATCTTCTACACTGTGTAGGGAGAGACTGAGTGATGAATATGTAATGTGGCAGATGGTAAGTTCCATGGGACAGAGGCATTCGGGTGAGGACTGGAGAGTGACATTGGCCGTGGGCACTTTTTCATGTCAAATAACCTAGGAAGCCTTTTCATGAGGTGTCATTTGAGCAGATGCCTGAAGACAGCCAGAGACTGAGTCACAAAGATTCCAGAAAATTTCGTGCAAAGGGAGCAACAACAATATATATACTGTATGTATATATATACATATATATATAAACCATATAGCATCTATATATGGTTTGTGGTGAAATTCTGAAATCACACCTTTCATTTTTCTCTCAGGCACTAGTCAAGGTTTCATAAATACATTTTCCCCTTTGTTTAAAATCTTGGAGCATTTAAAAACAATTTTTCTTTTCTTCATTTTTTTATATTTCCTACTATCACTTTGATCTTTAATGGAAATTTTGGTCCTAACGAATCTTTTACTCTCTAATTTGACTTTTTGCATTTTTCATATTTTTCTCTCCTTGATATACATTTTAATGATGGAAAGCCAATTTTGTTCCTTTTAATGATTTTTTGGGTCCATTTTAAATGTTGTGTTTGATGGAAAGTAAAACTCAAGCCATCGTTGATCATTAATTATGGCTAGAAAAATAATATGCTTGAATTTCTAGGCAGAGACATAGTTTGGACCTGTGTTTTCAGATAATGATGCTTTAGTCTACTGTTGACTGAATGTCTGCCATCTTGCAATCGTATGCTATAGGGAATACAGAGATGGTGATGATGACAGTCTTTTCCCTTAGGGAGCTTTTGATCAAACAGGAAAAATAAGTCACAGAAGGTCAATTGGCCATCAGAGGCAGTGTGTGTTGGGAGTCTTTTCCTGGATAACATGGGTCTGGAACACAAAATAATAGCTATTACTTTTATAGTCCCTGCTAAGTATCAGACACCCAGTTCTCACTGCTGATAGGTCTATCAGGTGTCATTAGTACCTGTATTTTAGGGACAAGAAATTGAAGTTCATAGAGATGACATAGCTAAGGTTGCCATGCTGGGTGGAAGAGCTGGAATTTGAACCAAGTTCATATTCGTCCTAAAGTTATGCTAAGGAAGGGATGCTTTGACCCTCAGACAGATGAGGCAAGGAGCCCAAGGACATCTGAAGTCTGGGTTCATGGGTACCATTGGGATTACGCTAAACATTCTGACAGAGGAGGCTAAACGGATTTGAGCCCCAGTGCAGGACATGGAGGCATCATAGGTTGATAAGAGCTCAAGAAGGGCCTCAAGTTGAAGATTTTTTCCTTTGTGCATGGGCCAGGAGGGAGCAATCACAGCACTTCTTCAGATGGTAGTTGTTAAGTGTCAATCAAGGGTTTGGACCAAAGGAGGAAACGCTGTAGTAGTGCTGAAGTGGAGAGATCACTGTGTCCTGGGTCTCACTCAAGCCAATAATGAATTTTCTTTTCTAATAGAGGTGGAAATAATGAGCCTTGATTAATTCACCTATTTTTCACCCATGTTAATTTTCAGTTTTACTTGTTTCCTACACGTCACTTGCTTTCCTTCTGGGTCTTGCATTACTGATGAAAATTTGGTTCTTTTGTGAATTTCTCATACCGTTTCCTTTACCTGCTTCCACCCCTTATTGTCCTGTGGTATCTTTGGTTCCAGAAGTCTAGGTTCTGATCCCATGTGTGCCCTGAATTTACTCTACCTAGAAAAGTAATTTGGAGAGTGGACTCCATTTTTCTGCAGAAGGGACTATAGAACTGCATTGAAAATAGGGAGAATAAAAAGCTATTTTATAGATGGAGACAGTGAGGTGCAGAGAGGCTAAGTGACTTTCAGAAGATCACTGCTTTAGCAACTGACAGAGCTGGAGTTGAGCCCAAGCCTTCTGACTCTGAATTCATTGTTTTTCCTTCGGTCTGCGCTGCTCGGGTGGAAACTTTCTCATATGAAGATTGATGAGTCCTGGATCAGTCATACTATGGGGTGAGTGCTCATATCCTATGACTTAAGAAGATGAATTAGTGAATGAGTGGGTCTCATTCAGAAGAATGAGACTTGGTTTCCCTGGTTAGTCCTGTAAGAGATTTTTCAGAGCCCCTCTAGGAAAAAACCATCTCTGGTCAAATCCCATCGCAGCCCCTTGGCAGCTATGTGACTCTTTGCAAATTACTTACCCTCTCTGTGACTCAGGTCCAGGTGGCTCAGTGGTAAGAGTCCCTCTTCAAATGCAGGGGACTTGGTTTTGATCCTTGGGTTGGGAAGATCCCCTGGAGGAGGAAATGGCAACCCACCCAGTACTCTTGCCTGGAGAATCCCATGGACAGGCTACACATGCACGTGACATGATCTTTATTATAGAACAGGGATAAATCATAGTACCTGCCTCATAGACTTTTTTGCATGTGTTAAAACAAATGTGTTAAAACAGGTAAAAGCGCTAAGAAGAGTGCCCAACATTGGGTGAGTGATCCCTAAACAAGCAATCACCTATTTAATTAACTAAAGAACTAAAGCTGTTTACCTTAGGTATCTACAGTTTTAGTTTGGGAACCAAAGCTTAGAAACATTCTGGGTACTCAGAAGTTGTGTCTTAGCTGCGGATAATAGCTTTAGGATTTTGTCAGTACTGGGGAGACCTCTGACCAAATCACTCCCTCTTCTATATAAGTGAAGCTGAATTCCCTAAATTGGCTCCATGGCCTGTCATTCCCTTTGACAGGGCAACGCAGCAAATGAAAATACTTCTATGATGGCTAACTCATGTCATCAAAAGCTGAATGATTTATATCTGGTCATATGTTGAAAGTGACTTTTCTTAGGGGTAGGAGACAGAATGTGTTACCGGCAAGGGGAAGGGAAGTAGAGGAGGTTGGTTAGAAGTGCCAAAGACAAATTCTCCATCTAGAAAAGTGAAGAAGAAAGTGTTTGATATATAGTTGGCCTTCAAGGAACAACTTTCAAATGGGAAATGTGCCATTTGCTCTGGGGGCCCTCCAGCCAGATATTTTCTCAAACCTCTCTCAGCAATGTCCATTTATCTCTCAGATCTGATCAGATAAATTGCTTGTTTAAAAAGAATATGCATGTGAGATTTCTTCAAGAAGTATGAGACATTATGGGATTTTATTGCACTGTAGCCTCAGTTCAACTCTGACAGTCATAAATAAACATTTAATCAGGACAGGACTTCTCAATTGAGGAGGATGCTATATGGGTGAGAATTTCTTGATTATTTGTATATATACACACATATATATATATATGTATATATATACACACATATATATATGTATATATATACACACACGTATATATATAATCTTGTTCACTTATTTTTGGCTGCAATGGGTCTTCGTTACTTTGCCTGGGATTTCTCCAGTTGCAGCCAGCAGGGGCTTCTCTTGTTGTGGAGCACAGGCTCTAGACACGAAGGCTTAAGTAGTTGCGGCACACGGCTTGGTAGTAGCGATGTATGGGCTTAGTTGCCCCGCAGCATGTGGAGTCTTTCTGGACCAGGACCAGGGACTGAACTGTCCCCTACATTGGCAGGTGGATTCCTATCCATTGTGCCACCAGGGAAGTCCTGATTCTTTTTACATCTGTGGGAGAGTACTGCTAAGTGTGTGTGTCTGGGTTGGGGGTGGGTGGGTGGAGAATATAGGTATTTTCAGAGCTTCTCTGCTTTGATTTGTACTAAATTTTGACCTCATTGGGGCCATACTTTTGGTTTCCAGTTCCCAGGCCAGCAGATATACAGCAAGCTCTGTATGAAGTATCTAAGCTTAGCCTTTGAGGACTCCTTTCTTTATTTAAAAAGAAAAGAGAGGAAAAGATGTGGCAAAATAAGGGTGACCTGCTTTCTTGAATTTCTTATGAAAAGAAATAATGAAAGGAAGAAATATAAAGCATTTAGAAGATTGACAAACTTTCTTCTACAATGTCAATTTCCTTCCTAGGCACCCCACTCCAGTACTCTTTCCTGGAAAATCCCATGGACGGAGGAGCCTGGTAGGCTGCCGGTGGGGTCGCTAAGAGTCGGACACGACTGAGTGACTTCACTTTCACTTTTCACTTCCATGCATTGGAGAAGGAAATGGCAACCCACTCCAGTGTTCTTGCCTGGAGAATCCCAGGGGCAGGAGCCTGGTGGGCTGCCGTCTATGGGGTCGCACAGAGTCAGACATGACTGAAGTGACTTAGTAGTAGTAGTAGTGGGCGACCTCTATGACTGAGACTCTAGTCCTTAAAAAATAGTTCTTTCCTCTGAATGGAATCTAGTTTCATTTTATTAACTTATTTATTTGTGGTTGTGCTGGGTCATTACTGCATGGGCTTTTTTCTAGTTGCAGTGAGTGGGGGCTTCTCATTGCTGTGGCTTCCCTTGTTGCAGAGCACAGGCTGTAGGGCACATGGGCTTCATCACTTGCAGTTCCTGTGCTCTGGGCACACACTCAGAGTTATGGCACATGGACCATAACATGGCATGTGGGATCTTCACAGACCAGGGATCGAACCCATGTCTCCTGCATTGGCAGTTGGATTCTTTACCACTGAGCCACCAGGGAAGCCCCAGGAATCTAGTTTTATTAATTAAACTTGATGTGTGGTAGGAAAAATTCTGTCCATCTGAAAGACCTGCTCAGTTTCATGGGCTCCTGATCTAGCTCCATGGGACAGTTCCCAGAGTTTGAAACAGAAATCACGGTGGAATCAAACCATTACACTTTGTTTTTGGAAAAACTACAGTGTGGAATGTGGAAATATTTCTGATTGCCCACATTCCATAAGTCCAAATATGGGTCAGTCATACACAGGGATGTTGTCATTGATAATGTTCATATCATAGGGGAGCTGGGAATATGAAAAACTATTACACATGATATTTGCTCATTTGATCTTGAGCCTCCCGAGAATCTAGACACACTAGATTGATCCCTCAAATACTGATAGATAAAAATTATCAAAAATTCTAGGATTTGTGGAATTCAGTTGTCTAATTAACTGAACCAAGGAAATTTTAATAATTATTGGGATCAATTATTTTTGTTGGGAATGAAAATTTTATGATATGGAATATTATGGAACATAGATTAAGAGATCAAACACTCTTTGTCTTTCCAAGAAGAGTATGTACCATAACATATTCAAAAAATTATATTAGCTTGGGATGGAAGTGTTCTGAATTCCAGCTCATCCAAGCACCTAGTCATCATGGAGGTAAAACCAAGAGGAGCTAGTAATGGATTGAACTCTGAGAGGGGCAGATATTAAGGGAGACTATTAGGTCTGTGGAATTGGATAGATAATGGTTAATAATTTCCTCAGAATCTCCATCAAATAGTCATCAACATTCACTTAAAAATGTCCAGTTATAGCAAACCTTTCAAAGAAACCTATTCCATTTGGATGACTGATTTTCTCTTCTTTGGGGTGGGAGTCATGTTTATCATTGCATTTCCTCTATTTCTTATTCTTTTTTGTGCCCCTCATTCTTCAAACTGTGTGGAGGCCATCACTTGTTTATGGGTTGAAGTCAAGACTCATTAATAATAACACCTTAATATGATCAATCTTAGTTTTTGCTGTTTACATAGGACTTCATCCACCCCTTTAAACTTCCCATTATTTCCTGGAGCCTCATATGTGCTCAGCCATCAGACTAGTCATTCTGTCCCCCAGCCTTGTCCTCACTGCACCTTGTCTTTATTCTGGCCTCTTCTGCAGGAACCCTCTGTTAAAATGACACCCTGTTGAGCACAATAGTTTTCTGTGATGGTCTTTTGAAGTTCCTAGGTCACCGGAGGAGATGATGGATGGAAAAGAACAGCTCCTTCTCCTCCCCTGGCCATGCTCTCTCACTGAGCCTTGAAGCAGCAGTGCTTGGTTTCATAGTCTTACAAAATCTTTTATGAACACAAGGAATTCTCCTACCTTTTTTCTTCTGTGTGTATCAGATATTGTCCTATTCTGTCCATTGTTCTCTTCTTTATCTCCACTTATCCCTTACCCACAATTTCCCCTCTCTCTCCAGATTCCTGCAACCAAATAGGTCCCCTTCATGCCTCTTGTCCTTCCAATCCCCCAAACTTCTCCTGTATATCTGCATATATAATAAACTCATGAAGGGTTCCTTGTCTATCAGTTTCACAAAAAGGTGGCCTAGATATCCCAGGCCAATGCAGGTAGGTCACTCTGCTACATGACAGTTTTAGACTGGTGTTCTTCAGCTGCTCCATCCTTTTCCTGTGGGATATACGATGTTGTTCTTTTATTGAAAAATCTCTGGGAAAGTCATTCTTGTACTATCTGCATTATTTCAGTGATGTGACTCCCCACCCCCACCCTATTCTGTTCCTCCTCAAAGTCACAATCATTCATTCTCCATCCTTTCTATTTTCCTCCAGCTTTATTTAAATGGTTTGCTTTCTATTTTCCTTTTCCACATGTTTGATATCCTTTCTAATAAGCTAGAGAATTGAGAGCCAGTCTTCAAGCCCCTGCTACTCGAATGTTCTGTACTGAAAGGAGTGTGGACTTGTGTTGAAGCCCAACTTTACTATGTCCTTCTGTGAACTTCATTTATTATGATGTATAAAATGAAAAACAACAACTTTATGAGGCAGAAGATAATTGCTAGAGTTAAATGAGATAACAAAGGCAGAATTTCTAATTCAGTATCAAACCACATAACAAGTATCAGTCTCCTTCCCTTTCCCATCCCATCGCTTGGTGACAAGTTGCACTGTGCTGTGCGGAGAAGGCAATGGCACCCCACTCCAGTACTCTTGCCTGGAAAATCCCATGGGTGGAGGAGCCTGGTAGGCTGCAGTCCATGGGGTCGCTAAGAGTTGGACACGACTGAGCGACTTCACTTTCACTTTTCACTTTCATGCATTGGAGGAGGAAATGGCAACCCACTCCAGTGTTCTTGCCTGGAGAATCCCAGGGACGTCGGAGCCTGGTGGGCTGCCATCTATGGGGTCGCACAGAGTGGGACACGATTGAAGCGACTTGGCAGCAGCAGTGCACTGGCTGTGGTCCATCACTGCATGCTGATCCACATAACACTCCTGCAGCATGTCGAGTGCCTTCCTCATCTTGCCGTCCTCCTTCCAGGCTCCTCAGTATACCAGTGGCCTCTGCATCAAGTTTGCCATGGAACCTCGAGTTAGTATGTGTCTTGATCCTTTGGTCTTTGTGCCTTAGTTGTTGTTATTGTTGAGTCACTAAGTCATGTCCGACTCTTTTGTGACCCCATGTACTGTAGCCCGCCAGGCTTCTCTGTCCATGGGATTTCCCAGGCAGGAATGCAGGACTGGGTTGCCATTGCCTTTGCCAGGGGACCTTCCGGACCTGGTGATTGTCAGGTGGGCTCTTTACCTGGGCAGCTTAGGTGTATCATTCATGTCGCAAATTTGAATCATTGTGTTTTGCACACTATGCAAATCCGTGCAGTGTGATGACAGCTGGTGATATTAACACACAATTGCATACATGACCACATGTCTAACTTTGTTTGTGAATGTGTTCATCGTACAGATTTTACGGAAACACCTTAGAATTGAAGAAGAACTAGCTGTCATTAAGGTTGTAAGAGTGACATTTTGAGTTTGGAAAGGCAGTTGCAACTGAAGAAAAGGAATGGGGGAATGTATCCTGTCTCCCAGACCCATTGGTAGAATTAAATTTGCGTGCCCAGAAGTTACTTATTATAAAATGTTGGTATTTACTGAAATATTTAAGGTTGCAAAACAGGCTTTTTAGAAGAATAACTTGAATGCTGTAAATCTGTTTAGCTCACATAGGCCCCCAGGGCAGCCAAACAAATGCTTCTCTTGATGATGTCAGGCCCTTTAAGAAGGATTTTCTTGGTAAATCCTTCTCTCTTAATCCACACAGAATTCCCCCAACTGAAAACTGATTTTTCATGCAAGTACATGTCCACTTTAGAGTACCTTTTTGCCTAATCTGATGATGAAGCATTTAAAAGCCTTATCTGATGCACAGATTTAGTCTGTAATTTGTATGACAGAAATGTGTGTCAGTTGCAACTTTTTATAAAAGGCTTTCGAATCATGGTGCTGGAGAAGACTCGAGAGTCCCTTGGACAGCAAGGAGATCAAACCAGTCAATCCTAAAGGAAATCAACCTTAAATATTCATTGGCAAGACTGATGCTGAAACACCAGTACTTAGGCCACCTGATAAGTAGAGCTGACTCGTTGGGAAAGACCCTGATGCTGGGAAAGATTGAAGCCACGAGAACGGGGCAACAGGGGATGAGATGGTAGGGTGCCATCACCAACTCAATGGACATGAATTTGAACAAACTCTGGAAGGCAGTGAAGGACAGGGAAGCCTGGTATGCTGCAGTTCATGTCGCTAAGAGTCAGACATGCCTGAGTGACTGTGCAACAGCAAAAAATTACGGAACCCCAGGCCTTCATGTCCTTCTAATTCTGCATTCTTATTACCATCACAGGCCTGTTTGCTGTGCTTATTATATATTTGCTTTTGAAACTTGTCACAGACAACGTTAACTCTTCCCTGACATCCAAGCTGTGCTCAGAGTTCTTGAATTCCCAGGAGTTCCCTTGTGTACTGAGAAGGGGGAGAGACCTATCACAGTTTCAGTTAGGAATCAGAACAATAGCCATTTGTTTCAAAATTCAATTACTGTTTTTTTGTGACATGTATTTATGTATTCATTCTACCAGAGTTTTAGCCATCTCAAATTCAGGAATGGTCTTATTAAGTTGTTTTATGTTTTTCCTAGATAGTGAGGGACAGGGAGGCTTGGCGTGCTGCAGTCCATGGGGTCACAAAGAGCTGGACACAACTTAGCGACTGAACAACAACAAATATTTTTCAAAGGATTATTTGGGGATGTTATTTGAATTCTAGGAACACAAGAGATTTCTAGAAACAGCATGAGACTGCTATAACAGGTTATCTTGGGTAACCATCTATACCTCAAAACTTGGGCTTTTCCATCAATTTCATGAGTCTATACTTATCTTCACCTTTATTCTTTCTAAACCTGCCATTTGGATAGGTGCAATCTTTGACTCCTGACATATAATATCTTTTAATGTTTCTACCTTTCAGTTGAGGTCAATTAACAGATTTTTGAGAATGAGCTTGTGAAATCATCTGGAAATGCTTCTAAAATTGTGTGTAAATGGTGTGAGAGAACTATTAGACACCCATGTGACATATCCAGCTATAGGAATTGTGGACATGAGCATTTTGCATGAAGTAGTGATATTGTGAGTAGCAGTCCAATGGGGAATTCTCAGAGCAGCACAGTTTATTAAAGGAAGACTTGTTTAGAGCCTGATACTACTTTCTTTGCCAAACCTTTGGGTCCAACTATACCTGTTGTGACATGGAAGGTGTTTGTCTTAGGACCTGTTGAAATTAGCGATGAGACTTAATTCTTTTAAATTCAGGTATCAGAAGGTAAAAACTAGTTAGATATTGTTTAGACAGTCCCATTACAACTTCCAACCTTCTACCAAAGATGGAATGGATTTAAATGTTTGAGTAGACATAGTTCTAAGTGTCCATACCCACAACTAAGCTCCTGCTCACAGGGGGAACTGTTTCAAAGTCTGGGGGTGCTCTGACATTTTTTGTTATACCTACAGTCAAAGCTTATTTTTAAAAAATTATTTGTTAATTTATTTTTTTGGTCGCACTACATGGCATGTGAGATCTTAGCTCCCCGACCAGAGACTGAGCCTTCGCCCTCTGCGTTGGAAGTGCCAAGTCTTAACCACTGGTGATGGTGGTGGTTGTTCAGTCACTCAGTTGTCTTGGCAAAGTAGTATCTCTGTTTTTTAATATGCTGTCTAGATTGGTTATAGCTTTTCTTCCAAGGAGCAAGCCTTTTTAAATTTCATGGCTGCAGTCACCATCTGCAGTGATTTTGGAGCCCCAAAAAATAAAGTCTGTCACTGTTTCCATTGTTTCCCCATATATTTGCCTTGACGTGATGGGACTGGATGCCATGGTCTTCTTTTTTTCAATGTTGGGTTTTAAGCCAGCTTTTTCATTCTTCTCTTTCACTTTCATCAAGAGGCTCTTTAGCTCCTCATTGCTTTCTGCCATAAGGGTGGTGTCATCTGCATATATGAGGTTATTGACATTTGTCCTAGAAATCTTGATTCCAGCTTGTGCTTCATCCAGCCTGACATTTCACATGATGTACTCTGTGTATAAGTTAAATAAGCAGGGTGACAATATACAGCCTTCACGTACTCCTTTCCCAATTTGGAACCAGTTTGTTGTAGCCACTGGACTGCCCAGGAAGTCTCTGAAGTCAAAACTTATTAATATTCAATCATAATTCTGTTAACTTCACTTAAGCAGATTTAATGGTGATATCCAATCTTAACTGTCCTCACTGCTCTGGGGCATTGTGAGACAAATCTTTCTTTAGGTCCTGTTGAAAACATTAGACTGAACACTTGCATACTTTTAGAACAGAGAAGAATTCCTGGCAGGAATTTTGTAAACATTACATGTGCTTTTTCCTTTCTGCCAGATGGATAATTAACATGCTGGCTAAGGAGCATGTAGATCATGGCCTTACTTGCGTAATTGCCATAATGTCTTAACCATCAACTGTCTTTGTGACCCCATGGACTGTCCATGGAATTCTCCAGGCCAGAATTCTGGATTGGGCAGCCATTTCCTTCTCCAGGAGATCTTCCCAACCCGGGGATCGAACCCAGGTCTACTGCATTGCAGGCGGATTCTCTACCAGCTGAGCTACCAGGGAAGCCTTAACCATCAAAGAGAATAATCCTTATGTAGAGGTGTTAGAGGTCTCCTGCGAGTGTCCCATAACAGATTTATTTTCTCTCCCCAGTGTGTGCATGCTCAGTTGCTAAATTGTGTCCGACTTTCTGCAACCCCAGGTACTGCAGCCCTCCAGGCTCCCCTGTCCAGGAGATTTTCCAGGCAAGAATACTAGAGTGGGTTGCCATTTACTCCTCCAGTAGATCTTCCTGACCCAGGGATCAAATCCTGGTCTCCTGCATCTCTTGTATTGGCAGGTGGATTCTTTACTACTGTGCCATCTGGGAAACCTCTCTCCTTGAAGTTTTTACCTGTGGCGGATTCATTTTGGTATTTGGCAAAACTAATACAATTATGTAAAGTTTAAAAATAAAACAAAATTTTTAAAAAAATTTAAAAAAAAGATATAATACTTAAAAAAAAAAAAAGAAAGAAAATGCATTGTTTTGTAACTTCTACATGCACATTTTTAAGACGTTTAGGCTTGGATTCTATTTCTAGTTCTTGTGACTTTGTGTAAGTTACTTAGGCTTATATGGTTCTCATGGGTAAAGAGGGAGTGTTGTTAGTACTCATCTCATAGATCTATGAGAATTAAGTGTATGAGGCATTGGAAGCACTTAACTGAGGCCTAGCAGTGCTTAAAACCTCATGAGATGTTGCCTCACCTCATCTTCCCTCTTCCTCTGCTTTCTTTTCTTCCTCCTTCTCAACCAAATATGAATCCACCTATTTTAAATTTTTGTAGATTCTTATTGATTGTCTTTAAAATGTTACCTTCCTGGCTCTTAGTCAACCAAGGAAAATGAGCTTGCCAGACAACAGTGGTGATTCTAACTATCTTTGCCGAAACAGACATTGACACTGGGTTGGAATGGAGTGGTGGGTTACCCTATCCCTTTCTTGGAAGATCCTTCTGTTTAAACATTGCTATACAGAGTTACTGGTATTGTGCAAAATTCACTTCAAAATAACTAACTCACATGGCAGATTTTATGAACTGACACTAGATTTAAGATGAATAAGGGCCTATCTTGATCACCATGGTAAGATTAAGGTTTGTGAATCTTTAATACCAATATGTCTTCTTCAAAAGCAACAATACAAAAAAGAAGCTGATACACCTTATGAAGCCATTTCCTATAAATTATTGACCTCTGTAGGATTCTGAATATTTAATCAGACATAAAAGTCTTCTAAAGATCACACTTACATGAGAAACCTTTACCAAAGACTGGCTTTGAGCCCACTTGCTTCATCCTGTGTAGTACTACATTGCATTTAAAAGTCTATCCAGCAATAAATTTTTTATGGCACTTAAAATGGTTTTCAGCTATAGTGGAATAGTAGAAAGACCACCAAACTGGGAATCCAATAACCTGGATTTGAGTCCCACTTCTGTTCCTCACTAGCTGTGTAATCAGGGGCAAGTCACTTTAAACTTTCTGGTCCTCTTTAGCCTCTCTGTACATAAACAACAATGACGGCATCTGTCATATTGGCCTTGGAGAGTGGTTGTATGTTTCCAATGGAAATTGGAGCCACACAACTTCTTTTACAGAAGTTTATACAAATTTCATATTATGGTGTTGTATGCCAGTGCAGGAGACAAAATAGATGCGGGTTCGATCCATGGGTCAGGAAGATCCCCTGGAGTAGGGCATGGTGACCCACTGCAGTATTCTTGCCTGAAGAATGTCATGATTAGAAGAGCCTGGTGGGTTTCAGTCAATAGGGTCACAAAGAGTCAAACACAACTGAAGCAACTTAGCATGCACAATAATTCATGGAAGTATTTGGGAATGTTTTATAAATTTAGAATGCATAATGTGAGACAGTTTTTTTTTTCTTTTTTCCATAACAGAGGGACTATAGGGGAAACAAGAGATGGCAGAGTTGCTTTATCTCTGAGAGTCCCCATCCTTCTCCCTTCCTCCGTCAGGTCTGTGGTCTCTGGTGAATCTTTAAACAAGAGAGTGCCCTTAAAGCCCCCTCCCACGGTCTTTTCTCCTCTATAAAATGTAAAAGTCTATTTTAAATCCTTTATTCTGTATAATTGGAAAGTCATTATTTGAGAGCAGTGTCCTTAATTAGGAAATGCAAACTTGACTTAACACATGCAATGACTCTTCCTGATTTAAACTTCTCATAAAAGCAAACTCCACAGAATGGGTTCACATATTTAAAAAGACACTTCTGATTTTTGAAAAGAAAGCTATGCCTGTCTTAACCAAGAATGTGCCAAGCCCATCTTTATGGGATGCCGTGCAATCATACACTGACCTTTGAAACTTAAGTATTCAATGTGTAAGTATCTCATATGTACAGATTCTTTTTTAAAATCACAAGGAAGGGGATTCTTCCCTTAATATACTCATATACTTCCAATAGATGACTATATAAACCAAGTAGAGGCATGAGCCCAGAGATGTGTTGAGGATCTTGATATCTGATATTTTCTTGGAGATCGTATAGCAGGCTGGAATTTATCTTTGTGTCATGAAGATTTAAAGAGGTAAGGGAGAGGTGAAGAAAAGATTCTCTGAAGTCTTTGGGGGGATCTTCAACCCTCACACCTTTTAGCACGTATGGGTATCAGAGTGGCTAGGTTCATGGATTAAAAAAACAAACAAACAGGGCTTTCTGGGTGGCTCATTGGTAAAGAATCTGCCTGCTAATGCAGGAGACACAGATTTGATCCCTGATCCAGGGAGATCCCAATGCCCCAGAGCAACTAAACCTGTGTGCCTTAACTATTGAACCTGTGCTCTAGAGCCCATGCTCAGCAGAAGAGAAGCCACTGCAGTGAGAAGCCTGGGCACTGCAGCTAGAGAGTATCCTTCACTTGCAGCTAAAGAAAAGCCCATGCAACAACGAAGACCTAGTACAACTAAAAATAAATAAGTAAAATTATTTTTAAAAATAATGAACTGTGAAATTCTAGATGTTCAAGCTGGATTTAGAAAAGGCAGAGGAACCAGAGATCAAATTGCCAACATCCGCTGGATCATGGAAAGAGCAAGAGAGTTCCAGAAAAACATCTACTTCCGCGTTATGGACTATGCTAAAGCCTTTAACTGTGTAGATCACAGATCCACAACAAACTGTGGAAAATTCTTAAGATGGGAATACCAGACCACCTGACCTGCCTACTGAGAAATCTATATGCAGGTCACGAAGCAACAGTTAGAACTGGACATGGAACAAAAGACTGGTTCCAAATAGGGAAAGGAGTACGTCAAGGCTGTATTATCACCCTGCTTATTTAATTTATATGCAGGGTACATCATGAGAAATGCTGGGCTGGATGAGGCACAAGCTGGAATCAAGATTGCCAGGAGAAATATTAATAACTTCAGATAAGCAGATGATACTACCCTTATGGCAGAAAGCAAAGAAGTACTAAAGAGCCTCTTGATGAAAGTGAAAGAGGAGAGTGAAAAAGTTGGCTTAAAACTCAACATTCAGAAAACTAAGATCATGGCATGTGGTCTCATCACTTCATGGCAAATAGATGGGGAAACAATGGAAACAGTGACAGACTTTCTTGGGCTCCAAAATCACTGCAGATGGTGACTGCAGCCATGAAATTAAAAGACACTTGCTCCTTGGAAGAAAAGTTATGACCAACTATTAAAAAGCAGAGTCATTACTTTGCTGAAAAAGGTCCATCTAGTCAAAGCTATGGTTTTTCCAGTAGTCATGTATGAATGTGAGAGTTGGACTATAAAGAAAGCTGAGTGCTGAAGAATTGATGCTTTTGATCTGTGGTGTTGGAGACTCTTAAGAGTCCCTTGGACTGCAAGGAGGTCCAATCAGTCCATCCTAAAGGAAATCAGTCCTGAGTATTCATTGGAAGGACTGATGCTGAAGCTGAAACTGCAATATTTTGGCCACCTGCTATGAAGAGCTGACTCACTGGAAAAGACCCTGATGCTGGGAAAGATTGAAGATGGGAGAAGAAGGGGGCCACAGAGGATAAGATGGTTGGATGGCATCACTGATTCAATGGACATGAGTTTAAATAAACTCTGGGAGTTGGTGATAGACAGGGAAGCCTGGAGTGCTGCAGTCCATGGGGTCACAGAGTCAGATACGACTGAGTGACCGAACTGAACTGATTTTGTAAAAATTGCAAGAAGGAGCCATTTTTCTTACTCTTTGATTACCAGCTGTGACTTTGGCTAGAAATTTATTGACAAAAATAATTCTACTGAACAGAAGTTCGCCTCTATATAATTATTTCAGAGATTCTCCAGTATGTTATAATAAGGCCCAGCTTGGAATGCTTTTGGCTCTTAGTCAAATCAGAGTTTTAAAGGTAGAGGTTTTGCTTCTATAGAATAGTCTAGCATAGTGCTGTCCTTGTGACATTGTAGGAATACAAAGAAAATCATAAAATTGCAGTTTTTATGAAGAAAAAATTAAATGAGGTGATATATGTGTGCATGCATATGTGCTCAGTCTTGTCCAACTCTTTAAGATCCTTTGGACTGTAACCTCCCAGGCTCCTCTGTCCATAGGATTTTTCAGGCAAGAATACTGGAGTGGGTTGCCATTCCCTTCTCCAGAGATCTTCCCAAGCTAGGGGTCGAACCTACATTTCCTGTATCTCCTGCGTTGCAGCCAGATTCTTTACCAATTGAGCCATCGAGGGAAGGTGATATGTAAACTCTCTTACTTTCACTACTTTCTGCTTATCATTGTCTTTTCCTTTTAACTTAGACCTACTCTTTGACCATGAAATGATTTTCTTTCTTGTCAAGGCTTATCCTCCTCATTTATCCTCAAGCCCATGTCTTCATCCTTTGGGGCCTTCCTTCATCTATTGTTCCATACTTTATCCCATCTTTCACTTGTATCATCAATAGCTCCCTCTTCGCTACTACTTTTTTCTCAGCCTAAAAACATGCTCAAGTTTCCTCTGTCTTAAAAAAACAAAAACAAAAGTAACCACGAAGTCAAAGCTGTAATACTTGTACAGGTTATTATTTATTGCCTTCTCTTAACTATCTGCCTATCTCTTGCTTTTTGCAGTATATTTTGGTGTTCTATTACTTTGCTAAAACTACTATCTAAAGCTGTTCTTCTAATCTCCCCTTCTAGTTGGAGAGTTTCTTTTTCAGTTTCTTTGCAGAATTTTCTGTTTTCCTTTGTTCCTCATTCTTGACACTCTTTTTGATCTCTTTCTACTCTATTCTGTTCTGATATTACTGCTAGATTCATCTTTCTTAAGTTTAATCCTGGACATATTACTTTCCTGATCAAAACTCATCAGTGGTTTCTCACTTTTTTTTATGAAGTTAGCATTAATTTCCTACCAATCTGGATTCATTTTTTTTTTATGATGTGGCATCACTTCATACATCCTTATACACATCTAAAAAAGAAAGTCGTTTTTCCCTTTGTGCGCGTTAGCAAGTTTCCCAGTCTTATATAATGCTTCTCCTCTTGTGTTTCCCTTTTCTTAATCTCTGCTTGTTGAGATCTTACCCTTTATGAGAGGCAGTTTCAAAAGCTTCTCCTGAAGGATTTTCTGATCCTGCAAATCTAATGTACTTTCTCCTTTGTATGACCTCTGATTTTTTGTTTGATGTCTATTGAATGGATCTCTTTCTGCTTTGTAGTGTAGTCATTTAGTTGTGACTCCTGTACTCCTACAAGGATTTTCTGATCCTGCAAATCTAATGTACTTTCTCCTTTCTTTGACCTCTGATTTTTTGTTTGATGTCTATTGAATGGATCTCTTTCTGCTTTGTATTGTAGTCATTTAGTTGTGACTCCTGTACTCCTACTCCCGCTGTGTTTAAATTCTTTGAAGAAAAATTCCTTCAGGGAGAGAAGAGCTGGCAAGCTATTGCAGACCTACCCTTGTGTTTGTATCTTCTATCCGAAGAACAGTGACACTGCTCCAACCTAGGGTGGGTAGGAGGTGGATAGGCAGGCACTAAAGTGTCCAAAATCACATGGGAGAGACAGAATTCAGAACTACCTAGGCCTGAATGAGCAGTGGGAGGGACCAGTAACGGTATCCAAAAGCAGTAACTGTAGCTGAAGGAGGACTCCCCAAGAGCCGCTGTGGTCTTCGTGAGTAGAGGACCCACCTGTTAGAAAGCCATGGTCTAGGAGGGAGGGAGCCAGGAAGTAGATATCCTGACCCTTTCCCCATTCTGCCTTCTAACCTGGTGCTACAGTGGCTAAACCTAGTGGTAGAGTGCAGGGGAGCTTGTTGATGTTGCTGCTGCTGCTGCTAAGTCGCTTCAGTTGTGTCCGACTCTGTATGACCCCATAGACAGCAGCCCACCAGGCTCCCCCATCCCTGGGATTCTCCAGGCAAGAACACTGGAGTGGGTTGCCATTTCCTTCTCCAATGCATGAAAGTGAAAAGTGAAAGTGAAGTCGCTCAGTCGTGTCTGACTCTTAGCAACCCCATGGACTGCAGCCCACCAGGCTCCCGTCCATGGGATTTTCCAGATGAGACTGAGTCCAAAAAAGTCAGTCTCCTGGTGCTTAAATTGGTGTGTAAAAGGACAGAGTGTGAATCTGTATGGAGAGGGACAATTTCCAGTTAAAAAATGGAAGTTATAGATAATCTATATTGGTAATATCGGACTCAGATGGAGTCACAGGGCATGTCTGGGCCAATGACTGAGCAAAAAAAAGATTTTGCATTGGCATTTTAGGCCCAGAATCAATTAGGAAATCTACAGTAAACAGACAGAATGACTGCAGCTAATTCTTGGATCTAATTTTAGGCATTGGTGAAATAATGTCATGAGCATTGACTAGCATCTGCTAAAGGCAATAATTTCCTATTATGATGAGGCACAACAGATCTTTCCCTTTGGGGTAGAGAAAAATCATGTACTTGCTTACTGGAAAGAGTCAGGGAAGAAATCAGCCCAGCAGTGTTGTTTTGGAGAGACTGGCTGCCCGGAGTTTGCTAGAGGAAACGAAAGACCTGAAGACTTACCAGGGAACAAAGTGCTTTCACAGTGGGCACAAGCAGAGAAGGTCACTAGGTAGACCAGATTAAGATGTATAATTTAGTGTGTGGCATCTGCAGAGCTGCTGTGTGTTAGTCAAAGCAGAGTGAGGCAGTGCTGCTTGAAATAGGTCTATGAACTCAGCATGGAATTGTGTATAATCCCACTTCATAGTCCTTTCTTTATTTTTTTTAAATTTTATTTATTTTATTTTTGGCTACACTGGGTCTTTGTTTTGCTTTGCAAAGGCTTTTTCTCGTTGCTGTAAGTGAGGGCTGTTCTTCGTTGTGGTGCACAGGCTTCTCACTGCAGTGACTTCTCTTGTGATGGAGCTCAGGCTCTAGAGGGTGCAGTCTTCAGTAGTCATAGTACATGGGCTTAGATGCTCTGTGGCATGTGGGATCTTCTGAGACTGAACCCATGTCCTCTCCATTGGCAGGCAGATTCTTATCCACTGCACCACCAGGGAAGTCCCTTTCCTTGTATTTTGCTTTTTTTCTTTTTTCCACTCCTAAGACTGACAGTTCCTTTGCTCTGGCTTCTCAGATGGAAAATACATGAAATGATCCGACATTGTACTGTACTCTGACTTGTTAATGGATTGTCCCAGAGACGCTTTTGCCCTGCTCAGAAGCCTTCTTTTGATGTGGAGCATCCTGGAGTGCTGAGGTTGAAGTTCATTTGTTCAAGGCAGACTTCTGCAAAAAGGAAGCAGTTTGTAGTTTTTTGGTCATCTTGTAGGTATCACCAAGTAGTATTTTCGGTTAGTGGATTGGAAGCTTAGAAATTAAATTTCTCGTGTTACAGAGGACCTAAAATTTGAAGGAAGAAAGAACATGAGGTATGTTTATCCAGATCCAGACACTGGCAGGGATGCTAGACTGATGGCTGAATTCTGATAGTCTGTTCTTGACTGAGAGAGGGAGATTTAGGGAGAACCACAGATAGTTACTCCATGCTCCAAAAGCAGTTCTATAATTATTCACTGATGATAGTAGGGGATGTACACAATGAGTTTTTTTGATAAAAATAATTTCAAACTGTGGAAGAGAATGGGGAAGTAAGTTTGAAAATGTTTGTATTTCTTTGCAACCATCTATCTTAAATTTGGATGTTCCAATGATTCTAAAATTCATCCTTGGACCAGAAAACATGAAATTATCTTTTCTTTTCCATGAGTTTCCTCTAAGATGCACTGTGGTTGCCAAATTCAAGCAAGTTAGATTGTCTTTGTGCCACTAGGATATCAAAACGTGTGTTCTTGTGCACTCAGTGGAAGTACTTGTTCTTTTCAACAAATTCTCCCTTATTATTAAACTATTGTTCTCAGTCCCTACCTTCCACTGCAGATAATGTTTTTTGCCTGAAATTTTTTGTTAAATGATAAGGCCCAGAGAGAGAAGAAATAGGAACACCTTCTCTATGATCATTGGAAGCTCAGGAATTCTGAACACATGGCATGAACATTTAAATCTGGATTTGGACCCCCAGAATCTGGTAGAATAATATTTCATCTTGGAAGCAGCAACACCTCTGTGACGCTAAAAAAAAATTTTTTTTCAGGACTGTAAGAATGAAACTCTTCTCTTTGACAATTCATGGGGACTTCTTTTTGCCAAGTATCCTGCCATGCACCACAGCCAGTGTTGAGATCTATAACCTCAAAGTTACACCTTTCATTTTCTATGCCCCTATGTTTTGATCCCTGGTTGAAATGGTCTCCATCATGGTATGATACCATGTGATTTTTACTATTTTTATGGTATTTCTCTGCAAAAGAAATGTAGTAAAGATAATTGTAGAGGAAA
Organism: Bos taurus; assembly: GCF_002263795.3. Lineage (NCBI taxonomy): Eukaryota > Metazoa > Chordata > Mammalia > Artiodactyla > Bovidae > Bos > Bos taurus. Next base: position 29,429,819 of record NC_037337.1, read on the forward strand.
ATGTAGCAGGTCTTTGAGAAGGGATGATAGATAAAGCTGAAACTAAGAATTTATGGATGCAACTGGATATGTGACTTCCGTTACTCTCAGAGAAGGGAGAAAGAAACTTTTGCCATTAATAGGATTGGGTTGGCCAAAAGTTCAATCCGTATTACAGGTTTTTCCATAACACCTTACCAATATTATGGAAACCCTATGGTTTAATATAGCTTTAGCTTCTGAGATGTGGGTTTTAGTTTGGCTACACTGATTGAAAGATTTAAATCTAGAGTTTATAAACTTACAATAAAAGCATAGTAATTCAGACTATTGAACTTTAGTTTATTTAGATACAAAATTTGGGAGTTATCTTACTTCTTATTTCTTTCTCAGCCTCTTTTGCAGTTTCTTTTCCCTCCATTTATTCCTTTAATATCTGTGTTCCCAGTGCTATACTTTGTAACCGTTTCTCAGTCTGCATACTCTCCTTGAGTAACTTCATCCAAACCCGTGACCCATCCAAACTCCATACTGTTTGCATCCTGGTTCTTTGTATTGCTGAGTAGTTTTGAGTTGCATCCTGAATATTTGGAATATTATGCACTCTGAGTAATGTTTTCCCCTTTTCAGGCAGCCAACCTGGTTTAGTTCAAGCTGAAAGTTCCAATCAGTCTTCTGTTGGTTGTGGTTTTAATGTCAACATTCGGAGCTTTTTCAGTGTTCTTTGGGGCTTTCCCATGCACATGCTACCCAGTTGCACCTGTAGGAGGGTAGCATGCAGGATCTTAGTTTCCTGCTGCTGCTGCCAGCCATGTCCGACTCTGTGCAATCCCATAGATGACAGCCCACCAGGCTCTGCCATCCCTGGGATTCTCCAGGCAACCGGGGATCAAATTGGGACCCCAGCATTGAAAGAATGGAGTCTGAACCACTGGACCACCAGGGAAGTCCTGGAGCTCTATCTCTTAGTCCAAAGGTCTGTCTGTTAGTTTTTTGTTTATTTTCTTTCCCAAAGTCTTTTGAATGCTGCTTAGGATCAGGTCCCGGACTGTAGCCCACCAGGCTCCTCTGCCAATGGGATTCTCCAGGCAAGAATACTAGAATGGGTTGCCATTTCCTTCTCCAGGGGATCTTCCAGACCCAGGGATCCAATCTGGGTCCCCCACATTGCAGGCAGATTCTTTACCATCTGAGCCACTAGGGAAGCCCTATAACTGTAGTCTTAGCCCTTGTTGGGCTAGTCTCCACTTTGATTCTGGAGTGATCTTTCTATAATACAAATCTAAATAAGCAGCATGCCTTGCTTAGGATTCTTTAATGATTCGCTATGGCTCCTGGGATGTTCCGGCTCCTTAGCCTGTGTTCAGTCAGTCTTTTAACACACGTCTAGTCCCCAGTGCCCAGCTTGGAGAAAATGTAGTTTCCCAAGAGCATGGAACAAATTCCTGTTTCCGTTTTTTTTTTTTCTTCCCTCTCTGTTCTGCACCTCCCTGGCCTTAGACATGGGCACCAAAAAGAGCATTCTGTATTGAAATTTCTATGTGTGTGTTTTTTTTTTTTAATAGTAGCTTTATGCCTTGAATTGTGGTTTTATTGCTATAAAATCCAATCTCATAATTTCCTAAAACTTGGCTTTAGTTTCCCAACCATGACTAATATACATAATACTAACCATGACATTTTCTCCATGTGTATAATCAAGACTTATAAAGACAAGGAGAAAAAAGTAGTTAACCCTATAAAAGAGCACTGTATGTTTATAATTTTCACAAAAGATACAGCCTTCATATGAGTCTGTTCGTCTTTATTTTCTGTATTAGAATTTTTAAGAGTTCTACTTGACAGGTACAGATGCAATGAGTTTCTGGTGCCCTGACCCTGAATTATATTGCTTAAGGGACAGCCTTAGAGAAAAGCATTTTGTCTGATCAGACATGCCAAAACATGAGTAGTAAAAGTAGCGAGATATATTTGAAGAAATAATGTTAGTAATACCAAGCTAGCAAAATAAAGGAACTCTTCTATTCAAATTTCTTGAAAAATTAGTTCATCATTAGAAGGCAGTAAATAAGGAGCCACTTTACCTACAAAGCCATGAAATGACACAGATGTAGGTTTTATTCTTCCTTCTTTTGAGCCATATGGCCTTAGACCAGGTCCTTAATCTCTCTGAATTTTAATTTCTTCGTCTGTAAAATGGAAATATGTTTGTTAAATGAGATAGCAAAATAAAAGTGTGCACACGTATATATTCAATATATACATAGAATTCCCTCTCTTAGGGCATAGACTTTTAAAATAGGCAGTCATGGTTTCATCTGAAATCATAGCATGAACTTTGTGCTGCTACTTTGAACAGATTATGCTGCTGCTGCTAAGTCACTTCAGTCGTGTCCGACTCTGTGCGACCCCAGAGATGGCAGCCCACCAGGCTCACCTGTCCCTGGGATTCTCCAGGCAAGAACACTGGAGTGGGTTGCCATTTCCTTCTCCAATGCATGAAAGTGAAAAGTGAAAGTGAGGTTGCTCAGTCATTCCCGACTCTTAGCGACCCCATGGACTGCAGCCCACCAGGCTCCTCTGTCCATGGATTTTCCAGGCAAGAGTACTGGAGTGGGGTGCCATTGCCTTCTCCGTGAACAGATTATATATATATATTTAAAAAAAACTTTGACTCTTCCCCTTCTCCCACATCACACACTTGTTCTAATCCAGGGAAACTGAGAGGGTAAGAACTAGAGGAGAGTGATGCTTGAAGGCAAAACAAGACCTTTCCCATCTTTGTGCAACTTAGAATAATAGCACTTCAACAGCTTCACTTCAGTTCTTTTGACAATTCCTAGGTTGAACTCAGTGCTCAGCATCATGAAGAGTGGATATTGGCAGCTATGCAGTTGCTTTTATAACTGGTTGTTTATGACTGTTTTACCCCTTCTGAATTAAAAAAACCACCTCCAAAGTGTGTTCTTAGATATATTCAGAGAGTTTGTACTATTAAGTATTAAGAATCTATATACATAGGCACCTTTAAGAAAGGCCAGGAATGAACATTTTAGACAAGTTTTAGGCAGTGGCACCCCACTCCAGTACTCTTGCCTGGAAAATCCCATGGATGGAGGAGCCTGGTAGGCTGCAGTCCATGGGGTCGCTGAGGGTCAAACACGACTGAGTGACTTCACTTTCACTTTTCACTTTCATGCATTGGAGAAGGAAATGGCAACCCACTCCAGTGTTCTTGCCTGGAGAATCCCAGGGACAGGGGAGCCTGGTGGGCTGCCGTCTCTGGGGTCACACAGAGTCGGACACGACTGAAGTGACTTAGCAGCAGCAGCAGCAGCAGAGATATTATAGTTGAATGAGAACAATCCCACAGAAAGCCGTGAGAGAGGCAAGGCCTCAGCTGGCCTCCCATTTCTTCTTTGCTTCCTCTTTTCTTGCCCTTTAACCCCTATGAGTACCCCAAGTAGTTCTGGAACTTCTGGGTTGACCAGATGGTTACTTTTTTCTTTTTTTTTTTTTCTTTTTACCTTCATTTTATCCTTCTTATTTTCATATGTCTTCAGTAAGGAGTCTCTGTTAAAAGACTCTTCCTCCTTTCTCTCTTCCTACACTCAAAATGTAGTTTTATGTACAGACCTGAGATGTCACTGAAGACATCAATGTTTAATAAATGGTTATTGTGTTACCCTTCCCGGGGGATTTGTTTTTAAGCTTGGAAGTCCTGAAGACTGGGCAGTGCCTTCATTTGAGAAATGAAGTATCATAATATAGAATTCTAAACTCATGGTTGTGTGGAGGGATGTTAGCCAAAGAGATGCCCCTGGGATACTTCACATCACAGGAGAGAGCAGCTGCCTTCCCCATCAATGTGACATTTCAGCCACTTTGACGGTGAAGTCATTGATTGAAAGTCCACACAGGGCCAGCAATAGCTTACAGATTTTTCCTTTTTCTCTGCCATTCCATTTGACTTCAGATAGGCAAGAAGTAGGAAAACAAAAAAACAAACAAAGAGAACCTGATTAAGATGCCTGAGTTACTTCTTTTAAATTTAAAATTAAGCATTTTCACTTTTAGCTCTTTTAGCAGAATTCATGAATTGTGTCCAGAAGAGATGTCAGATTTGTGGCTAATATCTTTCCTCCGTATTTCTTTAAGTTAAATAGAATGTGTGTTAGTTGCTTGTCATGTCTGTTTGTGACCCCATGGACAGTAGCCCACCAGGTACTTTGTCCATGGGATTCTCCAAGCAAGAATACTGGAGTGGGTTGCCATTTCCTACTCTAGGGGATCTTCCTGACCCAGGGATGGAACCCAGGTCTCTTGCATTGCAGGCAGATTCTTTACCATCTGATCCATAATCTCAAATCTTAGAAGGTGCTTCTTGGGGAGTAAAAAGGTTTGACTCATTTTTGCAAAGTAACCTTCCAAATCCGAGTTACTAAAATGCCTATGTTTTCTAAGGATCTCAAAGATCCCTCTCCTCAGGATTTCTGGGAGGTATGTTACCTCTGTTTTATAGAAGAACCTAAACAAAACCTTGAGAAGTTGAGAGACCTGCTTAGGGTATACATTAAGTTCCCACATAGGGCAAAGGGGCAAAGGGACTTTTGTCTTGGGGCTAATATTAGAGCATTCTCCTATTCTCAGCTGTAGAAAAGCTTTGCTAGTCAAGGGTGGGCTGGGAGCGGGGAAGAGGTTACAATCAGCCTTCTGGCTGATGTCTTGAGTTGATTGAGGTCAGCCAGAGAGGAAGGGTAAGACCGGTAATGCTTTGATTTCTGTCGGTATGTGATTCCTGCAGACTGTTAGACTAGCCGCTTTCCTCCCGTTTCCCTCACAGGCAGTCTGGTTGCTGGAGATGACTGTCAGCTGCTTTCCCCACACTGCCACCATCACATGCCCCACCACTGAAGCCTCAGAAGCCTGACCACAGACCAGCATCTCCGAGGCATGAATAATTAGGTAGGCATAATGGAAGGCACTCACTGCACCCTCCAATTGCGTAAACCCATTACTGAACTCTGCTACATCAGCTTCTATCTTCCAAGGGGTGAAGTCAGAGGATTTTCGTACAAGGACACTGTAACTCTAGACAGAGCCAGTAAAGGGTTTCATAACTGCTACCAAGTCAGGGAGGGGTCCGACATCCACAGCCTCAGTCTGCAGCCGAATGAACATCCAGGCGACATCTTTTTCAAGCCGACTCCCACGAAAGACATTCTGACTGAGCTGTACAAACTCACTGCTGAGAGGGAGAGACTGCTGGCTGGTCTGCTGAGCTCAGACCACATCCTGGGGATTACGATGGGGAACCAGGAGGGGAAGCTGCCTGAACTCTCTGTGAGCCTGGCCTCCGAGGATGACTGTTTCCAGAGTGCTGGTGACTGGCTGGGGGAGCCCGCCGTGGGCTGTCTCAACAAGAGGAGCTCCCACAGGAACAAAAAGGCCCGGAGGTTTGGTGGAAGGAGAGAGAGCTTTGAGGGGCTCTCTCAAAGCTCCCTGCAGAAGAGGACAAGAAGAAAGGGGCATGGAGGACAGGAACTGGTTCCTCTGCTGGGGAAGGACCAGGTCTATTCCAGCAGTTCCCTTCCTCTGTCTCGAACAAGGCCTCATCTTTGGCTTCTGGAGGAGAGAGGCAACTTGCTCCTCAATGGGGCGCTTACTTCATCCCTGCAGAGGAGAGAGAGATGCACCCTAGAGGTCCCCAGGACACTGGATGCTGACTCTGGCTCGGGAAGCATCAAGAAGCCTTCTGAAGATGCGGGGATGGGAAGAGGTGGGCTGCCCCCTGACTGCAGCTCCACGGAGCCAGGGGATGATAGAGCTAGAGAGCTGAAGAGAACCCCTCGCAGGCTGGTGCATCAGCAAACAGGCTTGAGTGAACGTCACAAGGAGCCTGAGAAAGAACCAGAGGCAGAGAGAGGCCGGAGAGCGAAGGCTGCTGAGTGGACTCATAGGAAGAAGCCTGTCTCCAGAGTGGTGGCCAGAGTCCAGGATCTGTCCACTCAGGTACAGCGAGTAGTCGAAACTCATCCTGAGGGTGAGGGAAAGATTGCCCCTGGCCTAGCAGCCCCAGCTGAGTTTATACCAGGCGCAGACTTGCTTACCCTCCCGGGAGCTGAGGCTGGAGCTTGGGGAGCCAGGGACCTGGACAAGGAACAGCAAAGGGACAGGTCATGGCAGCCATCAGCTGGGGAATGCCCCCCAGCCAGCACTGAGGGGGCTGTGAACAAGGTCCTCCTGAAGGTGATAGAGAGCGAGAAGTTAGATGATGCCGCTGAAGGCAAACGGCTGGGCTTTCCCTTTGGCACGATTGGCGCCCACACCCTCCCAGAAACCAGGAGCAGGAGGGGAGCTGGGCTTGGAAGAGGCAGCCGTAAAACCTTGTTTCTGGATCTGCCCCGTGGTGGCGTGGACCCTGGAAGTGATGAGAAAAGGCTGCCCCCACCAGTGCTGGCTGCTCTTGGCACAGTAATTAATAATTCAGCCTTTCCACCCAGCACGCGCAAACGGATGTCACCTGTTCCCTCACCTCTCTCTCCAAGGCTCCCCAGCCCTCAGCAGCATCACAGGATCCTCCGGCTCTCCTCACTGCCTGGAGAGGGGGAAGCCGCTCTTGATGACTCTCTTTCTGGAAGGAGCCGTGCTTTCTCTGGGTCCCTCTCTGCAGACACCTTGGAGCCACCATCCTCTGCCAAGGTCACGGAGACCAAAGGGGCCAGCTCGACCTCCCTCAGAGTGGGCCAACCTCGGTTGGTGCCCGGGGAACCTTTGGAAAAGACCTTGGGGCCCGGGAGGACCACAGCTCAGCCCCAGCACCAGTCACCTCCAGGTTAGTCCCGGTTTAAAATGCTTTACATGTGTTCACAGGCGACCCACAGGTAATCTGATTGTGCTATTCAGAGACTGGCTAATTAACAATGAATTGATATTCCTTGGCCAAGTCAATTCACCTTGTAACAGTACAGCTGGGAGTGTTATTAAGGAGTGTGGAGGTGGTGTTGACTTATGGGGTTAGGGGTGTAGTTGCTTCTAGAAGCAATATTTTGTAAATGCCTTAAATTTTTTCGTTTGTTTTGGCATGCTCTAAAGCTGCCTCCATGGTTGCTGAACATAGGACTCTCAAAGGAAACAGGACTGGGCAGAAAGAGGTAGCAACTTGTCACTGCCTGTGATGCTAATTGGCCCCTTGACCTAAATTCTGCTCTTCACTCTGCTGGGGTAGCCTGGATTTGTTGGGATTCTCTAAGAGTGGAAGCATACTGTGTCTTTGTTCCTCTATTGTCAGAGGTTTCAGGGTTTGGTTTTGCTTCTTTATAGTGATCACTTTTGTAAGTGGTCTAATTTTATGACAAAAACTTTTTTTTAAATACTAGAAGAGGGATGAATTCCTTCTAACTTGAAGAAACTTGGTTCAGATGTTCTGTTTTTTTTTTTTTTAATTCTTTTTTTTATTTCTCAAATAAGCACAAAATAATGTTTATCCTGAAGTTATGTTTTATATATGAGTTTTTGCTGTTACTGGTATAACATCATGTCTTATGCAGAAGGTGCTAAAGAGCTAATTTGGCTTGTATGTTTCATGTGATTTAAAATTTTACATGAAAATAGTTCTGGTGGTTCTATAAGTGGGTTCAATAAGACCCCAAAAGACAGTTTATTAAGTGCCACTCCTGTATTCACACAATGTTCTGGTCCAGTGTGGCCAGGTGCTCAGGGTATTGCATGCCTTTGTGTAGGTAATAGGTTCTTTTTCAGTAGTCATTTCACAGCACATGGTCAATGCTTTGTTTAGGCTTGTAATGTAACATAGAGTCACTTAAAGGTTAGAGGAAACATCATGTGAAATTTCTGAGATAAAAATATCTATCTAGGAAGGAGGAATTTAAAAAGCTTCTGTTCATTTTGAACTCTTGCCATTTTATAAATTTCTCTAAATCACTGATCCGGGGTGTGATTCTTTAAAGTGTAGTAAATGTTCTTCATTTTGTGTTTGTGGTATACTGCTCTTGGTTTGATGAAACTTGCTACTTCCTAATAGAACCAAACTGCTTCATCAGCAAAGTCGTAGAATTGTAGATTCTATGTAGATCATGTGTCATAGAACCCTAGTGATGAAAATCCTTTCTCTGTGTGAATGCTGGAGCCTTTGAAATACTGGGAAAGGAAGCTCTCTGCAATTATTAGACAGAGACTTCCAGAGACTGGGCATGCAAGAGCCATCCCAACCCCAAAGGCTCTTTTTAAAAGTCACACTAAATCCTACGACTGGGTGTGCCACTTCTCCAGAAACTGCATTAAGTACACTGAACTTCAGTAAATGTCCCCCCATCCCAACTTAGAATTATCTTTTTATTTTGTTGTCCTTTTTCTATTAAAAAATAAAGATATTATAAAAGTTCTATTGCATCTGGGTCAAGGTAGGCACACAGAGGACATTCAGTTTCTCTGATGACTGACCTTGAACTCACTGAAGGGCCAGTTCAACAGATGGTCACCCTTTCACAAGACCTCTCCATATGATTTCTCAGAACCATTCCCTTTTCTTTGGCCCCAGCCTTCTGCTGGGATCTTCACAGCACTTTAGGATCCAGTCATTAGAATCATGTGAATTCCTTGGCAGGAAGACTGCCTGTGCTTCTAACATTTTATTTAAAAAAGGCATTGGAAGGCAGAAAAATGGGAGCAGGAAAAACCTTGTTTTTCTGGCATGGGTAACTTCTCTTTTGCTGGGACCTTCCTCTGGGACATCCAAACATTGTTTCTTATCATCATCCTTCTTGAAAAGTGTGAAGGGAGGGAGTTCTCCAGATACTATTTTTAATCTGTATCTTGTGTTCCTGTCTCCTGGCTCCCATCAGTCCCCCTTCTCTGTGGCCATGAGTCCTCATTGTTCTATGGATCCTTCAGTGATTTTCAGCAGCTGGTGGGTCCACACAGGGAGAATTTTCCTGCTTCCAGCTGCCTTTGTGTTTCATTTCACTTCTACCTCCATATCCCAACGGAGGCCTCAGACAGCCCCACGTGAGGGTGGGTCATTCATTTACCATCAGCCAACAGTAGCCCTTTATCTAAGTCCAATTCCCACCTTTCTCCCACGTTAGCTATTAACCAAGTCGAGTTTATGGTCTGTAGACATTTATTTCCTGTGGAAATAGCATCTAGGCATTTAATTGAAGTGATGCGATTAAGGTTATTGAAAGTGCTTATTAACTACTCAAGTAAGAGATTAAGTCTGGCATAATAATGAGATCTGTTTCCAGTTGGAGGGCTCTTTAGTGTTATGGGCAAGTAGTAATTCCCAGGAAAGACTGAAACCTGCTTCTCCTTCTCACAAGACCAGGCAGTGAAAGCCAACATTACCATCCACACAGGAAATAGCATGACTGCTCTTGGTCCACCTCCTCTTGGCTTTGTAATTTTCCTTACTTTTCAGTCCCAGGTCTGTGCACAGGAATTTCTTGTCTGATGGTGATATGATCAAACAGAGAATATGCTAACAATGGATGGTGGCCAGATTTGTCTTCTGTGGTCCTCCTCTTCCCACACCCTCATCCTCCCCTCACTGCCACCCTGGTTTTATGGAAACTGCTGTATTTTATGTTCCCAAGCCTTTGTGGAATGTAGTATTTTCTCAAGCCTGAGGGACTCTAGTTGTGTTGACCTGCATAGTGATATCCTTAGGGCCGGGATTCCCTTCTGTTTTTCTGGCCTTCTTTTACCTTTGATCTGAAATAGACCCTTTTAATGCCGGAAGAATCACATGGAACTTGGGTTACCATACTCAGGAAGATCCCCAGTGCTGCAGTGCTCTGCTCAGCAATCTCATGATCTTTCTCCTTTGAAGTTACTGAGGTGGTGATGGAGCCACATGCCCCAGGCATAGTTCCTTTTGATATTGTGAATCATTTGACCAGTGTTTGTGCCCGTCAGAAGATGTAATTAATGTCAACTGATTAAGGATTGAGAGGCATATTTATAGTAGATTTTGTTGTATCTAATGCTACTGTCAAAGCTTTGATTTCTTTTTGGACAACATTATGGGAAGTAGATATCAATTCCCCCTGTATTGATATTGAGGTTTGATAAATCCCAATAAAATTTTTAAGAAGCTCCACAACACTAATGGCTATATCCAGCCATTGAAGCTGACTACTAAAAGTATGTAACACATAGAAAATGATCTGTAATTTATGTTGACAGAAAGTAAGATCAGGGCTTCCCTAGTGGCTCAGTGGTAAAGAATCTGCCTGCCAGTGAAGGAGACACAGGTTTGATCCCTGATCTGGGAAGGTTCCACGTATAATTGAAACTATATGTAACTTTGACCTACCAACCCTGTTTTAGGACTTTAGGTCACAGAAATAGATGCACTAGTAAGAATATATGTATAAGGTTGTTTATTGCAACCTTGTGTGTAGTAGCCAAAGCAGCTGGAAAGAAAAATGGAGTGTCAATCAATAGAGAAATGGCTACATAAATTTAAATATATTTAATCTCTAAAGAATGGAACTAGATATTTAGCAAGTTGAAAAATAAGGTAGAGTATGCTCTGTTTTTCTAAAGACAACAAATCACACTCCTTTCTATATCTGAGTATATATGTTTGATATGGGTTTGAATATCATGGAAACAGTGTAAAGAAAGATAGTCCAAGGTGTTCACATTCTTTATCTAAGGGCAAGGCAAGGTGAAGGTGAGTGAGGGGAAGGGGAAGGAACCAGAAGTCCTGAGGAAGAGCATTGACTTTTCTTTACATGTTTTAACACTGGTTGTAATGAATGTGTCACTTTCATGATTTTTAGAGTTGTTGTTCAGTTGCTAAGTAGTGTCTGACTCTGTGACCCCATGAACTGCAGCATGCCAGGCTTCCCTGTCGTTCACTATCTCCCTAGGTTTGCTCAAACTCATGTTCTTTGAGTCAGTGATGCCATCCACCATCTCATCCTCTATTACCTTCTCTTCCTTCTGCTCTCAATCTTTCCCAGCATCAGGTTCTTTTCCAGTGAGTCAGCTCTTCACATTAGGTGGCCAGATTATTGGAGCTTCTGCTTCTGCATCAGTCTTTCTATTGAATATTTGGGGTTGATTTCCTTTATGATTGACTGATTTGATCTCCTTGCTGTCCAAGGGACTCTCACGAGTTTTCTCCAGCACCACAGTTCGAAAGTATCAGTTCTTTGGTGCTCAGTCTTGTTTATGGTCCAACTCTCTGGAAAAAACATAGCTTTGGCTATATGGATCTTTGCTGGCAAAGTGATGTCTGTGTGTGTGTGTGTTTTTTTTTTAATTTATTTTTTTATTGAAAGATAGTTGTTTTACAGAATTTTCTTGTTTTCTATCAACCCTCAACATGAATCAGCCATAGGTATACATATATTCCCTCCCTGTTCAACTTCCCTCCCATCTCCCTTCCCATCCCACCCCTCTAGGTTGACACAGAGCCCCTGTTTGAGTTTCCCAAGCCATACAGCAAATTCCCATTGGCTATCTATTTTACATATGGTAATGTAAGTTTCCATGTTACTCTTTCCATACATCTCACCCTCTCCTCCCCTCTCCCCAAGTCCGTAAGTCTATTCTCTATGTCTTTTTCTCCATTTCTGCCCTGTAAATAAATTCTTCAGTGCTATTTTTCTATATTCCGTATATGTGCATTAGAATACAATATTTATCTTTCTCTTTCTGACTCACTTTATTCTGTATAATAGGTTCTAGGTTCATCTACCTCATCAGAACTGACTCAAATGTGTTACCTTTTATGGCTGAGTAATATTACATTGTGTATATGTACCACAAATTCTTTATCCATTCATCTGTCCATGGACATTTAGGTTGCTTCCATGTTCTAGCTATTATAAATAGTGCTGCAGTGAACAATAGAATACTTGGTTTCCTCAGGGTATATGCCTAGGAGTGGGATTGCTGGGTCAAAGAGTCGGACATGACTGAGCGACTGATCTGATCTGATGGTGGTTTTATTCCAAGTTTTTTATGGAACCGTATTCCATAGTGGTTGTATCAATTTACATTCCCACCAACAGTGCAAGAGCGTTCCCTTTTCTCCACACCCTCTCCAGCATTTATTGTTTGTAGACTTTTTGATGATGGCCATTCTGACCGGTGTGAGGTGATATCTCATTGTGGTTTTGATTTGCATTTCTCTAATAATAAGTGATGTTGGGTATCTTTTCATGTGTTTGTTAGCCATCTGTATATCTTCTTTGGAGAAATGTCTGTTTTTCCCACATTTTGATTGGGTTGTTTGTTTTTCTAGCATTGAGCTGTATGAGCTGCTTGTATATTTTGAAAATAAATCCTTTGTCAGTTGTTTCATTTGCTATTTTTTTCTCCCATTCTGAGGGTTGTCTTTTCACCTTGCTTATAGTTTCCTTTGCTGTGCAAAAACTTTTAAGTTTAATCAGGTCCCACTTGTTTACTTTTGTTTTTATTTCCATTACTCTAGGACGTGGGTCATAGAGGATCTTGCATTGATTTATGTCATCAAGGGTTCTGCTTATGTTTTCCTCTAAGAGTTTTATAGTTTCTGGGCTTACATTTAGGTCTTTAATCCATTTTGAGATTATCTTTGACTATGGTGTTAGAAAGTGTTCTAATTTCATTCTTTTTTTTTTTGATGCTTTTTTTTTTTAATTTACAATATTGTATTGGTTTTGCCATACATTCTTTTACATGTAGCTGTCCAGTTTTCCCAGCACCATTTATTGAAGATGCTATCTTTGCCCCATTGTATATTCTTGCCTCCTTTGTCAAAAATATGGTACCCATAGGTGCAGGGGTTTATTTCTGGGCTTTCTATCTTATTCCATTGGCCTATATTTCTGTTTTAGTACAAATACCATACTGTCTTGGTGACTGTAGCTTTGTAGTATAATCCGAAGTCAAGAAGGTTGATTCCTCCAGCTCCATTCTTCTTTCTCAAGACTCTTTTGGCTATTCGGGGTCTTTTGTGTTTCCATATGAATTGTGTAATTTTTTGTTCTAGTTCTGTGAAAAATGCCATTGGTAATTTGGTAGGGATTGCACTGAATCTGTAGATTGCATTTGGTAGTATAGTCATTTTCACAATATTGATTCTTCCTACCCAGGAACATGGACTAGCTCTCCATCTGTTTATGTCATCTTTGATTTCTTTCATCAGTGTCATAATTTTCTGTGTATAGTTCTTTTGTCTCCTTAGGTAAGTTTATTCCTAGATATTTAATTCTTTTTGTTGCAATGGTGAATGGGATTGATTCCTTAATTTCTCTTTCTGATTTTTCATTGTTAATATATAGAAATGCAAGTTATTTCTGTGTATTGATTTTATATCCTGCAACTTTGCTAAATTCACTGATTAGCTCTAGCAATTTTCTGATACTATCTTTAGGGTTTTCTATGTACAATACCATGTACAGTATCTGCAAACAATGAGAGCTTTACTTCTTCTTTTCCAATCTGGATTCATTTCTTTTTCTTCTCTGATTGCTGTAGCTAGGACTTCCAGAACTATGTTGAGTAATAGTGGTGAAAGTAGACACCCTTGTCTTGTTCCTAATCTTAGGGGGAGTGCTATCAGTTTTTCACCATTGAGAATAATGTTTGCTGTGGTCTTCTCATATATGGCCTTTACTATGTTGAGGTAGGTTCCTTCTGTGCCCATTTTTTGAAGAGTTTTAATCATAAATAGGTGCTGAATTTTGTCAAAGGCTTTTTCTGCATCTACTAAGATTATCATATGGCTCTTATCTTTCAATTTAATATGGTGTATCACATTGATTGATTTGCATATATTGAAGAATCTTTGCATCCCTGGAATAAACTCAACTTGGTCATGGTGTATGAGCTTTTTGATGTGTTGCTGAATTTTGTTTGCTGAAATTTTGTTGAAGATTTTTGCATCTATGTTCATCAGTGATATTGGCCTGTAGTTTTCTTTTTTTGTGTTGTCTTTGTCTGGTTTTGGTATCAGGGTGATGGTGGCCTCATAGAATGTTTGGTAGTGTTTGGTAGTGTTCCTTCCTCTGTAATTTTTTGAAGAGTTTTAGAAGGATAGGCATTAACTCTTCTCTAAATGTTTGATAGAATTCTCCTGTGAAGCCATCTCGTCCCGGGCTTTTGTTTTTTGGGAGATTTTTGATCACAGCTTCAATTTCAGTGCTTGTAATTGGGTTGTTCATAATTTCTATTTCTTCCTGGTTCCATCCTGGATGATTGAACTTTTCCAAGAATCTGTCTATTTCTTCCAGGTTATTCATTTTATTGCCATATAATTGTTCATAATAGTCTCTTATAATCCTTTGTATGTCTGCATTGTCTGTTGTAACCTCTCCTTTTTCATTTCTAATTTTGTTGATTTGATTGTTCTCTTTTTTTCTTGAGTCTAGCTAAAGGCTTGTCAATTTTGTTTATCTTCTCAAACTACCAGCTTTTAGTTTTATCAATCTTTACTATTGTTTCTTTCGTTTCTTTTGCATTTATTTCTGCTCAGATATTTATGATTTCTTTCCTTCTACTAATTTTAGGGGGTTTTTGTTCTTTGTTTTCCAGTTGTTTTAGGTGTAAAGTTAGGTTGTCTATTCGATGTTTCTCTTGTTTCTTGAGGTAGGATTGTATTGCTATAAGAAGTTGTCGTGTTTTCATTGTCATTTGCTTCTAGAAATTTTTTTATTTCCCTTTTGATTTCTTCAGCAACCTGTTGGTTATTTAGAAACGTGTTGTTTAATCTCCATGCGTTTGTGTTTCTTACAGTTTTTTTCTTGTAATTGATATCTAGTCTCATTGAGTTGTGGTTGGAGAAGATGCTTGATAATGATTTCAATTTTCTTAAATTTATTGAGGTTTGATTTGTGACCCAAGATGTGGCCTATCCTGGGGAATGTTCCATGTGCACTTGAGAAGAAGGTGTATTCTTCTGCATTTGGATGGAATGTCCTGAAGATGTCAATGAAATCCATTTCATCTAATGTATCATTTAAGACTTGTATTTCCTTATTAATTTTCTGTTTTGATGATCTGTCCATTGGTGTAAGTGGGTGTTAAAGTCTCCTACTATTATTGTGTTGATGTCTCTGTTTTTAATATTCTGTCTAGGTTTGTCTAGCTTTTCTTCCAAGGAGCAACCATCTTTTAATTTCATGGCTGCAGTCACTGTTCACAGTGATTTTGGAGCCCAAGAAAATAAAATCTGTCACTGTTACAATTTTTAAAGTATTACTGAACTAATTTTTAAAGAAAAATATACACCACCTATAGGGGTTGTGTGTGTGTATGTATGTTCTGGGGTGAGTGGTGAAGCTATACCACAATTTTCTGTGTCTTCCCCATGTTCTTTAAAGAAGCAAGAAGCTCAGTATTGAGGTTAGAGCACTGTTACAAAGGAATATGCAGGTTGCTAGTGAGCTATGACAGCCATGCTCCAGAAGGACTAGTCAGGAAAGCAGGATTAGATGAAAGGGAGCAATATCCAGAAACCAAGAGAAGAAGAAAGTTCAGAAAGGCTACTGAATCTCCTACACTGTTGGTTGCAATGTAAGCTTGTGCAGCCACTGTGGAAATACTATAGAGGTTCCTCAATTCAGTTCAGTTCAGTTGTTCAGTCGTGTCCGACTCTTTGAGACCCCATGTTCTGCAGCACGCCAGGCTTCCCTGCCCATCACCAACTCCCGGAACTTGCTTAAACTCATGTCCATCAAGTTGGTCATGCTATCCAACCATCTCATCCTCTGTCATCCCCTGCTCCTCCTGCCTTCAGTCTTTCTCAGCATCGGGGTCTTTTCCAATGAGTCAGTTCTTAGAATCAGGTGGCCAAAATACTGGAGCTTCAGCGTCAGCATCAGTCCTTCCAATAAATGTTCAGGACTGATCTCCTTTAGAATGGACTGGTTGGATCTCCTTGCAGTCCAAGGGACTCTCAAGTCCAAGTCTTCTCCATCACCACAGTTCAAAAGCATCAATTCTTTGGTGATCAGCTTTCTTTATGGACCGACTCTCACATCCATAATGACTACTGGAAAAACCATAGCTTTGACTAGACAGACCTTTGTCGGCAAAGTAATGTCTCTGCTTTTTAATATGCTGTCTAGTTTTTTCATAGCTTTTCTTCCAAGGAGCAAGCGTCTTTTAGTTTCATGACTGCAGTCTCCATCGGCAGTGATTTTGGAACCCCCCAAATAAAATCTATCACTGCTTCCATTGCTTCTCCATCTATTTGCCATGAAGTGATGGTGCTGGATGCCATGATCTTTGTTTTTTGAATGTTGAGTTTCAAGCCAGAGGTTCCTCACAAACCCAAAACTAGATTTGTTGTATGATCCAGCAGTCTCACTCCTGGGTATATATCTGCACAAAACTGTAACTCAAAAAGATAAATGCATCCCTGTGTTCATAGCAGCAGTATTTGCAGTAGCCAGGACATGGAAACATGCTAAATGTCCATTGACAAAGGGATGGATAAAGAAGATGTGGTATGTATATGCAATGGAATACCTTTCAGTCATAAAAATGAATTAAATAATGCTATTTGCAGCAACATGGATGGACCTAGATTTTATCATATTAAGTGAAGTAAATCAGAAAGAAACAAAATACCATATGACATAACTTATATGTAGAATCTAAAATATGACATAAATGAAGTTATTTAAGAAACAGAAACAGACCCACAGATATAGCGAACAGACTTGTGGTTGCCAAAGGGGAGGTAGGGTAGAAGAGGGATGGCTTGGGAGTTTGGGATTAGTAGGTGCAAACTAGTATATATAGACTGGGTAAACAATGAAGACCTATTGTATAGCACAGGGAACTATTTCAGTATCCTGTAATAAACCATAATGGAAAAGAATGTATATATGTACATCATATATATATATATATACACACACATATATATAATATCTTTCCCAATTATATACATATGAAAAAATGTATATATATATATATATATGTGTGTGTGTGTGTGTGTGTAACTGATCACTTTGCTGTACATCAGTAATTAACACAACATTGTAAATCAACTATATTTCAATAAAATTAATTTTTTAAAAAATAAAGTCTTCTGGGTTAGACAGGGTCCTGCTGCTGCTGCTGCTGGTGCTAAGTTGCTTCAGTCATGTCCAACTCTGTATAACCCCATAGACAGCAGCCCACCAGGCTCCCCCATCCCTGGGATTCTCCAGGCAAGAACACTGGAGTGGGTTGCCATGGGTTGCCATTTCCTTAACAGGGAACAAATACCCAGGCCTGAAGGAGCAAAGGAAGTGGGGATCAATGGAACCCAAACAGGGGAGCTTAAAGGGGAGGACCACATGACCGGGATGGCATCCTGTTGTGGAGGTACTTAGCAGAGAGGAAGCTGTGGAATAAATACCATGGCCTCACTCTCTGTTGGACTTCTGCCTGAATGTGCTCCAAGTGAACCACCCAGAGGGCAGAGTGTAAGAAGTGGGTGGGTGTCTCCAAGCTCAGCCTTCCAGGGCCCAGGGAAGAATGGAGAAGGGTCCGAGTAGATCTGGAAGGGCAAATGAGAGACAAGAGGATGCAGATAGGCTGCACCATGAAGACTAGGAAATGCAGAAAAATAGAGTGGAATTTTAAAAGGGCAACAGGATGAAAAAGAATGTGTGTGTGTGTGTGGTGTGTGTTTTGATATAGAACCATGGTTATCTTGATAATAAGTGATTATTACAGCATTTCATTCCTTTGTCATATGACTGTTCTACCTCTAAAGTACAAACTGCTGCTGCTGCTAAGTCGCCTCAGTCGTGTCCGACTCTTTGCGACCCCAAAGATGGCAGCCCACCAGGCTCCCCCATCCCTGGGATTCTCCAGGCAAGAACACTGGAGTGGGTTGCCATTTCCTTCTCCAATAAAGTACAAATTAGAGGAAGTGAAAGAAATAATTGAAAGATTTTGTGATTCAGTTTTCAGTCTGTGGATTGAGAAAAAATCATCTAGGTTTTAAAAAACAAAACTCTTATATTTAACATCAAATGATAGCCCATTGTGCTTGATTGCTTTCTGTGAAAAGCACAAAAAGAATTTTTAAATATCTTCCCCAATTATCTCAAGTTAAGAATAGCTAATAGCATATGAAATATGAAATGGATTTTCTACTAATGAATAATTTGTATTTTGAGGTCAGTTTCCTTGTAAAATAAATGCTGAGTGTTTCTCTCATTAAAGTTCTGTCTTTTGAAAAAGAATAAGTTTCAAAAGCCAGGACCATGACCACGATCTGATGTTTTAAAACCTCAAGCTAGTTCTATATATGTGAATTTTTTTTTCCAAATTAAAGTCCAATTGTGCTTTGAGGATAGCACCTTCTGTGGAGTTGTTTTTCACTTGTCTCTTTTCTATTCTTGGAGTAAGAGCACAATATTTAAAGCATGGGTGGCAATCTGTGGCCCTACCTAGGCCTTGTCCATCTAAAGTCATTCCTAAGATTTAGAAATGGAAGCATTAATAATGTGATGAAAAGTTACAGCTGCTGAAAAATCTTTATAAATAAATAGACACTAAATTTTGAAGAACATTTTCTTTCTTCTGCCCTTTCTTTCTTTTTTCCTCTTTCTTTCTCTCTCTCTTTCTTCCTTCCTTCCCTCCCTCCCTCCCTTCCTTCCTTTTAATAACCCAACCATACTATTTCATAACATCATTGGTTGTGGGACATAAAAGACTCAAATTTTTTAAGTTATAATTGGATTAGAAGCATTTTTATCAAATTGATAAAGCAGAATTCTGAATACTGAGATTCTGTGTTTTATTTCATTCCTCATGGGCTCTTCTGGAAGAGGGTATGTTTTGAAAACTGTGAAGACTACTCTGGGCCACTCTCTCCCTCTTGATGGCTTTTATCAAGTAAATGACTGTTACTGGCCATCTTCTTTCATCAAATTCCTCATTATGTACAAGAAAGCAGCTTCTGTTAGATAGTTCTTAAATGTACTTAAATCCGTATTTAGTGCATTTTTGTGGTCTTGGGGCTGTGATATTAGGCCACACCATCCTCCTGGAGTTCCTCTATGTGGCCTGGCAGCTCAGCCTCCTGCCACAGCAAGTTCTGGAGTTCCTTCCTTCTCTCATTCCTGGATTGTTCCACTGCATTGAACCCGATGCTTTTTATCTGGCCCAGAGCTTTCCAGGACAGAACTAGAGTTAGGATTCAGATATGTATAGGATGGAGAGGGACTTGTGGGAACCTTGAAGGTTATTGAACCATAGGGAGGAACAGTGGACAGTGGAAGAAGTATCAAGAGAAAACAAGTCTGGACCAAAAGTCTGTGTATAGACATTTCCTCGTTCTCCTGGGCTTCCCTGGTGGCTCAGAGGTTAACGTCTGCCTGCAATGCGGTAGACCTGGGTTTGATCCCTGAATCGGGAAGATCCCTTGGAGAAGGAAATGGCAACGCACTCCAGTATTCTTGCCTGGAGAATCCCATGGACAGAGGAGCCTGGTGGGATACAGTCCCACAAGGTCGCAAAGAGTTGGACACGACTGAGTGACTCCACTTTCACTTTCACTATACTTTAGGAAGAAGGAGCTTTACCATGAAGGGAATGAAGAACTTTGAAATCAGGAGCCCAGCAGTTTCGCAGTATGGAAGAGCTATTCAAGAGAAGCAGAAAGTTTTTTGTTTTAAATATTTATTTTATTGAAGTATAGTTGATTTATAATGTTATGTTCATTTCTGCTTTGAAAAATGCAGAGTGATTCAGTTATTCATATGCATATTCTTTTTCATATTCATTTCCATTATGGTTTATCATAGGATATTGAATATAGTTCCCTGTACTATAGAGTAGGACCTTGTGGTTAATCCATTCTGTGTACAATAGTTTGCATCTGCTATTCCCTAACTCCCAGTTCTGCCCTCCCCCCACTTACCTACCAGCAACCACAACTTTGTTTTCTATGAGTCTAAAGAGAGGAAGAAACTTTCTTGCTGGCCAGAAGCAGGGTAAAGCCCCAGCCTCGTGTCAACTCTTTATGACCCCATGAATTGCACCATACCAGGTTCCCTGTCCTTCACCATCTATCTCCTGGATTTTGATCAAACTCATGTCCATTGAGTCAGTGATGCTATCCAACCATCTCATCCTCTGTCATCCCCTTCTCCTGCCTTCAGTCTTTCCCAGCATCAGGGTCTTTTCCAATGAACTGGCTCTTTGCATCAGGTCCCCAAAGTATTGGAGCTTCAGCTTCAGCATCAGTCTTTCTAATGAGTATTCAGGGTTGATTTCCTTTAGGGTTGACTGGTTTGATCTCCTTTCAGTCCAAGGGACTCTCAAGAGTCTTCTCCAACACCACAGCTCAAAAGGATCAATTCTTCAGCACTCAACCTTCTTGGTCCAACTCTCACACCCATATATGACTACTGGAAAAATCATAGCTTTGATTATATGGACCTTTGTCAGCAAAGTGATGTCTCTGCTTTTTAATACGCTGTCTAGGTTTGTCCTAACTTCTTCCAAGGAGCAAGCATCTTTTAATTTCATGGCCTCCATGGTCCCAAGTTATTAGCTATCCAAAGGCACTAGAGTGACAGAGCAACAGAGCAGAAGGGTGGCAAGGGCAGTAGGCCCCCACATACAGAGATCTTGAGGGACCTCTGGAGGGCATAACTGGGGAAGAAGGCCCTAAGGAAAGACGGGGCTTCATGCCAACCAAGTGAGGAAAAGCTTCAGACATGGAGGTTCAGATGTTTTGTGCAGCATATGACACAGTCTTACTCTGAGGCAGTAAGTTGGATCATCCAGGATTCACACATTTTCCTAAGATATTCCGATGTGGGGTTTTTGTCTGTTTGAAACCTAAGTTAAAGTTTTGAGGTGGAATTTTGCATTTGGAGGGAGAAACCCCCAATAATCCTATGGCTGATGAAAGTTGTTGATTTCCAGTTTAGCCCAGAGGAATTGTGGAGAGAGTAAATACCGCATGAGGCTTGAGTCTACTCATGGTCTCCTCCCCAGGATTCAGACAAGTCTGGGCATGTCCAAATAATCAGATGGTTAGAGCTGTCATGAGTCTTTTGCTCGAGTGCCTAAATGCCTGTCTTTTGCTTGAGTGATAGTCACCGGGTAGAGCCCCTCCAGAGGAAAGCAGGATTCAAGGCACAGGAGAGGGTACCAAGCCTGGAGGAGAAACAGCGCTGGAAGCAGCATAATGTGTCCTCCTGATGCCTGCTGACTTGCACCTGGCTTGTAGGGAGAGAGGACAGCAATAAGAAAGTAGTGTGAAAATTTAGAGTAATTTTACTAAAATATCCCTAAGACAGTAATGAAGGCAGGGTCTTCATAAGGGACTGTGGGTGAAGGGGCCCTGCTCCTGGTGCTGCTGAGGCAGGATGTGACCAGGAGCACAGTGCGGGGAACTGGATTTGAGCTGGTTCCAGGGAGGAGAGGGGAGGTGGGGAGGTGGGCAGGAGTGCGTAAACAATGCACCTGGTACCTTAGCTGCAGCGCCCCAGCAACAGTTCTAGCAGCATCCAGAGGCACCTTCAGCCTCTAGACAAGTGAGGATGGTGGTGTCAGTGAGGAATGAGGGGCATCAGGTCCATGCATGCTTGTGCTTCCTGGAATGATTTGGAGACTTTGGTAAATTGGTCGAGCCAGAGAAATACTGACTTTGCGTGCATGCGTGTTAAGTCACTTCAGTTGTGTCCGACACTCTGCACTACAGCCGGCCGGGCTCCTCTGCCCATTGAGACTCTCCAGGCAAGAATACTGGAGTGGGTGACCATGCCCTTCTCCAGAATATTGACTTTACACTCTGTTATTACTCCCTTGGCTGCATTTGAAGGATGGAAGAATATTAAATTCACAGGGTTCTTTTGAGAATTGAATGAAATAATGTTGATGAAAATACTTCCTAACATATTAGAAAGTGCTAGCTTTATTACAATTATAGACCATTATTGGTTCATTGGGCAGAAGAGATTTTAATAAGGTACTCCCTTTGGTGTTTTCCAGTGACAAAATGATGCTACAATAATAGGTCACAATGGGTTATTCTATGTGAATTTCCCAATTTGCTCTCAAAGATTCTACATTTGCCTCTATTTCTTAAGTCACATGCTATTTTTAAAGTGACATTGTTCCCTTATTTTTTTTCTTCCAGTTTTATTGACATATAATTGACACTGTATAAGTTTAAGGTACACAGTGTAATGACCTGATTTACATACATTATAAAATGATTATCACATGAATTTAGTGAACAACATCTATGCAATGTTAAAGAAATAGAAAAAATAATTTTTTTCTTGTGATGAGAATGCTTAGGATTTACTGTTAACAATTTTCATATATGACATACAGCAGCATTAATTATTTTTATCGAGTTGTACATTATATCCTAGTACTTATTTATCTTACAACAGGAAGTTTTGATTTTGACTACCTTTATCCACTTCTCCCATTTCCCACCCCGCACTGTGGTAACCACAAATCTGGTCTCTCTTACTTGATTTTCTTGGTTTTTGAAGTGTAATTAACTTACAACACTATGTCATTTCCTGTTACTCTGCATAGCAATTCAGTGTGTCTGTGCATTTCAAGCTGATCACGACCCTAAGTCTAGTTATTATCTGTCACCATACAAAGATAATACATATTTACTGACTATATTCCCCGTACTGGACATTTCACACCCTGGTCTTATTTTGCACGACTTAATCTCTCTCACCTATTTCTTCCTCCCCCATCTCCTTGCCGTCTGGGAACCACTTATTTGTTCTTTGTATCTATTACTCTGTTTTGTTCTGTTTGTTGGATTCCTTTCTGGTTTTTGTGTATCTATTACAGATTTTTGGTTTGTGGTTATCACGAAGCTTACATATAGTTATCTGTTGATCTGTCTACATCTATCTGATGATTTTAAGCCAGTGATCTTTTCATTTCAAATACATTTGAACAACCCTGCATTTTACTCCCCTCAAACTACGTTCACTGTTAACTGAATCATATTTTACATCTAATTGTTTTGTGTATCCCTTAACTACTTATGGTAGTTATAAATTATTTTATTACTTTTGTCTTTTGACCTTCCTGTTAGCTTTGTGCATGGGTGATTTATTACCTTTACTGTGTATTTTCCTTTACCAATGAGCTTTTTCCTTTCGTAATTTTCATGTTTCTAGTGTGGCCTTTTTCGCTTAGAGTAATTCCGTTAACACTTCTTGTAAAACTGATGTGGTGATGCTGCACTCTCAGCTTTTGCTTGTCTGTAAAATTTTCAATTTGTTCATCAAATCTGAACAGAAACCTTGCCAGGTAGGTTATTCTTGGTTGTAGATTTCTCGCTTTCATCTCTTTAAATACATGTGCCACTTCCTTCTGGCTTGCAGTTTCTGCTAAAGGGTCAGTTGATAGCCTCTGGGAGTTCCTGTGTATAGCTGTTGCTTTTTCCTTGCTGCTTTTGATATTCTCTCTTTATCGTTTTTTCGTTTGTTTATTTGTTTCTCTCTTTATCTTTGATTTTAAATAGAATGTGCCTTGGTGTGGTCCTTTTGGTTTAATCCTTCCTGTGCCTCTCTGTGCTTCCTTTGGTTAAATGTCTGTTTTCTTTCAGGTTAGGGAACTTTTCAGTTATTATGTCTTCAGATATGTTCTCTGCCCTTTACTCTCTGTCTTTTCTTTCTGGAAAATCTGTAATGTGATGGTCAGTACACTTGATGTTATCCCAGAGGTCTCTTAAACTGTCTTCATTTCTTTATTTCTTTTTATTCTTTTTTCTGTTATAGTGATTTCCACTATTGTGTCTTCCAGCTTACTGATACATTCCTTTGCATCATCTAATTTTCTGTTGATTACTTCTAGTATATTTTTCATTTCATTGATTGTATTTCTTGTCTCTGTTTGGGTCTTTGTATTTTCTAACTCTTTGTTGAAACCTTCTAATTTCTCACTCTGTTCATTTAGTTTTCTCCCAAGAATCCTTTGAACATATTTACCATCATTGTCTTGAACTCTTTATCAGGTAGATTGCCTGTCTCCCATTTCATTTAGTTCTTTATGTGTATATTTGCATGTATTTGTTAGGTGGACTATGTTTCTTGACCACAGAGGAGTGGCTTTATGTGAAAGCATGCCAGCAGCACACTCCCCTCGGGTCACCAGCACTATATGATCCAGGGATACTCCCTATGTGGGTCCTTCTGATGTGGCGGACTGACTACTGTGGGTGGTCTCGTAGGCTCTCTGGTCCCCTAGTTTGGTTTGTTGCCAGGCCCTGTCTTATATGGAAGGTGTTTTTACTGGGCTTCCCTGGTGGCTCAACTGGTAAAGAATCTGCCTGCAATGTAGGAGACCTGGGTTCGGTCCCTGGGTTAGGAAGATCCCCTGGAGAAGGGAACGGCTACCCACTCCAGTATTCTGGCCTGGAGAATTCTGTGGACTGGATAGTCCATGGGATTGCAAAGAGTCGGACGTGACTGAGTGCCTTTCCCTCACTTCACTTCACTTCTGCTGGGGGGCAGGGCTGGGTCATGAGGCAACTGGCTGCTGAGCCCTAAGGGGTCCCAGGGTTAGTGCTGGCTTACTGGTAGGCAGAGTCAAGTTCTGGGGTGCATAGCTGTGGGGCTGGTGTTTCTGGATCTATTGTTGGCTTGTTGATGGGTAGGACCAGGGTGTGTGTATGGCAGAGGGAGGGCATTGCAGGGTTAGTACTTGCTCACTGATGGGTGGAACCGGTTTCTTTGGTCTCTGCAACATGACCCTGAGGATCCCAAACTTTGTGTTGCCTGCTGGTGGGTGGAGCTGAGGTTCAGAAGATTGTGGACCCCACACTGGCGTGTGGTCCTCTGGTGGACACAGGTCTTGAGTCCTCTGATAGACAGGGCTGGGTCCAAGGGTTTCTGTAGGCTCAGAGTCTTAAGATAACAAGCCTTCTGGCAGATGAGGCTGTGCCTCTCCCTGGCTGGTTACTTGGCCTGAGGCATTTCATTGTTGGTTCCTACAGGCTGGTGGGCAGGGTCAGGTCTCAGAGCTAACAAGCTGGAGGGAGGATTCCATAATGGTGCCAGCGCCAGTGTCCTTGTAGGAGAACAAACTCCCCACATGGCTGCTTCCAGTCCTCTTGTCTCCAAGGTGAGTTCCAGTTGCCTTCTGCCTCTCTAGGAAACTCAAAGATCACCAGGTAGGTCTGACACAAGCTCCTTTCAAATTCCTGCTTCTTCCCTGGGTCTTAGAGCATGTGGATTTTGTGTGTGCCCTTTAAGAGTGGAGTCTCTATTTCCGAAAGGCCTCTGGCTCTCCTCAAAGCAAGCCTCACTGGCCTTCAAACCAAATATTCTAGGGGTTCATCTATCTGGTGCAGGACCCCAGGGTGTGGGTCTCAATGTGAGGCTCAGCCCCCTCACTCCTTGGAGAGAACTTATACAGTTGTAATTATCCTCTCATTTGTGTGTTGACTATCTGGGGATATGAGTCTTGACTATACCAGATCTTCACTCTGCCCACCCATCTCATTGTGATTTCTTTTTTTAATCTTTAGTTGTAGAAGATCTCTTCTGCTAGTCTTCTGGTCTTTCTCATTCACAGTTGTTCTGTAAATGAATAGTGATTGTGGTATGCTCATGGAAGGAGGTGAGCTCAGGGTCTTCCAACTCTGCCATCGTGTCCGCTCCTCCAGTCTCTTATTGTTTTATGAAGGTCAATCATGGATTTTCACCTAATATGCAAAAAACTTGAAGGTGCTAATCATGTATGATACCTGTGCTTCACTTCCCAGAATATAGCTTAAAAATAGTCCACTCAATAGCTTTTGAATTAGGGAAGTTTTATTTTTAAATTAATTAACAAAGAAGTTGAAATTGCATTTCCAATATTAATTGCACTCCAATGTGAAATTAAAAATTAAAGAATGAAATCCAAGAGAAAACAAAGGTCCCCTTTCTTTCTACCAATTTCTTCTGAATCACCTGAAGTCATAGCTCTCCACTACTGAGCTTTTTTAGTTTCTGCAACTAATAGTAATCTTGTTTTGTGAAGACAGTAGGTTTTGGACCTCAATTATTTGCATCTTATTATGTTACTACATATATTTCATAATGTTCTCTCATTGTTCTGTATCAATCTTGAGTTCCCATCAGGATTTTTCCTATCTTATACTTTGGTTGGAAGATTTGCAGTTCCTTAAATAGCATGCCACAAGGTAGTCAGTTCAGTTCAGTCACTCAGTCGTGTCTGACTCTTTGCGACCCCATGAATCGCAGCACGCCAGGCCTCCCTGTCCATCACCAACTCCCAGAGTTCACCTAGACTCACATCCATTGAGTCAGTGATGCCATCCAGCCATCTGATCCTCTGTCGTCCCCTTCTCCTCCTGCCTCCAATCCCTCCCAGCATCAGATTCTTTTCCAGTGAGTCAACTCTTAGCATGAGGTGACCAAAGTACTGGAGTTTCAGCTTCAGCATCATTCCCTCCAAAGAAATCCCAGGGCTGATCTCCTTCAGAATGGACTGGTTGGATCTCCTTGCAGTCCAAGGGACTCTCAAGAGTCTTCTCCAACACCACAGTTCAAAAGCATCAATTCTTTGGCACTCAGCCTTCTTCACAGTCCAACTCTCACATCCATACATGACCACAGGAAAAACCATAGCCTTGACTAGACGAAACTTTGTTGGCAAAGTAATGTCTCTGCTTTTGAATATGCTATCTAGGTTGGTCATAACTTTTCTTCCAAGGAGTAAGCGTCTTTTAATTTCATGGCTGCAATCACCATCTGCACAAGGTAGTCAGCATGTATTAAATAAATTTTTATGGTTTTTTACTTTAATTAAAAGCAATTTTCAGTTTAAAGTGACAAAGCAAGTGACTATGAGTGACAAATTTCCCTAAGACTAGTTAGACAGAATGGTTGGAAATTCCTTCAGCCGGTGTGTCACATAATATAGCAGAGTGGAGTGGGTTTGTCTATGCCATTCTCTCGGTGTCTCATATTCATTTGGAATCTGTTTCTGCTGATGACAGAACATGTCAGAATTAAAACAGATGTTTCCTTATTTTTATTTTTAAAAAAGGCCTCTCAAATTTAGGAATGGAGTCACATTCATCATTTCCCTGGAATCAGGTTTAGTAAATGATATATGGCATGTATTCAATGAATGTTTTTATTGAATGAATGAATACATGAATGAATGAAAAATGGGCAAATTTGCTCTGAAAACTGGTAAGAGGGGCAAATTTTTCCCATTTATCTCAAGTTAAACAGAATGAAACTGGTTTCATACCCTATTTTGTGATTACTATCATCTTATTTTGGTGGATGATTTTTTTATTTTTAAAGTAACCTTAAAACTGCTAATCTCTGCACAGGTTTAGGTCTCTGAATGTACTCAGAGGACAGGAATGAAATTAAATGAAACCTGGATCCTCAAAAGCAAATGTTTTTGTGAACAAATAGACTGTTATTTTTCTTGGAATAACTTTACATGATCAGTTTTACCAGCACAGACCTTTTTTTGTTGTTTTAATTTTAAATGAGTCTTAACTTTATTGTCAGAACTAGTTGCTGAGAGGTGGTTGAGTGACCAAACCCGAAATGGAAGCCAGAGGCCACTTACTGTTTCGTGTATCTTGCTGGTCACAGATTAACCATGTTTCACTGTGCATGATCAAAGGCCAGCGCATTTGCACCAAGGTACAGTTTATTGCCTAATACACTGGTGAGCCAGAAGGCTGGGCAGGTACATGTCACTCTTCTAGACTGTGAGTCAGGGCTCCTAAAAGACCTGCTTGCTGGGTATATGATGCCCACCATTGAAGTTTGCCTTGAAGCTTCAAACAGTGAAAACATTGTTGCTAGAATAGTTGTGTATAATACACATGTAAGCGGAGTCCATGTGATTGATTTCCAAAGCTAGGCACAAAACTGAAGAAATTAATTTGCCGATAAAGCTCCTGGTATTACCTAGCAAAACAGGTTTCTTAAAGGATGAGTTATAGAATGGGGTTCCAAAAATGGAAGCAGAAGTCAAGGCCAGGAAAGAAATGAACAGACCTAGAAAATGACATGAGAACTTGAGACCCTGAACAAGTGGGCAATATGATAGCACCAGGGACCTTAATTAGACCAGTAAATTCCTCTGCCTCTGGTATATAACTTCACTGAGTCGTGGATGTGATATGCCATTATCTTCACAGGTTCTTTCCTCATTCAAGGAGAGGGGATTATTCTGGACAGGTCATACAGGAGACAGAAATTGAGGAGACTATTTTAAAATTCTGCCTACCACAGGGTCCTTCCATTGTCTAGAAGCATCCGTTCCTATCTCTTCTTGTCTCCTGCTTCCACTGTCAGAACCCTGTCCCTACAGCTTTCCCTCATGGAACCTGATCCATATCCATAATAGATTCTTCTTACTTCTGGGTTATAATAATCCTAGTATATTGGTTAAGAGTGTGTGCTAAAGTAGAACATTTTAGTTCTACAATCTAAAGGGCTTGGCACAGTGTCTAGCATATAATTTTCCAAAAATGTTTAGATATAGTTCTTAATATATCCTGTATCAATGGTTTTATTCATTTATTATTTCTATACATTAGATACCCTAATAGATTCCTGTGTATCGTTCAAAATTCGTCCTAACCTTGATTATACAAAATGTCAATGTGTGCACAATGCTGGGAAGTTGATTGAAGTGTATAGGGGACTCTCTATTTTTCAACTTTTCTATAAGTCTAAAATTATTGCAAAATAGAAAGTTTTTTTTTAAAGTCCTAAATTTTACCTCCCTTATAAATCTTTCTGATTCCCCTCGTTGTAGAATAAACACTTTCATTTTACTTCTATGGAACTCTACATATGATGTTTATCACATTCTATTGTATTATTTGTTTATGTATCTTTCCAGAATGTAAACTCTGTGGACGCAAAGACTTAGCTTTATTCGTCTTTTTTTTCTAACGTATGGTATCACATCTGGTATTGCTTATAGCACAAATTACATAAATACCGCCTCAATAAGTAATTGTCAAATAAATTTTTATTAATTGTGTACAAGAAATTCACCAGTAGCAAAATGAACTGTGGTGATAGGAACTTATAGGAAGGTCAGCATGGTGTAGAACAGTAGCAGCATTATTAGCCACAAGTGGAAACTTGTTAAAATGCTGTTCCCTGGGTCCCAGACCTACTGAATCAGAAATTCTGAGAATTAGAGCCAAGCTGTCTGTGCTTAACCACTTCAGTGGAGATCAAAATTAAAAACATAAATTATTTACTACTGTATTGCTACCATATGAATTCAAAATATTTTATGTTTGGTTTTTTTAGAGGGAAATTATATAGATGAGTTATCCTTGAGAAATAACTGAATTCCCATTTAGCCATTTCTGTAATGATTTTGAATAATTGTTATAGAATTTATCAGATATAGGAGCCTGTATACTTATAAATATGAAAAAATTCTTAATATTCTTTATTAGCTTCCTCACAAACCATTCTTGTGCATTGCTTTAATACAGAAAGGTATAATGCTATTCTTGAATACTTCCCCGTCTAACATTTGTTGCTGTGATCACAACTTTTTCCCTGTTAATCATAATATTCACCATTATGGCCTCAATACAGATGTCTTCAAATAACTACTGATGCTTGCCAAGGACCAGCTGCTGTCATGTGGTCCAAGATGCTGTTTCTCCAAATTGTATTTAAGTGTCCATTAGATTTTCAGTATAGAGCTTTTGTAACCAGTTTTATGTTATCAGCAAATATTTCTGGAGTTAGAGGGTTTCATCTACTGAGTAATTAAGATATTACAATCACACATCTGCTGCTTTATTCCAAAGACAAGCACTACTATTTTGTTGCCATCTTTCTAATTCCTTTATGAGAATGTCTGAGAAAATCATATGATAATGTATGACTAATCTCACAAAGAGCCTGAATCAGGAAAGCATTTGCCTCTTTGCGGCTAAGTCGTAGCCTCTGTGTTATTGGAGGAAAATCACTTCCTTATGTCCTCTGGGCAATATTTTCCTTTCAGAGACTGCCCGTTCAGGACTTACCTGCCTTTTGATGCCTTTTTCCTTTTCCTGCTAAACAGACCATAATTCCCACAGCTATTTGGTTGAGCTGGACTTGGGAAGAAGACCCTGCCTTGGAATCAGGAAACCCATGTTGAAATCCTGCCTCTGTCAATTACTAGCAGTGTGACTGTAAGATACAACCTCATCAAGTCTCATACTTAACAATGGATTAATAGCATCATCCTTTCAGAGTTGCTGAAAGAATTAAGTGAGAAAGCATACATGGGAGTGCTTTATAAATATAAGGGATTCTTTCTATAATTACAAATAGCTGCCTTGAAAAGAGCAATCACTTTTCATTTATCCTTAGTGAGTCTAATAATCTCTATGCCAAAGAGGCCCAAAGTTAAAAGGACATTCTCTGCCGACTACAGCCTGGGAAACTGCATTTATTTTCTTATTCTCAGGGGCACTATTTACTGTCATTTCTTCTGTTTAAGGAACCCATAAAAGGCCGTAACTT
This sequence comes from Bos taurus, assembly GCF_002263795.3. NCBI lineage: Eukaryota > Metazoa > Chordata > Mammalia > Artiodactyla > Bovidae > Bos > Bos taurus. The sequence goes on from NC_037337.1 coordinate 29,460,295, forward strand.
TCTCAGTTCAGTTCAGTCGCTCAGTCATGTCCGACTCTTTGTGACCCCATGGACTGCAGCCCACCAGGCTTCCTTGTCCATCACTAACTCCCGGAACTTGCTCAAACTCATGCTCTAACTTTCGCAGCTTTGTATTTCAAGGCAAATAGGCTTCTCAGTAGTGAGAATGTGATCAATTGAAAACAAGTAAGAATAAAAAAGAATCAAACAGGTAAGAATCAAGGCAGAAAGAGAGGACACTGAAAGATGAGCTCCCCAGGTCGGTAGGTGCCCAATATGCTACTGGAGATCAGTGGAGAAATAACTCCAGAAAGAAGGAAGAGATGGAGCCAAAGCAAAAACAACACCCAGTTGTGGATGTGATTGGTGATAGAAGCAAGGTCCGATGCTGTAAAGAGCAATATTGCATAGGAACCTGGAATGTTAGGTCCGTGCTGCTGCTGCTGCTGCTAAGTAGCTTCAGTTGTGTCCGACTCTGTGCAACCCCATAGACGGTAGCCCACCAGGCTCCCCAGTCCCTGGGATTCTCCAGGCAAAACACTGGAGTGGGTTGCCATTTCCTTCTCCAGTGCATGAAAGTGAAAAGTAAAAGTGAAGTTGCTCAGTCATGTCCGACTCTTAGTGACCCATGGACTGCAGCCTGCCAGGCTCCTCCATCCATGGGATTTTCCAGGCAAGAGTACTAGAGTGGGGTGCCATTGCCTTCTCCGGTTAGGTCCATGAATCAAGGCAAATTGGAATTTGTCAAACAGGAGATGGCAAGAGTGAACATCGACATTTTAGGAATCAGCAAACTAAAATGGACTGGAATGGTTGAATTTAACTTAGATGACCATTATATCTACTACTGTGGACAAGAATCCCTTAGAAGAAATGGAGTAGCCATTATAGTCAACAAAAGAGTCCAAAATGAAGTACTTGGATTCAATCTCAAAAATGACAAAATGATCTTTCTTTGTATCCAAAGCAAACCATTCAATATCACAGTAATCCAAGTCTATGCCCTGAGCAGTAATGCTGAAGAAGCTGAAGTTGTACAGTTCTATGAAGACCTACAAGATGTTCTAGAACTAACACCCAAAAAAAGATGTCGTTTTCATTATAGGGGACTGGAATGCAAAAGTAGGAAGTCAAGAAATACCTGGAGTAACAGGCAAATTTGGCCTTGGAGTACAGAATGAAGCAGGCCTAAGGCTAATAGAGTTTTGCCAAGAGAACACACTGGTCATAACAAACACCCTCTTCCAACAACACAAGAGAAGACTCTACACATGGACATCACCAGATGGTCAACACCGAAATCAGGTTGATTATATTCTTTGCAGCCAAAGATGGAGAAGCTCTATGTAGTCAGCAAAAACAAGACGGGGAGCTGACTGTGGCTCAGATCATGAACTCCTTATTGCCAAATTCAGTCTTAAATTGAAGAAAGTAGGGAAAACCACTAGACTATTCAGGTATGGCCTAAATTAAATCCCTTATGATTATACAGCAGAAATGAGAAATAGATTCAAGGGACTGCTGCTGCTAAGTCACTTCAGTCGTGTCCCACTCTGTGTGACCCCATAGATGGCAGCCCACCAGGCTCCCCCATCCCTGGGATTCTCCAGGCAAGAACACTGGAGTGGGTTGCCATTTCCTTCTCCAATGCATGAAAGTGAAAAGTGAAAGTGAAGTCGCTCAGTTGTGTCCGACCCTCAGCGACCCCATGGACTGCAGCCTACTAGGCTCCTCCATCCATGGGAGTTTCCAGGCAAGAGTACTGGAGTGGGGTGCCATTGCCTTCTCCAGATTCAAGGGACTAGATCTGATAAACAGAGTGCTTGAAGAACTATGGATGGAGGTTTGTGACACTGTAAAGGAGGCAGGGATCAAGACCATCCTTAAGGAAAAGAAAGGCAAAATAGTTGTCTGACAAGGCCTTACAAATAACTGTGAAAAGAAGAGAAGCGAAGGGCAAAGGAGAAAAGGAAAGATATACCCATTTGAATGCAGAGTTCCAAAGAATACCAAGGAGAGATAAGAAAGCCTTCCTCATGCATGATACAGGGTGCTCAGGGCTGGTGCACTGGGATGACCCTGAGGGATGGGATGGGGAGGGAGGTGGGAGGGGGGTTCAGGATGGGGCACACATGTATACCATGGCAGATTCATGTCAATGTATGGCAAAACCAATACAATATTGTAAAGTAATTAGCCTCCAATTAAAATAAATAAAACAATAAATAATAAAAATTTAAAAAAAAAAGAAAAAAGAAAGCCTTCCTTAGTGATCAGTGCAGAGAAATAGAGGAAAACAATAGAATGGGAAAGACTAGAGATCTCTTCAAGAAAATTAGAGATACCAAGGGAATATTTCATGCAAAGATGGGCACAATAAAGGACAGAAATGGTATGAACCTAACAGAAGCAGAAGATATTAAGAAGGGGTGGCAAGAATACACACAACTATACAAAAAAGATCTTCATGACCCAGATAATCATGATGGTGTGTGATCACTCACCTAGAGCCAGACATCCTGGAACGTGAAGTCAAGTGGGCTTTAGGGAGCATCACTATGAACAAAGCTAGTGGAGGTGATGGAATTCCAGTTGAGCTATTTCAAATCCTAAAAGATGATGCTGTGAAAATGCTGCACTCAATATGCTGGCAAACTTGGAAAACTCAGCAGTGGCCACAGGACTGGAAAAGGTCAGTTTTCATCCCAATCTCAAAGAAAGGCAATGCCAAAGAATGCTCAAACTACTGCACAATTGCACTCATTTCACATGCTAGTAAAGTAATGCTCAAAATTCTGCGAGCCAGGCTTCAACAGTATGTGAACTGTTAACTTACAGATGTTCAAGCTGGTTTTAGAAAGCAGAGGAACCAGAGATCAAATTGCCAACATCCACTGGATCATCAAAAAAGCAAGAGAGTTCCAGAAAAACATCTACTTCTGCTTTATTGACTTTGCCAAAGCCTTTGACTGTGTCAGTCAGTTCAGTCGCTCAGTCGTGTCTGACTCTTTGCGACCCCATGAATTGCAGCACACCAAGCCTCCCTGTCCATCACCAACTCCCAGAGTTCATCCAGATTCACGTCCATCGAGTCAGTGATGCCATCCAGCTATCTCATCCTCTGTCATCCCCTTCTCCTCCTGCCCCCAATCCCTCCCAGCATCAGAGTCTTTTCCAATGAGTCAACTCTTCTCATGAGGTGGCCAAACTACTGGAGTTTCAGCTTCAGCATCCTTCTTTCCAAAGAAATCCCAGGGCTGATCTCCTTCAGAATGGACTGGTTGGATCTCCTTGCAGTCCAAGGGACTCTCAAGAGTCTTCTCCAACACCACAGTTCAAAAGCATCAATTCTTCGGGGCTCAGCCTTCTTCACAGTCCAACTCTCACATCCATACATGACCACAGGAAAAACCATAGCCTTGACTAGACGAACCTTTGTTGGCAAAGTAATGTCTCTGCTTTTGAATATGCTATCTAGGTTGGTCATAACTTTTCTTCCAAGGAGTAAGCATCTTTTAATTTCATGGCTGCAGTCACCATCTGTAGTGATTTTGGAGCCCCGAAAAATAAAGTCTGACACTGTTTCCACTGTTTCCCCATCTATTTCCCATGAAGTGATGGGACCAGATGCCATGATCTTCGTTTTCTGAATGTTGAGCTTTAAGCCAACTTTTTCACTCTCCACTTTCACTTTCATCAAGAGACTTTTTAGTTCCTCTTCACTTTCTGCCATAAGGGTGGTGTCATTTGACTGTGTGGATCACAACAAACTGTGGGAAATTCTTCAAGAGATGGGAATACCAGACCACCTGACCTGCCTCTGGAGAAATCTGTATGCAGGTCAGGAAGCAACAGTTAAAACAGGACATGGAACAACAGACTGGTTCAAAATCGGGAAAGGAGTACATCAAGGGCTGTATATTGTCCCCCTGCTTATTTAACTTATATGCAGAGTTCATCATGAGAAATGCTGGACTGTATGAGGCACAAGCTGGAATCAAGATTGCCAGGAGAAATATCGATAACCTCAGATATGCAGATGACACAACCTTTATGGCAGAAAGTGAAGAAGATCTAAAGAGCCTCTTGAGGAAAATGAAAGAGGAGAGTGAAAAAGTTCCCTTAGAACTCAACATTCAGAAAACTAATATCATGGCATCTGTTCCCATCACTTCATGGCAAATAGATGGGGAAACAATGGAAACAGTGATAGACTTTATTTTTTTGGCTCCAAAATCACTGCAGGTGGTGACTGCAGCCATGAAATTAAAAGACACTTGCTCCTTGAAAGAAAAGTTATGACCAACCTAGACAGTATATTAAAAACAGAGACATTATTTTGCCGAAAATGTCCGTGTAGTCAAAGCTATGGTTTTTCCAGTAGTCATGTATGAATGTGAGAGTTGGACTATAAAGAAGCTGAGCATGAAAGAATTGATGCTTTTGGTTTTTTTTAATTAAATTTATTTATTTTAATTAGAGGCTAATTACTTTACAATATTGTATTGGTTTTGCCATACTGTGGTGTTGGAGAAGACTCTTGAGAGTCCCTTGGACTGCAAGGGGATCCAACCAGTCCATCCTAAAGGACATCAATCCTGGGTGTTCATTGGAGGGACTGATGCTGAAGCTGAAACTCCAATACTTTGGCTACCTGCTGCAAAGAACTGACTCTTTTGAAAAGACCTTGATCCTGGGAAAGGTTGAAAGTGGGAGAAGGGGGCCACAGGATGAGATAGTTGGGTGACATCGCCAACTAATGAACACGAATTTGAGTAAACTCCAAGAGTTGGTGATGGACAGGGAGGCCTGGCATGCTGCAGTCCATGGGGTTACAAAGAGTCAGACATGACTGAGTGACTGAACTGAACTGAACTGAAGAATCAAACAGCTCCATGATGACCTTGGTGTTAGTGGTAACAAGGAATAGATTCCAAAATACGTGGACTCAAAACTAGATGAATTTGATTGGATCCACAATTGAGGGAGAAAACAGAGTAAAGGATCACTAGAAGGTTCCTGCCCCAAGTGACTGGGAAGATAGCTGCTCTAGTGAAACTCGGTGGGTCTGCAACCAGATGAAAAGTCATAGTTAGAGTGTTGATGAATGCACCTATGTCAAAATGTAGAGAAATATCACTGTCATGTCATGGTCTCTCTCCCTGTCACTACTCCCTGTCCTGTTCAGATCTTTTCTCTTCAACATCTTGTTGGCATTCATAATTAACTTTGGAGATAAATGCAAATGAAGAGAGGTTACATGACAGAATCAGGGTATGTTAAATTTTTCCTATGCTAAATGGAACAGGATTCAAGAGGATACTGGAAACATCCTCCATTTAGAGTAAAATATTCTTTACAAGTAAAGGACACAGGAGAATTCGGTTTCAACTTTGGTTGACAACATACTGACTTTGAGCCCGTTGGGGAAGGTGGCTATTTAAAGTAAAAAGCCAGGCTACATTAGTGATAGGTATTCATATATATTTATATCAAGGGAGAAAATGGGTACTGTACCCTTTGCATGCATGTGTGCTAAGTCGCTTTAGTTGTTTCCGACTCTTTGTGACTCTATGGACTGTAGCCCACTAGCGTCCTCTGTCCATGGGGATTTTCCAGGCAAGAATGCTGGAGTGGGTTGCCATGCCCTCCAGGGGATCTTCCCGACCCAGAGATCCTACCCAGGCCTCCTGCATCGTAGGTGGATTCTTTGTCACTGAGCCACCGGGAAAGTGTATGATGTGATCAGATGTACACATTTGAAGGGGGCTTACTTGAAGGGAGCTTTCGACATATTGGATGACATGCATGGGACCAGGAGACAGACCTACCTGGAAATGTTTTCATAGGAAAAAGAATCCAAAAGAAGAGTGAGACAGTAAAATGGGAGAGGAGGTACATGACAAAGGCCATGTAGTGAATGCTGTGTGTGCCACCCAGATCCCCTTGTCAAGATCAAAGCCCTAGCTCCCTCAGCTACCCAGATGCTGGAATCATAATGTGGTGGATGACATCTGAGTCCTTCCTCAGACCCTGCCCTCTGCCTAAGGGAGCTGCCTCACCAAAGACTCCACCCACTCCACAGGGGCAGCCCTATCCCATGACGATGGCAGGTCTATGTGTGAGGGTACCAAAACCCAATCCTTGTCTCGTGCAGCAAATGACTCTGAAGAGCCATCCAGCTTCAGGGCTCCCTGTGTGACCAGCTGCAGCCTCTATTGTGGCTGCAACTCCTTACGCCCAGCCCTGCATCCCTGACTCCCTAAGAGCACCCTCCCTTCACTAAAGCTTTGGAGAGGAAGTCTCCTCTCAGTAAATCCTGCCTGCAACAGCTGACATTACAAAGACTGGAAGAGTATAAATTATTCAATAAACGTTGCTGGGCCAATTGGTAAGCCATATGGAAAGAAAAAAATAAATCTTGCGCCATGCACAAAATCTATTTCAGGTGGCTTTAGAACTGAGATGTAAAAAGCAAAACTTGAGAGCTCTTAGTAGAAAATATGCAAAGATAGGGAAGGGATGCCTAAAAACACAAATCATAAAGATTATTAGATAATTTGTATTAAAATAATCTGAAATTTAAATGAAAATCATTTGACTGTGACAAATGATATTATTTTAAAAAATAGTATGGAAAGCTGGGAGAAGATATTTGCAGCACTTACGACTAACAAAGAATATATAAAGAATTCATATAAGTTAGTAAATAAAAGACAAATTACTCAGGAGAAAAAAATAGTCAATTCACTTAAGATAAAATTTGAATGATGGGTGAGTTTATGAATGAGTGGAAATATGCTTAGTCTTATAAGCAATTAGGAAAATGACAATGAAAATAAGATCCTATTTCAGACATGTCAGATTGTAAAAATATTATTTTAAATTTATGATACTTTTCCTTCTTCCCTTCTTTTCCTTCCTGCCTTCATTTCTTTACTTCTGTGTCTTTGCATGTGCTCTTTCCATGAAAATCTACCTACTCATCCATCAAGACCTGGCACAAATGTCATCTTCTTCACAAAGCTCTTCTAACCTTCCTAGTTAGAGTTAAGCATTTCCAGAGTTAAGCATTTCCTATTATATATTTCGGAGAAGGAAATGGCAACCGACTCCAGTATTCTTGCCTGGAGAATCCTGTGGACAGAGGAGCCTGGTGGGCTGCTGTCCAGAGTGTCACACAGAGTCAGACATGACTGAAGTGACTTAGCATGCATGCATGCATTGGAGAAGGACATGGCAATCCGCTCCAGTATTCTCGCCTGGAGAATCTCAGGGACAGAGGAGCCTGGTGGGCTGCCATCTATGGGTTCGCACAGAGTCGGACACGACTGAAGCATCTTAGCAGCAGCAGCAGGATTATATATTTCAGTAGTACATTGTGTTTCTTTCATTTCAAAACACTTGGCATTGTCATGATCATTTGTGTGCATGTGAGTCTGTGACACTAACTAGATTATGAGTCCCTGGAAGGAAAAAATCATAGGATGTTTGTCTGTGTGCCTCTGGCATTTATGATAGTGCCTGGCACTTGACTGGTAAATATATATATTTTTTTGTTGTTGTTGTTCAGTTGGTAAGTCATGTCTGACTCTTTGCAACCCCATGAACCACAGCACACCAGACTTCCCTGTCTTTCACTGTCTCCCAGAGTTTGCTCAAATTCATGTCCACTGAGTTGGTGATGCTAGCTAGCCATTTCATCCTCTGCTGCCTGCCCTGTTCTCCTTTTGCCCTCAATCTTTCCCAGCATCAGGGTCTTTTCCAATGAGTCAACTCTTTGCATTAGGTGGCCAAAGGATTGGAGCTTGAGCTTCAGTCCTTCCAATAAATATTCAGGGTTGATTTCTTTTAGGATTGAATGGTTTGATCTCCTTGCAGTCCACAGGACTCTCAAGAGTCTTCTCCAGCACCACAATTCAAAAAGCGTCAGTTCTTTGGCACTCAGCCTTCTTTATGGTCTAAACCTGACATCTGTACATGACTACTAGAAAAACCATAGCTTTGACTATGTGGACCTTAGATAAATGAGTGCACCAGTTCCCTGCTCCAGTGGCTTTTTCTGAAGATCAGAACCCTTCAAAATGAGGGCTGAGAAGTCAAATGCTGTGCAATAGTTACTTTGCTTTCTTTTTGATGTATCCACTAAAGTGAATTTGAGATAAACTCTACTTTTGAAAAGAGTGTTTGATTTCTCATTACCTGCAGTGGAGCATATGATTAAATGTGGTCTCCACCCTCAATTTAATTAAAGAGGATAGCAGATAAGCTGGTTCTTTTGTAGAAAGTTGTACTGGAGAAGGCAATGGCACCCCACTCCAGTACTCTTGCCTGGAAAATCCTATGAATGGATAAGCCTGGTAGGCTGCAGTCCATGGGGTTGCTAAGAGTCAGACATGACTGACTGACTGACTTCACTTTCACTTTTCACTTTCCTGCATTGGAGAAGGAAATGGCAACCCACTCCAGTGTTCTTGCCTGGAGAATCCCAGGGATGGGGAGCCTGGTGGACTGCCGTCTCTGGGGTCGCACAGAGTCGGACACAACTGAAGCGACTTAGCAGCAGCAGCGGATAAATTATAGTTGTTCAAACCACATGGTACTCGACTGGCTGGATGTACAGTTTGAAGGAGGCATCGTGGAATAACATGGGTAGCCACATTTACACTTGAGTCTGAACTCTGCTGCTGTGCTCTAATGAAGTTATACAACCTCTCTTAGTCTCAGTTTTCTCTTCTCTGCATTGTGAATAATAAGCAGATGCGATTCACAGGGTTCTTAGGTAGAAGATGCCAGGCACACTCAGGCACACTGTAAGCTATCGTGGCATTGAGGTGTACCAAAAGAAACTGACAGCTAGGAAAACTTTTCTTTTTGGTGCTGACATCTACCTTTCCTGTTGATCTCATTGAAGCTTTACTTGCTGTTACTGTCCTGAGGTGTGTGTTTTCAAAAACGTACTTTTTGATTGTATATTCAAAACAATCGATCATGATTTGATGGGCTGGTGGATAGGAGTGTATGGTTCCCAGTTCCACAGCAAATTCCTCTGCCTTTTTCCCCCACCACACTTATTTATAGAAACAGCATAACCAAAGGATAGTTGGATTTCTATATAAGTGTTCAGAAAAGAACAATGGGTAGATTCTTTAGAAGCCGGAATCAGTATACTGTGAATTTCTTTAGTACAGATTCTGTCTTTTTCATATTTGCGTTCCAGTACCCAACCAGCATGAATAAATCCAGTAGTGAGTGAGTATTTTATAGAGCATATGGGAGCAAGTAAACTTCCTTCCAAATTCTAGTAAAGATTTGGTACTTAACTGGCACTTTAATCAGTTTCATAAACAGAAACTGATCATTTTCTGCCCATATTTAAAATGTTTCTGGTATAAAGGAGCAACAAAAACCAGTGAAGGCTTGTATGGGTGGTACTACTACCGTGCTGGTGGTAGTGCTTACATGTACTGATCACAGTACATAAGCAATGGAGAAAGTGGATTCCAAAGCAGATTTGCCCGTAACTGAGACTCTTCTCTTAGACATAGTGTTGATGGGTTTTCAAATGATTTTTTAAAAAGAGCATTTAGAACTTTCCATCAAAACCCACTGTATCATTTATAATGTATTACATATATTTATGCAACTGAATTGTATAGAGTTCTTCATTGTCAGTGAATTATTTTATTGTCACCACAAACTCATAACTTAAAGAGTAGCTCCTGCCCTGGGCAATGTTATAACAGATTAAGAGACCTTACATAATTATTGTAAGTAATATTTTGATGGCTAAAACAAGTGAAACCAGAATTAACAATTGGTTTTATAGAATCTTGTTTTAACAAGGATTCAGATCAGATCAGATCAGTCGCTCAGTCATGTCCGACTCTTTGCGACCCCATGAATTGCAGCACGCCAGCCCTCCCTGTCCATCACCAACTCCCAGAGTTCACTCAGACTTATGTCCATCGAGTCAGTGATGCCATCCAGCCATCTCATCCTCTGTTGTCCCCTTCTCCTCTTGCCCCCAATCCCTCCCAGCATCAGAGTCTTTTCCAATGAGTCAACTCTTCGCATGAGGTGGCCACAGTACTGGAGTTTCAGCTTTAGCATCATTTCTTCCAAAGAAATCCCAGGGCTGATCTCCTTCAGAATGGACTGGTTGGATCTCCTTGCAGTCCAAGGGACTCTCAAGAGTCTTCTCCAACACCACAGTTCAAAAGCATCAATTCTTCGGTGCTCAGCCTTCTTCACAGTCCAACTCTCACATCCATACATGCCCACAGGAAAAACCATAGCCTTGACTAGACGAACCTTTGTTGGCAAAGTAATGTCTCTGCTTGAATATGCTATCTAGGTTGGTCATAACTTTCCTTCCAAGGAGTAAGCGTCTTTTAATTTCATGGCTGCAGTCACCATCTGTAGTGCTTTTGGAGCCCAGAAAAATAAAGTCTGACACTGTTTCCACTGTTTCCCCATCTATTTCCCATGAAGTGATGGGACGGGATGCCATGATCTTCATTTTCTGAACGTTGAGCTTTAAGCCAAATTTTTCACTCTCCACTTTCACTTTCATCAAGAGGCTTTTGAGTTCCTCTTCACTTTCTGCCATAAGGGTGTTGTCATCTGCATATCTGAGGTTATTGATATTTCTCCCCGCAATCTTGATTCCAGCTTGTGCTTCCTCCAGTCCAGCGTTTCTCGTGATGTACTCTGCATATAAGTTAAATAAACAGGGTGACAATATACAGCCTTGACGAACTCCTTTTCCTATTTGGAACCAGTCTGTTGTTCCATGTCCAGTTCTAACTGTTGCTTCCTGACCTGCATACAAATTTCTCAAGAGGCAGATCAGGTGGTCTGGTATTCCCATCTCTTTCAGAATTTTCCACAGTTTATTGTGATCCACACAGTCAAAGGCTTTGGCATAGTCAATAAAGCAGAAATAGATGTTTTTCTGGAACTCTCTTGTTTTTTCTATGATCCAGCGGATGTTGGCAATTTGATCTCTATTTCCTCTGTGTTTTCTAAAACCAGCTTGAACATCAGGAAGTTCACGGTTCACATATTGCTGAAGCCTGGCTTGGAGAATTTTGAGCATTACTTTACTAGCGTGTGAGATGAGTGCAATTGTGCGGTAGTTTGAGCATTCTTTGGCATTGCCTTTCTTTGGGATTGGAATGGAAACTGACATTTTCTAGTCCTGTGGCCACTGCTGAGTTCCAAATTTGCTGGCATATTGAGTGCAGCACTTTCCCAGCATCATCTTTCAGGATTTGGAATAGCTCAACTGGAATTCCATCATCTCCACTAGCTTTGTTCGTAGTGATGCTTTCTAAGGCCCACTTGACTTCCCATTCCAGGATGTCTGGCTCTAGGTCAGTGATCACACCATCGTGATCATCTGGGTCATGAAGATCTTTTTTGTACAGTTCTTCTGTGTATTCTTGCCATCTCTTCTTAATATCTTCTGCTTCTGTTAGGTCCATACCATTTCTGTCCTTTATCGAGCTCATCTTTGCATGAAATGTTCCTTTGGTATCTCTGATTTTCTTGAAGAGATCCCTAGTCTTTCCCATTCTGTTGTTTTCCTCTATTTCTTTGCATTGATCGCTGAGGAAGGCTTTCTTATCTCTTCTTGCTATTCTTTGGAACTCAGCATTCAGATGTTTATATCTTTCCTTTTCTCCTTTGCTTTTCACTTCTCTTCTTTTCACAGCTATTTGTAAGGCCTCCCCAGACAGCCATTTTGCTTTTTTGCATTTCTTTTCCATGGAGATGGTCTTGATCCCTGTCTCCTCTACAATGTCACGAACCTCATTCCATAGTTCATCAGGCACTCTATCTATCTAAGATCTAGGCCCTTAAATCTATTTCTCACTTCCACTTTATAATCATAAGGGATTTGATTTAGGTCATACCTGAATCATCTAGTGGTTTTCCCTACTTTCTTCAATTTCATTCTGAATTTGGCAATAAGGAATTCATGGTCTGAGCCACAGTCAGCTCCTGGTCTTGTTTTTGCTGACTGTATAGAGCTTCTCCATCTTTGGCTGCAAAGAATATAATCCATCTGATTTTGGTGTTGACCATCTGGTGATGTCCATGTATAGAGTCTTCTCTTGTGTTGTTGGAAGAGGGTGTTTGTTTTGACCAGTGCATTTTCTTGGCAAAACTCTATTAGTCTTTGACCTGCTTCATTCCATATTTCAAGGCCAAATTTGCCTGTTACTACAGGTGTTTCTTGACTTCTTACTTTTGCATTCCAGTCCCCTTTAATGAAAAGGACATCTGTTTTGGGTGTTAGTTCTAAAAGGTCTTGTAGGTCTTCATAGAACCGTTCAGCTTCTTCAGCGTTACTGGTTGGGGCAAGGATTATTTCCGTCCAAATATGTTATGCATTACATCAGTACCAATTTTTTGTTACCGCATATAAAAATATTTTAAAAATGCTGATAACGAAATATTTTTTTCTCTAGAAGTACTGTTTACTGGTTCAACAAATAATGACCTTGCATTGCTGAAGCGTTTTCATTCCTGCCCATGAAAATTCTTATCTAAAATGAAGTTTTTGGTCAATGCCCCACTGCTGCTCAAAGTTGATTATTACAACTCAAGGTTATTTTTTTTTTAATGACTGCACAAAATATCTCCAGCACACACAGTTTATTTTATCTCTGTTTACACTGACTGTGTCCTCTCACCTCTCTTGTTTCTCCATTTCAACAGGAGAAGAGATGAGAAGAATCTGTTTGTCAATAACCGATTGACGGCCAGAAGCCAGTTCTTCTTTATCCCATTCCTAAACATAGAATTCTAGAAAATTCAGCTATAAGGTTCATAAAATAGAATGAATGAGACATGGGGAATTAATGTTAATTACAGCATCCCCAACTGTGCTAGGCTGATTACATAGCATTTCATTTAACCCTTAGGAGTGTGTGCTTGTCCCACCTCTTTATGTGAAAAGCAATGAACTTCACTGAAAGTACAGCTCCAGTACTGTATAATATGGACTTCTGTGTATTTATCCTTTGAGTTTTTTAAAAAACTGCTTAATTAGGTAAGTGTTCTTTCATGACCGAGAAGGTCATTTTGTCAGTAGAAAACATTTTGATAAACGTCTAATCTGCCTTCAAGACCATCTATGTTTTCTAGATGTTTGGAATCCAAATTTATTCTCAAGGAGAATTCTACTTGCTGGCCTATTTTCAACACTTTTATCTGTTAGGTCCCTTTTCATCTCCAAACAGCCCGTTTTGTTTTTCCCTTGGCTACGGGTACCATCAGAATACCCCCTGCCTGTTGGTTTGAGAGATGGGCTCCTCCTGTTTGGTGTGCCAGAGGACACTTCTGGTGGCATCTGAGTGGCTTAGAGATGCATTTCAAGACAGGTAATAGCTACAGATAGCAGCCTTGGTTGTTTAGCAACTAAATGATTTTCCTTGTCAGGTGGCAGGCATTTCATGGAATGCTTATGTACGGTTTTATTATACTTGGATTAAACTGACCAGAGTGGTCAAGAACTAGGTCCCAGGTGTGTGGCTTACTGAGGAGTCTGAGAACTTATTTCTTTTCTTCAGGAAAAAACAGGATCCATAAAGTTTCAAGGGAAGGAGGTTGCTTTAGTATAAAGAGCATGAATTATTATAAAGTGGTTTAAAAATAGATAAGGTGGAATTTAAAATGTACATTCCAAGTGTATAAAAACATGTGTGCATTCATGCTAAGTCGCTTCAGTCGTGTCCAACTCTTTGCAACCCTGTGGACTGCAGCCCACCAGGCTCCTCTGTCCGTGGATTTCTCCAGGCGAGAATACTGGAGTGGGTTGCCATGCCCTCCTCCAGGGGATCTTCCCAACCCAGGGATCGAACCAGCCTCTCTTGCATTTCCTGCATTGGCAGATAGGTTCTTTACCGCTAGCACCACCTGGGAAGCCCCATTAAAATGTATGTGTATATTCAGATCTGAGTTTAAAATGTAAACCTTGACTTTACCACACGTAGCCCTGTCTATGGGGTTATGCCATATTCTTTTCGGGGAACTGAATCTATAAGTAATCAGACATTCAGGGCTTCTTTCGGTTCACAGGAAATATGGAAACTAGACGAATGAATTAAGCAACACCATGAGCAGGCAAACAGAAAAGCCCATAGGTGGGGCTATACTGGGTTCTTTATTTTTTTAATTGAGATATAATTGACATAGAACACTGTGTAAATTTAAGGTGTACAGCATGTTGATTCGATATATTTATATACTGCAGTATGATTACCACCACAGTATTAGCTAAAACCTCTGTCGTATCCTATAATTATTGTCTCTCTTTTGTGGTGAGAACCATTAAGGTCTAGTTTCTTAGCAACTTTGATTTGTTTATAAAGCAGTAAACAAAGGAGACAGGTTTAGTGGGGGAGGGAAGATTGATGGGTCTGGCAAATATATATAAGAAAGTTAAGAGACACAGCAACCAAATGTAATATAGGAACTTGGAAATATGATTGAAATAAGCCATCTGTAAAAAGGCATTTTTGAGACAAGCAGGAAAATTGAATATAGATAGATATTTGATAATACTGTGGTATACTATTAAACCCGTTAGGTTTGACAATGGCATTGTGAATATATAAGACAGTGGTTCTCATTGTGTGGCCTTGGACTGGTATCTGTCAGCAGCAGCATCCAGGAATACATTAGAAATGGAAATGCTCAGCACTGCTCCCAACTGACTAAATAAGGAACTCTGGGGAGTGGGGCCCTGGAAAACTCTGAGAATCACTGAAAATATGCATTTTTCTAAAGGAGATACATACTGGGGTGTGCAGGACTGAAATGAAATTACAGAATAGTTTTATAATATTTGAGTTAAAATAGGTTAAATGTTTGATGAAGCAAGTGTGGCAACATCTTGATAATGGTTTTGTCAGGGGTCGTGTGTTTGTGAGGCTGAATTATTTAGTTCTCTACTTTTGTGTATATTTGGGAATATTCATTAGGGAAACTTTTGGAGACCTTACAATACACACAGGCGTGCGCGCGCGCGCACACACACACACACACACACACACTCACGGAAGAATTTGAGAAAACAAACAAAAACTTGGTTTTAAATTTTATAAAAGCTTCCAGTTTACCCAGAACAAACTGGGTTTTAGTCTTGACGGCCACTGATCACTTTGCTGGGTGGTCTCAATAATTCAATTTCCCAGGAATCTCATCAATCTTGTCTATTCAATGAACAGGTTCAGTATATGATCTGTTGTGAAGGCCCTCTCAAGCCTGCTATTCTTAATTCTCTGAGCATTCAGGTGAGCAGTCGACTCCTCAGCATTTCTCAGGTCTGCGCTGTGCCCCGGGGTGAGCGCTGTCTTCCTGCCCACCCTCCTCCTGTGCCTCCCCTTTCCTCTGGTTTCCATCCATGTGCCATGTCAGAGGACAGTGACGTTCTCCGGGACAACAGAAGCCCAGGTATCACCCTCTGACAGAGTAGATGAGGTGTGGAATTTCATGAAGAAGATCTCTGGGGACTTGTGGTGGCAGGTGCCCTTCAGTCTAGGTCAGAGATGGCCAAGGCCCAGAGCAGAGCTGGGACCTGCACTCCTAACATTGGGCCTGAGCCCCTTCTCTTGCCTCCCCCACTGCTATGGCCATCACCTCCTCATGCAGGGGCCAGTTAGCCACAGCGGGGTAAACTCTGAGTGGATTCGGGAGCCCTGATTCATAGCTCTCATACTTCAAGAGCTCTGGGGATTAGAATATCAAAGCCGTGTTCCTGGTCTGATGGACAGAAATGGTGTCCTCACTGCTAGGTGGAGTCAGGTTACCCAGTAAACCATGAAAGTGCAGAATTTCCAGGCAGATTCAAGGTCCTGGTGTCCACTTCGGAGCATGAGACAAGAGGAAGGCAGTAGGGAGGCTCTGGGTGGGAGGGTGGGGCACACGGGTTGATCTTGGGGAGGGGATGGTAAAGGAGGGAGTGGGGGGAATATAGGGGCCTAATGTGTGCACAGGCTGCACGTTGCATTGGCAAGAGGGATGAAGACTGAAACAAGAGTAGCTCACGGGGAGAGGGAGCAACAGCTGCAGGGTCCACCGCCAGCCGAAGGTGATACATCCTCCACCTCCTCCCCTTTAGATTGATTACCTGATAGAAACCTAAGTCCACAGTGCGGGTGATCAATAGATCATGTTCCCACCAGCTGAGCTGTTCCTGGAGGTCTTTTCCCAGTATTGGCACTTGCTTATTTTCTCTTCTCACGTTCCTCCATCCCTTTCATTTCCCTCCAGCGTCTTGGCCCTTCCTGGGCCATAGCAAATGGAGCATGGACACTGGCTGAAGACAACAGTAACTGCAACAATAGTTTTGTTGAAAACTTAAGCACCAGCCACTTCCCTGGTGGCGCAGAGGGTAAAGAATCTGCCTGCAATTCAGGAGACCCAGGTTCAATCCATGGATGAGAAAGATCCCCTGGAGAAGGGAATGGCAACCCACTCCAGTATTTTTGCCTGGAGAATTCCATGGACAGAGGAGCCAGGCGGGCTATATATAGTCCATGGGGTCACAAAGAGTCGGACATGACTGAGTGACTAATACTACTCAGCACCCACCACTGAACTGGATGCTTGATAAATATTACTTTTAATTCAAGCCATAGCCGTTATCCCCATTTTACAGATGAGGGACAGAAAGTCAGAGAAGGGAAGCCAATTAGAGAGTCACTCAGCCAGAAAGTGGCAGGACTCAGAGTTAAACCCAGATCTGACCGGCTGCCACTGTTGTCTCTCATCAGCCTCTCTCATTCCTGGCCCTTCTGTCATTGGTGGCAGGGAAGGGAGTGGGAAACTGCAACCAGCGCAGTAGGGCAAGCTCCTGAGTGGGCCATGTGGTGGGGGAGGGGGGTCCTTTAAGAGGCTGCAGTACTGGGGCCCCACTACTTTCCCGAAGACCCCGATCACATGAAGAAGTCACCCCCCAGTGGAAAGAAATGTGCGAGCATCTCACATGGTACATGGGAAGGAAATGCTTTGTCTACCCTTAGTAGGGTGGACTATGACCAAAAATCAGAATTTCCTCTGATTCTGATTCTCTGATTCTTCTGATTCTTTCCTTCGCTGGGAAGAAATGTTGGATGCTAGGACATGTCCATCAGTAAACATTGCCCTTGGGCTCATGAATTGAGGACTTTCCTGATTGGTGCCATGCTCAGTCTTTGGGACCAACATTAGTTCAGAATCATGTTGGTTTCTTTTTTCTTCTTTGAAATGTGGAGCTATCCCTTCTCATTCAAAATGGGTAGAGAGAAAGAAGGTAGAATTCTGGAATGCTTCTGAAACTCCTACCCTGCCTGTCTCTGCCTCTCAACTGGAAGAGGGAGAGCAACTTCGGTGCAGGGTGGTGGTGACGGTGAAGGGGCGCACTGCAGCAGAGAAGGCAAGGGTGGAATCGGCTAAAGAGAGCTGAGGACAAGAACCACCAACTGCAGTCACCTCTGTGGGTACACGTGATTGCTTACACGGAATGTCCACGTGCGTTATCGTCAGAGCCTCATAAAAGCCCCCATGAAATGGGTGGGTATATTTCTGTCTTTTCTTGGTTTAAATCATTTTTTTTTCCTACTTTGTCCCAGAAAAGATTTAAGGGAGTTGCATTCAGTGTAGGAGATAAACTACATTTAACATAGATGTTAAGAATCAGAGAGAAAGCACTCTTTTGATAGAATTGTATGCACCTTCCCAAATTTTGAATCTGAAACAGTGTGGAAACCTTAACATGACCCTTGCTCTGTTTTCAGAAGGAAATAACTATAAAATTGTTCATCAAAGAAGTCAATTGCTTAGACACGTTCATCCTGAAATTTCACTGTATACAATTAGGAAGCAGCAGTTTACGATCTAGAGACTGAGAAGTGGGTGCTTTTTATTCCTGTTTGAAATGATGCCCAAACCCTTCCATCTTGGTTTATGCTCATGCTTCTGTCCTCGTCTTTGTGGGTGCACATTATGTTGCATAAAATGTGTATTTTTTTGTACATTCCCAAGAGATTTAAACCTCTTCAAGACTATGTGCTTGCTGTATGATTCCTGACAGTCCTGTTCCTGAGGCAGGGAGTTCCAGCTCCCTTTGAATGAGGATGGAACCGGGACTCAGAGAGGGTAACCTGCTAAGTAAATGGCACAGGAAGACTTGGTGTTGAATCACCTGTCCTCCCGCTTCACCACATTGCTATGTCCCCTGTTGGCCACGGGCCCATCTTCTCTGAACTGTGACAGTGAACACGGCTCTGTTGCTGTTAGTAATCTGTATTTATATCTGGGAGGCACTCAAAAACCATTCGTTCATTCAACAATATTGATTGAATACTATCATGGATTCATCACTGTTCTAGGTAGAGTGGACACAGCAGTGGACAAAACAGACCAAAATTAAAAGCTAATCCCTGTTCTTACAGAGCTCATATCCATCCTACAGAGGTGAGGACCCGAATATAAAGTCATCAGTAAATTCTATGTTTGCAGGGCCTGTGTGTGATGGGCAAAAACGAGGCACCTCAGGCAGTTATAGAGCCCAAGTCAGCTCCGTGTTTTTATGGTCCATAGCAGAGGAACTTAATAATGGTATATAAAGCACCATGATAATTCTGTCCAGTTTTAAGTAATATAGACTATTGCACCACCCTGGGAAGATAAACTAACTGATTGCAATACTGTTCCATGGAGAGAGTCACTTCTTACTGCAGCTAAGCTTTTCAACTTCTCAGCTTCACTCACCTCTGCCAAGAGGTCTCCTTGTTCCTCCGGGAATTGCTTTCTCGTATTTCAGAAGGACAGTGCATGCTTGTGTCAGGTGTGAAAAGAATCTTTCCTGCTTGATGCCAACGAGAAGCAGCACCAGGGAAGGCCGGCAGACAGAGCACGCATTCTCCTCTCTAACTGGGTTATTCTTTGCTCTGCTTATCTTCCAATGAGATCTTCCTACTGGTGTTCGGTTTGTACCAACATTTAAAATCAATATTCTGATTTTTCAAGGACACATCCCTATAAAAGAGGACTTAAGGAAAGGAGGGCAATTCTGAAAATTCTCGAAACTTGACACTGGCCTTTAGAAATGAAAAATGTTGAGAAACTTCTAGGACAGGGTCCTCAAATTGTTAAGTGTTTTCTTTAACATCTAAAGCGCTTATTGGTCTTGGTGCGTATGGGTTAAATAGCACATTGTTTGGATTTTAATACTTAAAAAAATTCCTTGGGAAAAGTGGGGGGTGTGGATAAATTAGCAGTTTGGAATTGACATATATATCAGATCAGATCAGATCAAATCAGATCAGTCGCTCAGTCGTGTCCGACTCTTTGCGACTCCATGAATCGCAGCACGCCAGGCCTCCCTGTCCAACACCAACTCCCGGAGTTCACTGAGACTCACGTCCATCGAGTCAGTGATGCCATCCAGCCATCTCATCCTCTGTCGTCCCCTTCTCCTCCTGCCCCCAATCCCTCCCAGCATCAGAGTCTTTTCCAATGAGTCAACTCTTCGCATGAGGTGGCCACAGTACTGGAGTTTCAGCTTTTAGCATCATTCTACTACTATATATAAAATTGATAATCAACAAGGACCTACTGTATAGCACAGGGAACTCTATTCAATACTCTGTAATAACTTATATGGGAAAAGATTCTGAAAAAGAATAGATACGTTTATAGGTTTAACTTAATCACTTTGCTATACACCTGAAACGAACACAACATTGTAAATCAACTATACTCCAATGTAAAATAAAAACTAAATTAAAAAAATTCTTTAAGGGATCAAAAAGAAGAGGGGGGAGCATCGGAAGGTAATCTGAAGGTAAAAACTCGGCAAACAAGATATTTCAAATGCATAGGCTACCTTTATTTTAGTGTAAAACATTGTGACTCAAATGTATTTCCTTTCTAAGGTGTTTTTAGGTCAAGCAGGATAACTGAATGTCAAGGGTTAAGCAGTTCTTCCAGGGTCACGGTTTTCTTTTTCCTTTCAGTGAGTCTCCACTTGACCTTGTGGCCAGCAGTCCAGTAGCTGGTCATGAAGCTTTCTCCAGCCACTGCTGTTTTCCCTAATGTCCTCAGTGGATCCTCAAAACCTGGATAAGAGTAGCCAGGTGCATGGTAGGCTGCTGAGGCTGCTAGAGAACTTGTTTAGTAACTGCACATGTATGGCAAGCACACTCTTTTTATATTATTTATTGCATGGTTTGGGGTGCTGTAGACTGGAACTCTTAGCTCAGTACCACCCTTTCCCTCTGCTTCCAGAGCCATATTCAGGCCACCCAGGCATCTTTACCATTGTTTGGTTTCAACTCTTCTTTTAAACTTTGTGTCAATTCCTACAACCCCATTTAAAATGAATAGAATTAGTGATCTGGTTTGATAATTCATTCAGTTCAGTTCAGTCACTCAGTCATGTCTGACTCTTTGCGACCCCATGGACTGCAGCATGCCAGGCTTCCCTGTCCATCACTAACTCCCGGAGTTTACTCAAATTCATGTCCATTGAGTCGGTGATGCCATCCAACCATCTCATCCTCTGTCGTCCCCTTCTCCTCCTGCCCTCAATCTTTCCCAGTATCGGGGTCTTTTCAAATGAGTCAGTTCTTCGCATCAGGTGGCCAAAGTATTGGAGTTTCATTTTCAGCATCAGTCCTTCCAATGAATATTCAGGACTGATTTCCTTTAGGATGAACTGGTTGGCTCTCCTTGCAGTCCAAGGGACTCTCAAGAGTCTTCTCTAACGCCACAGTTCAAAGGCATCAATTTTTTGGCACTCAGCTTTCTTTAGAGTCCAGCTCTCCCATCCATACATGACTACTATAAAAACCATAGCCTTAACTAGATGGACCTTTGTTGGCAAAGTAATGTTTCTGCTTTTTAATATGCTGTGTAGGTTGGTCATAACTTTTATTCCAAAGATAATTTATTAGGTCTACATAATCATTCACAGGGGCTTCCCAGGTGGCTCAGTAGGTAAAGTATCTGCCTGTAATGCAGGAGAGACAGGAGACTTGGGTTCGATTCCTGGGTGGAGAAGATCCCCTGTAGGAGGGCATGGCAACCCACTCTAGTATTCTTGCCTGGAGAATCCCATGGACAGAGGAGCCTGGAGAGCTACAGTCCACAGTGTTGCAAAGAGCTGGACAAGACTGAAGCGACTGAGTACGCAAGCACACAATCATTCACAGAAAGCAGTGGCTTCCTTGCTCTTTTGTAGCATGGCTTATGTAAGCTCTGGGATTTGATGGTAGTGCCCTGGACTCATGTCTTGTCCACTGTACAGGTTGGAAGGAAGCGTATTTGCTTGAGCTCTTCTGAGTTCTAAACAAGAAGTTTGATGTATTTATTCTTAGCTATACTTATTATAAAACAAGTAGAAAGGTTAATGGCTCCCTCCTTTATCCAAAGATGTATAAACACACCCCCATGGCTTCAGGATCCTTTGAAGAAAGCATCAGTGCCCAGTTATCATTACTCATAATTGTAGAAACTTGCAGGTTGAGAAGCTATAATCTTCCTGCTGAGATCGTCTAGCTTCATCCTTATGCCAAAGACAGGATTCCAGAGAGATGAAGTGACTTTCCTATGGTCAAGTTGCTAGTTATCAGACTCGGGATTAGGATGGGGTCTTCAGCACTCTGATGAATGCATTTTTCCTCTATTTCTTGAATCCTGTTTGTGCTCTTTCACCCGCTTATGTACAATTATAGACTTTATGGGTTCATACTGTGAGAGACTCCTTTAGAGATCATCTCTTCTAACTCTTTCACTTCTAACTCTTTCACATGAGGGCAGGGAAGCCCAGAGACTTTTACATGTCTTGCTTAGCATCACAGAGATTGTAGATGCTAGAACTGGAACTAGAGACCAGCTCCTCTGACTCTTTCAACCAATACCTTGCTTCTTTACTGATGGCTGCACCTTGGAGAATGTTTCAACTCAGAGACCTCCATGAGCTCAGTCATGTAGTCGTCTGTTCTTGTGAGTTGAACTGTTGAACAGCACGGGATAACAATGGTACAGAGTTAGAGCTTTTGCCTTCAGTTCCTTCTGTGATTCTGTTGGTTTTTGTCACGTCTTTCTCTTGTGCAAAGTAAGGGTAGTGAATAGGATACTTGTACTGGAGAATTCTGTGATCCTTTCCCAACTGTGCGTGTGTCTTAGTGTTTTGTCCAGTAGAGGGGGGTGTGTGCTCACAGACTAAGCCCCTTGGGCTACTCCAGGTTGGATTATTTGGAAACACCTAGAGGGTGTAGTGTAGGAGATGCAGATCTGGGCAAGACATCATGTGGGAGAAGCTGGAGACAGTGATGGAGGAACTGGGAGTTAGTGAAGGAAATTAAAGGTATCCCTAGAAAATAGCTCTCCAGGGCCCCAGAAATTCTTTTTATGATAATACCACAACAAGGAGAATGATGAACTGAGAAGCTCCAGGTTTGGATATTCCCGTTGCCAAGTTATCCTCTGCTCTTAGGTGTGATGGGTACCCTGGGAGTAATGTGTGTATATCGTGCCAGTTCTGGTCTACGGCTCCTTTTCCAAATGATAACAATGAGGCTGCCTTAGGCAGAGATAGAAGATCTCCTTTGGACACCCAGCTGCACACAGGCAGCTTCTGCACCCCCGAAGCCTATATGCTGAGGCCTGAGAAAGACCAGCGGATTCCTTCATGTTTAGTGAAGATGGTAGATGGCCATGGGTCAAGATAGAATCTCAAGAAAAAAGATGAACACTACAGTCTTCCTTTAAATTTCTACCTATTTATTACCGGTTATCACTGGTTGTGATGATCCCATCATAAAGTGAAAAGGAAATAGAACTATGTAGCACTCGGGGAAGGCAATGGCACCCCACTCCAGTACTCTTACCTGGAAAATACCATGGACAGAGGAGCCTGGTAGGCTGCAGTCCATGGGGTCGATAGAGTCTGGCACGACTGAGCGATTTCACTTTCACTTTTCACTTTCATGCATTGGAGAAGGAAATGACAACCCACTCCAGTGTTCTTGCCTGAAGAATCCCAGGGACAGAGGAGCCAGGTGGGCTGCCGTCTATGGGGTCACACAGAGTCGGACACGACTGAAGCGACTTAGCAGCAGCAACATGAAACTATTCTCAGGGCCCTGTTGCTTTTATGTTTGTTCCCCCATTTTCATTCACTGCCTCTCAAAATACAAATTAAGCAGTAATTTTTTTTTAAACTGCTTTGATATTAAAAAAAGAAAAAGACTATGAGACACCTACTTCTCCTGAACAGAGTATGGAAGAGCAGGAAGGAGAATGTCATCTTAGCTAGAGAAGCTGAAGCTGTGGAATAATTTTGGAGAAGTGTCGTTTTATTGAAAATGTTCAGCTGCTCACGTTTTGGGCTATCAGAATTGAAAAAAGTATTTACAGCCAGGAAAGAAAGAGGGAGAGAAAGGTAGAAAAGGAAGGAGGGGAAGTTTGAAAGTCAGAGAGGTAGTGGTGGTGCGGGAGAAAAAAAAGAAAAAGAAAACTCTAGACTTCTTCTTCTGACCCAGCTATGGAAAACGTGATTGCAGGTCCTTGCCTCCCTGGTCTGGACGATGGCCCTGGATGCCAGAGGCCATCACAGGGCACTTCTGAGGTCCTGGATGTCCTTCAGTTCAGTTCAGTTCAGTTCAGTCGCTCAGTCATGTCCGACTTTGCGACCCCATGAATTGCAGCACACCAGGCCTCCCTGTCCATCACCAACTCCCAGAGTTCACTCAGACTCACGTCCATCAAGTCAGTGATGCCATTCAGCCATCTCATCCTCTGTTGTCCCCTTCTCCTCCTGCCCCCAATCCCTCCCAGCATCAGAGTCTTTTCCAATGAGTCAACTCTTCTCATGAGGTGGCCAAAGTACTGGAGTTTCAGCTTTAGCATCCTTCCTTCCAAAGAAATCCCAGGGCTGATCTCTTTCAGAATGGACTGGTTGGATCTCCTCGCAGTCCAAGGGATTCTCAAGAGTCTTCTCCAACACCACAGTTCAAAAGCATCAATTCTTTGGGGCTCAGCTTTCTTCACAGTCCAACTCTCACATCCATACATGACTACTGGAAAAACCATAGCCTTGACTAGACGAACCTTTGTTGGCAAAGTAATTTCTCTGCTTTTGAATATGCTATCTAGGTTGGTCATAACTTTTCTTCCAAGGAGTAAATGTCTTTTAATTTCATGGCTGCAGTCACCATTTGCGGTGATTTTGGAGCCCAAAACAATAAAGTTTGACACTGTTTCCACTGTTTGCCCATCTATTTCCCATGAAGTGATGGGACGGGATGCCATGATCTTCATTTTCTGAATGTTGAGTTTTAAGCCAACTTTCTCACTCTCCTCTTTCACTTTCCTCAAGAGGCTTTTTAGTTCCTCTTTACTTTCTGCCATGAGGGCGGTATCATCTGCATATCTGAGGTTATTGGTATTTTTCCCAGAGATAGAAGCAAGGTCCGATGCTGTAAAGAGCAATATTGCATAGGAACCTGGAATGTCAGGTCCATGAATCAGGGCAAATTGGAAGTGGTCAAACAAGAGATGGATGTCCTTACCTCCAGTATTTCTTTCTGAGAGGAATCTGTGAAAATCTTGATAGCACGCTACATCTGATCAGATCAGTATCTTTCTCCTGGGATCTGAAAGAGCTTTTCTCACATCTATTTAAATAACACTTAGCATTACAGTAGAGGTGTTTCTGTCACTTGAAGCTGGATTACCCCCAGGGGGCTTTTACCTATTAAATGTTGACTGCATTTTCCCCATTGTCCATGCTCTGACCTGCCCACCTTCATGGTTTTCCTGATGACCTGTCTTTCTGGCCACTCAGGCAGTCGCTTTGAGGAGGTGACTTACAGTGACTTACATCTGCCTGTGTAACACTCACATTGGTCGTGTGTCTGTGGGGGGTATTTCCTGGGCTTGGCACTTGTGTATTCCATTCACGGACTGTGAGAATCTGTATGGAATATATGTGACCGCTGCCCCATAAAAGTCTACCTAACGTGGTCTGGGCCACACTGCCATGCACTGAACAAATACACTGATGACCAGTTATGATTAGAGGTTTTTCAAAACCTATTTCCATCTTCAGCTGACATTGACTTGTTCAGAAACAGCACCATATAAGTCAGTAAAAATAATAACCCTCCTCATCCTCATTTTGCTATAGCATTTTATAGTTTGCAGTGTACTTTCCCACACATCTGATTTGATCTTCCCACCCACCCTGAGATGGTCCCTGCAATTATTATTTGCCTTAAAGGTGAAGAAATTGAGGCCCAGAATTTAAGCAAATTCCTTTGAGAAATACAGCTAGTAAGAGATGGAACCAAAATTTGGATCTAGGTTTTCTCAGTACAAGTGTGAGCTTTTAAACTGATAACAGTTTGTTGATATATGATAGAGCTAATGTGGGTAGTTTGGTTCTAATAGTGTGGTTGAAAGAATCAGATAATTTCCCAAGCCTTCTGGAAAAAAAAAAATATTTCTTTTCTCTCATTAAAAAATGTATGAGTGTGTGTATATATATAATTATAGTAATTATATTTATAATTCTAGAAAACTTTGGAAACATAGAAATTATTTTAAAAATTGATAATTAAAGCTGCATCAATTCTATAAGTAAGCCTGTAGTAGCCACTTAATATTTTGAACTTTTAAAACTGCATATCTACATTAACAAAATTATGAGTTTATATTGTATCACAACATTTTCCCATGCCATTGAATATTCTTAAGATCAACTTTAATATTTGCATATATTTCATTGAATAAATTCACTATAATTTTTTAAACAAAATTCACATTTTCTTTAGGTTGAAATAAACTACACAAAATTGATTTTCTTCACCATAATTTTTAAAATTACTCTTTTCTTAAATTCTTAAGTGTCAGCCTTTACTATCAGAGACTAGTGTACCACACAACTCTTCATCTAAACTTCTGTTTGCATTTCAAATCCTTTCATAAAGCCCATTCTGGACCTAAGTATTTAAAGGGTATGTATGTTTAGTTTTTGAAGTAGAAACAAAATGCTAGCAGAGCAGTTGCTGACTTGCGTAAGAGGAATGTTTTCTGAATTTGGGGGAATTGCAATCAAGAATAGAAAGATTTTTGGTCAATGGAAATTGGAGGCTTTTCCAGATATAAGGGGGAAATCTCTTTATATCTCTTCTTTGACATCACCTTCTTTAAAGTCTTGCTGCCCGTCCTAACTCCGGGAGATAGTGGAGGATGGAGGAGCCTGGTGTGCTTCAGTCCATGGGGTCACAAAGAGTCATAGAGGACTTAACAACTGAACAACAACATACCCACCGCACATCAGATTATAGAAGGTCTCATGTGCCCCTGGCACTCGGCACCTGCTCTTTTTGTGGTACTTATCTTGCTCTGTCCATTTTAATTGTTTGCTTCCAAGAAGCCCCTACAAGACTACACACTCTTGAGAGTGGGAACCCTGTCTTACTTACTGTAGCATTCTTGCACGGGCACAGTGTGTGGCACATCGTGGGAACTTGTGTTAGTCTGCTTCAGGAGCCATAACAAAATGCCGCGGGCTGTGTGGCTTAAACAGCAAACAATTTCTTCTCACAGTTCTGGAGGCTGGAAGCCAAGATCAAGGTGCTGGCAGGAATGATGTCCTCAGGGCTCTGTCCTCGGCTTGCAGATGCCTGCCGGGGTCTTGTTGCCTCTTTACATGGTTGTCCCTCTGTGCACCTGTTTGCCTCTAGTGTGTCCTTATCTCTTCTTATCAGAACACCAATCAGATTGGGTTCGGCCCCATGCTAATGACCTCTTTTAAACTTAATCCTCTCTTAAAGGTCCCATCTCTAAATACTATCCCATTTTGAGGCACAGGGCACAGGGGTCAGGGCTTCAGCATATGAATTTAGAGGAGCATAATTCAGTCCCTTCCATTACTCTATACATGTGTTTATTGTAAAATATTTGACATGCTTGTAGATGCATAAGAAGATAACATTTACCTTCCAGCATCCTACCTTCTGGATGCTAGTCAACTCCTTTCTGGCCAGAGATAGGAACAGAGGCAGCCTGGTATCTTACAGAAAGTGCTAGACTTAAAGTCAGAGACCTGAATCTGCATCCTGGTTCTGCCAGCTCCCAGCTGTGTGACCTTAACCGCCCCGAGCATCAGTCTCCCCATCTGGAAAATTGGGATAATAACGCCTACTGCAGTAGACTGTTGAGGGACTAGATGAGGTCATGCATGTAGGAGTGCCTAGAATAATGTGTGCCACGAAGTAGACCTAAGAAAATGTCGATTTGACCTAACAGTTGAAAGGCATGTTGGAAACAAAAATTATTTCCATTTAGTCGTGAGGCATGGCACAGATACTGAGAAATCTCTGACAGTTACTGAATTTTTTAAAATAGAGTTTCAGTGATCTCACCATGGTTATTCATACACACTGCTACTCCAGCTTTACATTTATTTCAGCTCAGTTAAGATGTTTTATCTTTTATATCTTTGTAGTGTTAAGTCACTCAGTCTTGTCTGACTCTTTGAGACCCATGGACTGTAGCCTGCCAGGCTCCTCTGTCCGTGGAATTCTCCAGGCAAGAATACTGGAGTGGGTTGCCATTCCCCTCTCCAGGGGATCTTCTCAACCCAGGGATCGAACCCGGGTCTCCTGCATTGTAGGAAAATTCTTTACCATCTGAGCCACCAGGGAACAGTTCAGTTAAGATGAGTGGTTTACTAATCTTTTCTCATTTGAAGAAAACGACAGATTGTTTACGTGTAAAGCACTTATTTATGACTGACGGTTTCCAAATTTCACTAAGTAATTTCAATTCTTGCTCCAGAATTCTAGTAGCTCATTGCACTGTGATGGTGTCTAATTGCTGTTTTCACTGAGAGTTGTGTTCTCAAGCTTTAAAATATGTCCTTACATAAAATACGATGCCTTAGTGTAACGACCATGATAACTTCAGTGAGATGTTTTATAAATAGACCTTGAAATGTCACAGCAACATAAATTCTCCGTTTAGGATGTGGAAAGAACATTTTCACTGATGAGCAAATGGAAGGCTGTGGGACTACGGACAGAGACTGGTGAATCTTTAGGACCCTTAAAGAATCAATGGTCAAGAATCAGACCCCTCATTGCTGGTCTTGTCTAAGCAACGGTCATGACCAGATTTTCCCTTGACCTACTTCTCATCGCCTGTCTCTGTAGTTGTTTGAAGTTGTGGTCTTTAGTTGTTCACTAATCTTCCCTTTACTCTCTTTTTCCAGGGCAAGTTGCTTGCTATCCTTGTTGCTCCATCCGACTTCCGTTATGCTTCTGTCTTGGTCCCATCACCGTGTCCTCCTCTTCCTTCTTCCTTCTGCCTCATTCCTGGATTCTGTTCCAGCAAGCCTGCAGCCTCCATCTTTCCTATTTCCTTTCTTCTGCCTCCAGACCTGCCTCCATGTCTGGGCATTCTGCCATCATCTGCTTCTCTCATTTTCTCTCTCTCTCCTATCCTGTTGCTGCCTCTTCTCCTTTTCTCTCCAGATCCTCCTCTCGAATGAGCAGAGGTGTGAGATCACTCCACGGCACATCCTTTTTATCTTCAGGAGACCTGAGGAGAGGGTCTTGGAATCGTGGCACCTACTTCTCCACAGACACTGCTAGTGGACCTAGCATCAGCGTCCTTGCAAACATCACTACAATAAGACCTTTCTGAAATCATCTCCTGGGCTCAGCATAGCCTACATCCAAGGAGGAAGCTCCACAGCCCCAATGGGAACTTGATCAAGTGAATAAGAAGGGAGCTTTGGTGGGAATGGAGCTGCGTTTGATTTGAAAATATTTTCATTTCCACTTTTATCTTGGTTGAGTCGCTTTAGGATACTTGCAGATTTGGCTTCTATTTTAAAAGGTTCACAAGTGTTTGAAAAAATCTTTATTCCCTTTAATAGAGATGGTTACACTTGAATTTCATTTAATAAGTAATAGTGCTTTGTTTCATTATTTTGTTAACATATTTGGATTCACTTATTAACTCAGCTTATTAGTTGTTCTGGCCCCTCCCTTGAGACTGTGGTTTAAGTCGATGGTCCATGTGAGGACTGAATCGCGTTGTTAGGAGGTCTCAGGGTTTGGGTTGGACCCAGATGAGCATTGACCATGGCATTACTGAAAACAGTGGCTATTTGTGGTTGGTTAATGATGGTCCAGCCAACCATTTGATTCATTTTGAGACCATAGTCCGAAAGGAAAGCGGATCCAGCTTGACCTCCTATTTGAGGGAACATAAGATGTCAAGTCTCCTCTTTGCCCCTTGTTGACAGGACTGTATTTTGTTTGCCTCTCCCCACCCAGCTCCTAATGCTCCACAAATCTTTTTACAACATGCATCTTGCAATTTTCTTGAACTCCCACATGTAACCATGTAGGTAACCTCTCTGCAGAGTCAGCCAGTCACAGTTTTTCTTTGTCAGAAAAACCACTTTGCCTTTAATCAAGATGAAGCGTTTACCCCACTCTGCAGTTACACAGCCAGTTATTTACGGGTATCAGTTTTCCTTCCCAAAGTTTCGGAGCCAGAGGACTCTCCAGGAAGGCGGATCCAGAAGAGTTCAGGTTTCACAGCCCTGCAAATTGGTGGTTACAGTCATTTGTCTTCCTCCCTTTCCCTGGTCTCTGCTCCAACCTGCCTGCAGCCTACACGGCTCCTTTCTTGCCTTCCCTTCCTGTCTGCTGAACTGCCTCCAGTCTGGGCAGGCTGCCAGGGTTTGTGGCTGTTTTTAGCCCATTTCCTGCTCTTCCCTTTCTGTCTCAGACCTGCTGCAGAATGAACAGAAGTGGTGTAAGAACCCTCAGCGAGATTCATGGACCTTTTTAATGAGTTTTAGAGGCTGATATATGATAACATTGAATATAAGTAATATACATACTCTGTGAATAAGAGTAGATGTAGGGTAGATGTCTTGAAAGAACTCTGGACATTCTAGGCATCGACCCTCGACCATCTGTGCCCACCTTCCTTTCTAGCTTTATCTCACACTCAGTTCCCTGGCACAGACTGTGTGCCTCAAGGCTTCCTATTATTTGTGAATATTCTGTGCTGCTTTTTCACACTGCCTGTCCATGGCACTTGTATACTTCTTATCCATCCAGTCTTGCCCATCGGTGAGGTGGAAGCCGCCATCCTGTCTCCTTCAAGGTGTTACTTCCTCGATCATTCCACCTTCTTGTCCTCCTCTGAATCTAGAACTGTTTATATAATATTTCTTCATGGTGCTTAATCACACCCAGTGTCTCTAATGAGGATGAGTGCTCCTTATGACCAGGGATAAACTCCTTTTAGTCAGCAGTTATGGCAGCAGCAGCTACAGAAACATAACATTTACATGGTGCGTTATCATTTGTAAAGCCCTCTCATCTCTGCTATCTAATCTGGTTTTTCAGAATTGCACTGTGAGGTTGGTATTATTATTATTTTTGTCTCGTATACAGATCTTTAGAAGCTGCTGTCCCAGCTTAGTGACTTATTGCAAAGGAGAGCCTTTAACCATGAATTATTAAAAAGAGATGGTTTTTAGGAAGAAATTTGGCATTTTTAATGGGCTATATACATAACTGATCGATTGTTCTTAGGAAGTTAAAACATTTAGATGTTTAATTGTAATGAAACACTTCCTTGATAAACTCACATGAAGACAGCCTCAGCCACTAAAGCTGTGGGAGCTTTAACAAAAAGTTCACCTGTGAAGTTGGTTACTGGCCATCTAATGAACCCTATTCTTACTTTTTAACTATAATTAATTAATTGCATATTTGCTTCTGACATGTAACAGCTTTTAGTACTGAACCTTTTTTCCAGACAGTGTTTTAGAGAAATTTTAGGTTCACATTAAAATCAAGGGGAAGATAGGTTTGTCATTAACCTGCTGCCCTCCCATATGTACTGCCTCTTTCCCCACTGCCAGCATCCCCCACTGGAGGCGGAACATTTGCTACAACTGATGAACTGACTCTGATACCTCATGATCACCCAGAATCCACAGATTACCTTAGTTCATGTTTGGTGTTGTACATTCTATGGGTTTGCACACGTGTATACTGATACATATCCATGATTAAAGTATCTTACAGAATAATTTTACTGCCCTAAAAATTTGTGCTTTTTATGATGATCATTTTGCCTCTAACATTAACAGTGTTTCTTAAAAAATTTTTTTTTAATTTTTATACAATTTTAAAGGTTACTTTCCATTTACAATTATTACAAACTATTGGCTATATTTCCCACATTAGATAATACATCTTTGAGCCTATCTTATACTCATTTATTTTACTTATTTAAAGTTTTTTATTTATTTTATTATATTTTATCAAGAGCTGACTCATTGGAAAAGACCCTGATGCTGGGAAAGATTGAGGGCAGGAGGAGAAGGGGACGACAGAGGATGAGATAGTTGGATGGCATCACCAACTCGATGGGCATGGGTTTGGGTGGACTCCGGGAGTTGGTGATGGACAGTGAGGCCTGGTGTGCTGCGGTTCATGGGGTCGCAAAGAGTCAGACACAATTGAGTGACTGAACTGAACTGAACTATTTGGGCAGGGTCTTTGTTGCTGCGTGCAGGCTTTCTCTAGTTGCAGCGAGCAGGGGCTGCTCTGTAGTTGCTGTATGCAGGCTTCTCATTGCAGTGGCTTCTCCTGTTGCCAAGCACGGGCTGTAGGGTGCGTGGGCTTCAGTAGTTGAGGTGCATGGGCTCAGCAATTGTGGCGTATGGGTTTTGTTGTTCCATGACATTTGGAATCTTCCAGGACTAGGGACTGAACCAATGTCCTTTGCATTGGCAGGTGGATTCTTAATGAACTTCACTGGACCACCAGGAAAGTCCCTCTTATACTCAATTAGCTATAATTTATATATTTAAATTCAAGAACTATTTGTTTGAACAGTAGACATTATTGATTTGTAAACCCCATTTGATATTTCCTTTGAATATTCATTTATATTTACTGTCCTAGTCTCTTGGTATTTACAATCCAGGAAGACTCTAACTTTCTTCATTTAGCACTAATGTTCAAGATTGGATTTTAAAAGAAAATTTCTTTCCCAAATGTAATAGCTAACAATTAATGACAACTGATTACATGTCAGATGCTTTCTGTGTATTTCTAAAGCCTTCAGGAGCCTTTGAGAAAAGTTATTTATTGTCTCCATTTTATGGATGATAAAACTTAGGCTTAGGTTAACTTTCTTAAGCTGATTACCTATCCACAGTGTTGGATCATGGATTTAAATTCTACATTCTACCAAAGCATGTGGCCTCCCTGGCTATAATCTTATTGTAGGGTGTCATACTGTCATGAAAATCCCATGGGCAGAGGAGCCTGGTGGTTGCAGAGTCGGACATGACTGAAGTGACTCAGTACGCATGCAGGCTGCTGTCATGCTGTTTTAGAAAGACAGTGATATAGAGAAACTTGGTCCCTTTAAATTATCTCAGAATCCTTTGATAGGGCAAAAGTGAGATTGAGAAGGCATTTGGTATATTCCAGCGATATAACCTCATTACATCACTTCTGATTTCAAAGTCAGAGCCTCAGTAGATGAGAACTCTAACAATTTCCTTTGTGTCAAACAAGGCTCCATTATTTGTTTCTCCTCCTCACCCCCTCAAAATCTAAGAAATAAAAACTAAGCCCACTTTTGTCCTCTCTAGTACTGAACTGATATGGTGCAAAGACATAATGAGGGGGGCAGAAGAGTGCTGTTGAGTCCAGTGTCTGATTTATGGATGTTACTCCCTCGCCCTCCAAACTTTGTGGATCAGTTTCTGAAAAGGGAAGCAACCATCTCAGATCTGTCTTTCAGAACACAGATTGTTAGACTAGATGCTAGTGGTAAAGAACCCACCTGCCAGTGCAGGAGATGTAAGAGAGTCAGGTTCCATCGCTGGGCCAGAAAGATTCCATGGAGGAGGGTGTAGCAAAACGCTCCAGTATTCTTGCCTGAAGAATCTCATGGACAGAGGAGCCTTGCAGGCTACTGTCCATAAGGTCACAGTCAGACATGACTGAAGCAACTTAGTACACACAAGCAGATACTCTAAGAGTTAAGCACTATTTGTGTGTGTTGATGGTGAAGACCAAAGTCTTTTATACTCCAGTGAGTCTCCACCCTGGCTACATAGTAGGATCTGGGAGCTTTAAAGAGTCCCAGTCAGCCCAGGTGCCATGTCACAAAGCCACTGCACTGCGTCCTCCTGCCCCATAGTGGGGCCATGGAAAGCATTACTGATGCAGAAGCAAATGACGGAGGCGGTGAAGTGTGCGGAGAGGTGCCTTCATTGGGCAGAAGCCACGAGTGGCACAGAGAAGCTGTAACAGCAAAGTCGGAAGCTGACTATCTCTGTCTCCTGTCTTGAGTGTAAGAATGTGTATGGTCGGCTTCCGTGTGCTTTCTCACACGGTATCCTTTGTCCACATTTCCCCTTTGTCTAGTAATAGTACTCATTTTTCCTTTGTGGACCTACTCCTACTTCCTCATATTATGTGGTAGGGATGAGGCTTATCTCCTGGATCTAGAATTTAGAGCAACATCTGGAAAGGATTTAGCTCAGTGTCTGGTACATTGTTGTTCAGTCATTCAGTCATGTCTGACTTTTTTGCAGTCCAGTGGACTGTATCCTGCCAGGCTTCTCTGTCCGTGGGATTTCCCAGGCAAGAATACTGGAGGGGATTGCCATTTCCTTTGCCCAGGGCATCCGGGGAATCTTCCTGAACCGGGGATTGAATCCGCATCTCCTGTATTGGCAGGCAGATTCTTTACCACTGAGCCACCTGGGAAGCCCCTGGTACATAGCACAGGCTAAATAAATAATTAGTTTCCTTTATTAAAGTTGGAGAGCTTGTACCATGCCCATCTTTTACCATCCCTACATAAAAGAAATATCAGCAGTTTCCTCTCCTTTTAGATTATGTAGCAAAATTATGGCAGCAATTAGAACAAAGACTCTAGTTCTTGACTCTTTGGAGGAGCATACTTGGAGTAGGACAGTCCAGTAGGGGTCAGTTTGGCATTTGTGGATTTGGCAGAGACATTAAGATTGCTCTGTCTCATGCTGTGTGTGTTGCTAGTGGCCATTGGATTCCAATATTGCTGGATTGTGCTTCCCAGGTGGCACAGTGGTGAAGACTGCTAATGCAGGAGATGCCAGGAGACCCGGATCGAATCCCTAGGTTGGGAAGATTACCTGGAGTAAGAAATGGTAACCCGTTCCAGTATTCTTGCCTGGAAAATCCCATGGACAGGAGCGCCTGGTGGATGACTGTCCATGGGGCCACAAGGAGTCAGACACAACTGAGCGACTAAGCATGTGTAGAGCAATGTGTATCTAAATTATTATTTAGGTGATAACAGGATTTTGACCTAGTTGCTTATCCTGTTATGTTTTATAAACTCAGGACACCTAGAAGGCATGGAAGAAATTAACTGTGAGATAAACATGTAAAGAGTAAGCCTAATGTGTATATTCTAAAACCCATATTAATTTTATAAAACCTCTTCTAAACTACTTCACCTTCCCACCGTAGTACGTACCTTTGGGGAGAAATCTGTTAATAAATGACTACATTAAAACATCTTATTTCTTCTCAAGGAGCACAATTACTTGGTTACTTGAACTTAGAGAATACAACAATATTTTGAGAAGGGACAGAAACAAATAGAATTGGAATATGACAAGAATATTCACATCTCAGCTTATTCACTTTTTTAATGAGAAGAGCTAAGGTTTTTCAGAATCTTTTAGGCTTCAGATGACCAAAAACACTGCACTTCATTCTGTTGACAAGACAGTTCTGTTTTCTTTTGTTTTGCTTCTCTGTGTAGTTAGCTATAAAAGTTTCCAGGAACCCTTAACTGAACTTCCAGAATGTTAATTTTTCTTTTCTTTTTTTTTTGCCTGTTTTGTTCACCTGACTCTACTGTCTGCTCCTTTAAAGCAGGAATTGTGTCTTACTCACATTGTTTGCTTGCAGTACATATTTAGTAAGTAAATAGATAAATGAACTAACAGGAAAAAAGTAATGGTGACCTAGTTATGTTTTAGATTTTTCTTGTGGCTGTAAGTCTATTGCTTTCTTTTCCTTCATCAGTTTTTAAAATAGAAATCCCTGTCGACTATGTACTTTGTTGAGAAGTAAGATAACAGACGGGGTATCTGTGTGGAAATAGATGAGACACTAGTGTAAATTCCACTAGAAACGAAGGAGGAACACACTCCTTTGGGCTCTCACTTTATGGGGGATCCAAAACGTTGAAATGATTTTAGTATTGAATTTCATATGACCCTGAATCTCCCATGTAGTCTGAGGGAGAAGAGGTGCAAAGTATCCAGTCACATGAGCACTCAAACTTAGGCAGATGATCTGAGTCTTACTGGTAAAATACTTTTTGTTCCAAAACATAGAACCCACCACTCCATCTATTGGTAAAAAGCTGCGTTTTAGATTTCTGTTGAACTAAGGCCTTGGAGAATGTAGGCTGTGAGTCATAGATGGGTCATTGTAAATTGTTTTCTTACAGCATCACCTGGCTCTCCTTCCATCTGCCCCACATGGAATGTTTTCCAGTTCACTTTTTGGGGTCATATGGATAGAGGGTAGTATCCTGAAGATAAAGCCAAAACCTCTGCCAAGCAGTGATAGGAGGAAAGAGGGAAACTGAGTTTTCCGTTCAAGGCTTCAGGCTCACAATTTAATCAGCAGCTCAGTGTGTAGAGCTGAAACTGTTTGGTGGCGTTTCTGGCTTCTCGGGTAGCTCAGAGGTAAAGAATCCACCTGTCAATGCAAGGGGACGCAAGAGACTCGGGTTCTATCCCTGAGTTGGGAGGAGGTCCTGGAGAAGGAAATGGCCACCCACTCCAGCGTTCTTGCCTGGAAAATCCCACGGACAGGAGCCTGATGGGCTACAGTCAATAGGGTCACAAAGAATCAGGCATGACTGAGCAGGCAGGCACTAGGGGCTCCAAAGAACTCCTGGTACCACAGTCCTTTATGTCTCAGCATGGAAAGAATTCAGTGAGAAGCAAAGTGATAAATAAGTGATTTATTAGAATAGGGTGCTTGTGAAGCTTACCAGAGGGTGGTAAAGAGAGTGCCCCATCTGAGAATTTACTGTGCTACAGTTTTATAATCAAAGGAAAAGTAGGGAGGGGGAGAAGAATTTCCTTGTCTTTCTTGAGTAGACATGTTTCCATCATCAGCTCTTCCTCCAGGTTGTACAGGGGAGTTTGCTTGTCCCTACACTGTCAAGCTAGGTCCTCACATTATTGTATTTTATGTGTACAGAGAGCATGTCCTGGGGATCATTAACTTATTGTGCTCACTGGGCACAACGTGGGTCTCATGCTACCATGGTTTGATTGTTTAGGGGCAGGTCTCATGCTTCTGTTGCTAAGCAAGCCTGCGTGGCTTTGTGGTTAAGCAAACCTGCTTTCTTGAGTAATCATTAACTTACAGGGGTCTCCCATATTTTTCCTACTTATAGTCTCCTAGTGGGATTAACTAATCACCTACTTTGCCCCTTTACTCTGTCCCTATTAGTGTGGTATGTATATTTTCACAAGTAAGAGTTCTGGATCATGTAAAAATAGGTAGTAGAGCCAAAAGAAATATTTAAAAATTACATGAAATTATACACACAAGGATATTTATTACCGTGCATAAGGTGGAAAAACAAGGGAAGTACCCAAATGTCCAGTAAAAAGGGATTGAGTAAGTGAATTTTCATGTGTCCTTGTGCATATATCCATAAAATGGATCTGTAGGCACTTAAAAGAATGATGTAGATGTACCTGCACTGACAAAGGGGGAATGTTGGGAAATTAAAAAACAATCAAACAAGCTGGAGAGCATTATGTCTGTGCGTATTCATACATCCCTGCATTTAACAATGGTAACCTCTGGAGGTGGCAGTATGAGCTTTTTTTCACTTTCACGCTGAACAGTTCCATACTGTTTGACTGGCTTACAATGAACACGCACACAGTGGCCAACATCCACAACTTCTTTGCCCTCGTGCATGGACAAAAATGCACTGCTAAGTAAATATTCTGTATGGAGAGAGTGAGCGCCATCTGTGACCTGGTCCCTTGATGGGGAAGATGATGGTGGCCCTTGGAAAGAATAAGGAGAGGAATAAAATGACATCTGCTATTTTTCTCACCTGTGCCATAATTTGCGAACATAAACTAAATTCTATTTGTCTTATTTTTATGTTCTGTAAAGCCTTAGAACAGAAGAACAGATTCTTTCTGAGAATTGAATTCTCATTTCCACATGAAGCTCTGTGTCGGTAGGTCAGGTATGTCCTTGGAAAGCAAGGTCAGAGTCCTGAATCAAACTGTGCCTTCAGCCAGCATTGTGGCCTCAAATTGAGTCATTTAAGTGCTAATCTCTCAGTTTCCCCACCTGTTAAATGTGATAGTAGTAATCCTTACCATCACATTCTTGAGCAGGGTGTCATGAAGCTTAGTAAGACCGTATTAGCCAAATGCTTTGAGCTCTTCAGATAAAAATGCGATGCAAACATGAAGTCCCATTAAGATAATTATACAGTAATTGCTTTTTCATAGTATGGGTTTACATTCAAGGTCATTTTATGGAGGCAGGGAAGGAGCTTAGATTTCAAAATTTGAAAATAAAATTCTTAACCCATGTTGAAGACAAATATAACAGAATCACTAGTTCTAAGAATAGGAGGACTTTGTTTTGAATCAAAAACTTGAAAATTAAAAAAGAATCGTTTCTGTGTTTAACTGGAAATGTCTTTAAAAAGCAAAAGGATCACTTCTCCTAGCCCCTGAAAGAAGAAAATTAAAGGAAGCTCTTCAAGAATGTTGTTACTGTTGTTCAGTCACTGAGTCATGCCCAACTCTTTGAAACCCCATGGACTGCAGCGCATCAGACTTCCCTGTCCTTCACTATCTCCTGGAGCTTGCTCAAATTCATGTCCATTGAGTCAGTGATGCCATCCAACCATCTCATCCTTTGTGCCCCCTTCTCTTCCTGCCTTTTGTAAAAAAAAAAAAAAAAAAAGTCTCACTCATACTACTGTAAGGTGGTGAGACCTGTCTGGCCCACTGTGCGTGGGGACCGAACGTGACTCATTCGTGCTGGGTGGAGTTTCTTCCCGTGGCTCTGTACCAGTTGCTCCTACGATGGAGCAGGGGAGGTACACCCTCTTCCCACCTGGTCCTTCTTCTCCAGTGTTCCTGAGAACCCATCATGTTTGCTGCAGGCTCCCCACCCTTTGGCACCACTGGTGCTTGCTACCATTATAACCCAAGACATGGACAGTCAATTTCAGTCCCCAAGATTTGGAAGTGCCGACACAGGAGGTCAGTAATCCCAGAAGAAGGTAAGCTTGCAAGCAAGAGCCCATGTTTTGGGTTGAAGGTGGAGAAAGAGAGAGGTCTATTTAGATGATCAGAACTGATGGGCTAAACTATGAAAGAAGAATTTTTGGTGAAGGGTCATTGTTTGGCACTTGACATGTTGGTTCAGGTGTCTTCCAATTGTAACCTGCAAGGCTGCTGACCTCAAATTTTTAAAATCACGTAATCTGAATTTTATGTATCTATGTAAAATCTGAATATGTTCATTTAATTTATGTTGAATAAAACTAAGGATTAGCACTGTTTATTTTTTTAATTTTCTCAGTAAAGGAAGATTTAAAAATAGTCTTCCTCTAGATAAGTTATTTTCATCATAAGGGCTTGGGAGTATAAATGTGACAATTTGTATTTTTGAAATATGAAGCTTTTATAGAGTTCTTCTGGAGAATGCAATGGAACCCCACTCCAGTACTCTTGCCTGGAAAATCCATGGACAGAGGAGCCTGGGGGGCTTCAGTCCATGGAGTCGCTAAGAGTCGGACTCGACTGAGTGACTTCACTTTCACTTTTCTCTTTCATGCATTGGAGAAGGAAATGGCAATCCACTCCAGTATTCTTGCCTGGAGAATCCCAGGGATAGTGGAGCCTGGTGGGCTGCAGTCTATGGGGTCACACAGAGTCGGACACGACTGAAGCGACTTAACATAACATAACATAACATAAGAGTTCTTCGAAGATGTGTTACTGTAATAAAATGCTGTATTGATGTCAGATAAATTTAATTTAGTTTATTTAGCCAAAGTAAGTGAAAACACTTTGTATCTAATCCTTATTATGGACATTATTTAAATAATTCTCTTTACGTTTAAACATTAATATGGACCTTGTTAGGATGTGAGAGGTTTTGACTTTCTTTCCTACAAGAACTCTCCCACTTTCCTACCAAACAAGTTTTGTGATAATGGGGTACTTTCTAATTTTATATTCAAATTAGAGAAGTTACCGAGGAAAGATAAGTTATGTAAAACAAAGTAATTTCAGCCTTAAGGGAGATACTGACCTTTTTTTTTCCTTTTTGTTCTATTGCTTTTACCTACTGGTGCTTAGTTGATGCCATAATCTCTATTTTTCTGAGTCATTCTAATCTTTTAGATGGACTTCTTAGTATGCCCTTGAGAATCTCTATCTTTAGATTTGGGATTATCAATGTTTCCAAATGGAGTCAGTGCTAAACTATGAGGAAAGTTGTTAGTAAAGCAAATGAAAAAATTCTTTCATTATAATTGCTTAGAGAGAACTAATAATTAAAACAGAAAAGGCTAAAGTTTCCCACAGAGGATATTAGGCAATGAATCAAATAATTTTAAGTTTGCAAGCTATGTTTTGTGAGACAAGCATTTCTTAAAGAGATACATACACAGGTATTCCCATTTACTCAGAATTCATATGATTTCATCTTACAAAATCAGAATCAGCTTTAGAAAAGGTCTGTCCAGATTTACAACGTGTTACATCATTATTTTGATTTAGGATGGCAAAGACTTTCTATTTAGGAACAGGAAAGAGAATATTGTTTATTCTTCTTCCCCACTACCATCCCATCACCAACAACCTAGAACAGATGAAGAATAGGCATTACAGTGCAGAGTAAATCCAAATTTTATTCCTACTTCAAACACTAATTTGCTATTTGACCCTGAGTATGTTTTATAACTATTGTTTGCTTTAATGGTTCTTCCTTTAAAGATATAAAGTGTGTCCTATCTCATCAAAATGGTACAAAAACACTATTTGTAATGTGATGACTATTTTTAGTAGATGTAGGTGAAACACATATTAAATTAAGATTGTTTATGTATGGAATCACTTGCAAAACATTACTTTCTTTTTCTATGAATCTATAAACTTTTGTCTCTGAAGTAGACTCAATAACTTTTTCCAGGTGCAGGAAGCAAACATTCAGCTCAATCCATAGCTGAGATTTTCCAACAGCAGTTTTCAAGGTTAAATCATTTGTTTCGGGGAAAAGAAGTTCAAAAGCATATCCTAGTTAAATAAGAATACTCCAAGAATTGAATGCACCTTGTAAGTCTCACAGCCTCTGTATTTCCCAGAACGCCAGTAATCAAAATGCAGCTATGATTTCTTCAACCTCCAGATTTTAAATTTCTCTCAAGTCGATGGAGGATTCTGCATTGTCTTCTTTATGGCAGGAAATTACAAATGCTTTTGTTGTTATTGCCAGAATCTGAGGGCGTATAGCTTCCAGCAGTGGCACCTGGGTTTGTTTTCTTTCTCCCTCTTTGAGGGTTGGGGGTGGGAGCTGATGAGAGCTCCTGGAAGGTAGTAAGCTCTTTGCCAACATTCAATACTTAAAACATTTTTCATATATTAATCATCCAGAAACTCTACTAGTAAAGACTTGTCCCCTTTGAGTGCTAGAATAGTCCCCAAATTAAATCTTCTATTCTCTCCTAAGACCACAGTTATTCCTCCAGGTGTAAATTATATGCCTGGATCTGAGACTGACTTTAATTTCAAATAGAATATTTCTCAGTCCCTGTAGTATAATCATTAACTTATCTTATAGTTGGGTCATTGACTTTAGTGCCATATTTCGTTGTGGTAGTAAAATTAATAGTAGTAGTATTGACGGTAATAAAAGTGTTAACAACCATTTATTGAGTGCTCTATAAAGTACTTTAAATATTTCATCTTATTTAATCCTCACAAAACTCTTGGAGGATCTCTGTTATTTCCATTTTATAGATGATGAACTTGCCCAGATGGATGAATAGTAACCTTTCTGAATCCAAAGTCTCTACTTTTCTCACTTTTCTGTTTGAGAAAAAAAAATCGTATCTGGTATTATTTGTCTTTGCAGCTTATGGTCATATTTGGACTTCAATATGAATTCTCCCTCTATTAACTGCTTTATCATAGGCAGTTTTTCTGGGAGAAGTTGGAATGGAGTGCTGAATAGTGAGCAGAAATAATTTAACCCTGGGAGATTTTTCCAAGTTTTATCCTTGGGTGAAGCAAGAATTAGTGTGAGCCAACTGCACTTTACAATAGCTAGAGGGTTTTCCCAACCAGATGTAAAGAAAAATAGAAAGTTAGGCTTCCTATTCTATAGGTTGAATTCTAGTAAGAAAGATATTCTAGCTCTCCATTTTTTTTTCTCTATAAAATGGGGATTTAAATGATACTAAGGGGCTTCCCTGGTGGCTTGGACGGTAAAGCATCTGCCTGCAATGCGGGAGACCTGGGTTCGATCCCTGGGTTGGGAAGATCCCCTGGAGAAGGAAATGGCACCCCACTCCAGTACTCTTGACTGAAAAATTCCATGGATGGAGGAGCCTGGTGGCTACAGTCCATGGGGTCACAAAGAGTCAAACATGACTGAGCAACTGAGCACCCATACACGCATGTTACTTGAAGCTAAGGTTGATAAAATTACCTGCCCACAATGAGCTAAGAGCAGCCACAAGTTTGTTCTCTGTATCTGTGAATCTGTTTATGTTTTGGACATACATTCATTTGCATTATTTTTTAGATTCCACATATAAGTGATACCATGTAGTATTTGGCTTCTTCTGTTTGACTGATACCACTACGGCTAATATTCTCTAGGTCCATCCACGTTGCTGCAAATGGCAGTATTTCATTCTTTGTTATGGCTGAGTGACACTCCATTGTGTGTATAATACCAATCTCTTTAGCAAGGCTGTGTGCCAGGGCCTTGACCACCTGGTCCTTGCCTGCCTCTTCCACGAGGGGCACATCTTCTAGTCACATTGAAACACGTGCCATCTGCCGAGCACATGTGTTCCTTTACACATATTGTCCCTTCTGGTTTGCTA
Organism: Bos taurus; assembly: GCF_002263795.3. Taxonomy (NCBI): domain Eukaryota; kingdom Metazoa; phylum Chordata; class Mammalia; order Artiodactyla; family Bovidae; genus Bos; species Bos taurus. The sequence continues at coordinate 29,502,550 of NC_037337.1, forward strand.
GGTTAAATCTTATTCATTTCTCAAGCATCAAGTATTATTGTCCCTGAGAAGTAGCCCATTCCTGAGGAACCCTACACTACCCTGCCCTTTAGGACTGCATTAATTCCCTTAGTATTCTCCTGTTAATACTTACAATCCAAGAATTTATTTCTTCTTTTTCCCTATGGGATACTGGACTCCTGGACTTGTCTTAGTTATCTTTGTATCACACGAGATTCAGTAGGTGACTATTCAGTATTTTGACTGAATGGATAAATGTTTCAATGATAGTAGACATGTTACTTGTGAAATCAATACACTGATCATACATTGAATTAAAGATGAGTGCAGGTCATTTTCCTTCCAAAATATGTTCAGCAATCACATCCTTAAACTTTCCAGTGACTGGCTGAATGGTAACCATAGGGGTTTTGCATCTTTTTAATCTCACACAAATGGCAAAATAGGGAGAGAAAAAAGGATAATTTCCAGAAGTGAAAGATCTTCCATTTAGCAGCTGACATAGGATCATTTTCATTCCTTAATTGTTGTACTTTATGGGCATTAGGGGTGTGCATTCAAGACAGACTTAATAATTTAGGTGAGACACTGCAGCAGCCATTACTCGTTATTTACTGGCTGTGTCCAAGAAAGGAAGCATTGTTACTCACGTGGCAGGGAGGGAAAGCCTAAGTGCTTTTGTCATGAGGCAGGGAGAGACTCACATTTGCGTAGTATTCTTAGGGTGTATACAAACAAGCAGCTGGATGATTCAAAAGGTTGAACCAGCAATGATTTGTTCCAGAACAGATGTGACAGAGACAGACATCTGGGAGTCAAGGACCACACATTACATGCTCAGCTGTTTTCTGAACATTGCTTGAAAAATATTCAGATTTTCATGATTTCTACATATTTATGTCAAGGTCCAAATGTTCAGGAAGCAAGAGAGCAGTTATCTCTGCTTATGTCCTTGCCCTGACATCAGGTGCTTAGGATGCTTAATTTAATGTCCTGGGACTCTTGATTCTCCTTCCTTAGACAAGCAGGGACTTCCAGGGATAATAGCCACAGGCCTGGCATGGGCTTCCCTGGTGGCTCAGGTGCTAAAGAATCCACATGCAATGCAGGAGACCTGGGTTCGATTCCTGGGTTGGGAAGATTCCCTGGAGAAGGGAGTGGCTACCCACTCCAGTATTCTGGTCTGGAGAATTCCATGGACAGAGGAGCTTGGCAAGGCTACAGTTGAAAGGGTCACAGAGTCGGACACGACTGAGCGACTTTCACTTCACACACAGCATGTGAAGCCTCCTGTCCACACTTGCAGAACATCAAGTTGAAGGGCAGGCATTAGCAGGAGCGTCCTGCAGGACTTCCAGTTTCAGAGTGAAACCAGGCTGACCTTCTAAAACAGAACTGCAAGAAGGGAAGGAAGGCAGGAAATCACTTTAGGAGACCATGTATGGAGAGCCACCAAGGGAGGAGCTTGACTTGGTCCTGAGGAGCCAAGCCTGGAGCAATTCCTGAGCTAAGGAGCAGGCAGGTGGCCTTTATCTGATTTCTCACACTTGGCTGTCAAAGCGTAATGAGAGTAATTAAAGGGACAGTAGAAGCAGTTTCCTGTGGGCGTTTTATTATTACAGAAGGCTCTGCTTTGAAGTCAGCTGGTACCTCAGGGAGATGGTCTGGAAGGAATCCAGGCTGGAGGGACTGACCTGGCCGTGGAGCTGATTATGAGGTAGCGTGACTCGTGTCCACTGGGCAGTGTTAAATGTAATGTGGCAAATTTGGGTTTGACTGTGGCTCGTGTCATTATCCAAGGGGCTCCCATCTATAAGGGAGAGAGGAGTAACAGCAGGTGGTATGTTCCTAGCTATGTTGCTTAAAGAAATTAACAAGATACCAACAGAAATTTTACATAGAAAGAAAGCCTAGAATAAAATCCACTGAAATACTGTATCTCTCAGTTGTGTCTGACTCTTTGTGACTGCATGGACTATATAGTCCCTGGAATTCTCCAAGCCAGAGTACAGGAGTGGGTAGCCTTTCCTTTTTCCAGGGGATCTTCCCAACACAGGTATCGAACCCAGGTCTCCAGCATTGCAGGCGGATTCTTTACCAGCTGAGCCACAAGGGAAGCCTGAGAATACTGGAGTGGGTAGCCTATCCCTTCTCTAGAAGATCTTCCCAACCCAGGAATTGAACCGGGATCTCCTGCATTATAAGCAGATTCTTTACCAACTGAGCTATGAGGGAAACCTTGAAATAGTGTGATAATCATTCCTGAATAGGGGGACTGTGACTGCCTGTTTTTCCTTCTACTCATAGATATTTTTAAGTCTTCAATATAAGCAAATTCTACCTTGATAATGAAGAATAAAACAATACATTTAATAAAGGATAGGTGGGAGGGATCTTAAATTCACCTGCCTCAAAGCTTTGCTTCATTTTATTAACTACTAGTTGAAAGGATAATATGCTTGGGTAGTTCAAAACAACAGATGATTCGGTGTATAGTGAACATAAGTCATAAATACCTGGGAACACTCATTTTGTTCAATTCCTTACTGGAAGGAATGATTTAATCCATGCGATGGAGTCAGCTGTCCTTTGGGAAAGAATATGTCAGAAGGTAAACAATCCATTAACAAATGATCACACAGGATACAGGTCAGGCTTTGGGAGTGAAGCATGTACACCAGTACAGTGATCCTCAACATTTTTGGCACCAGGGGCTGGTTTTGTGGAGGACAGTTTCTCCTACAGACCCAGGCAGGGGTGAGGTAGGGATAGTTTCAGGATGATTCAAGCACATTACACTTATTGCGTACTTTATTTCTAATATTATTACATTGTGATATATAATGAAATTATTATACAACTCAACATAATGCAGAATCAGTGGGGGCCCAGAGCTTGTTTTCCTGTAACTAGACGGTCCCATCTGGAGGTGATTGGAGACCCTCCATTGTTGTTTATATTCAGTCTACTCTGTAATCTCATTTTGGTTGCTGTCACTACAGAAAACCCTGCTTAATAAAGATAGGATGTTAGAAATGGAAGCAGGCATTAGATTCTCATAAGGAGTGTTCAACTTAGGTCCCTTGAATGTGTAGTTCACTGTGCGGTTCATGCTTCTGTGAGAAGCAAATGCTGCTGCTGATCTGAGAAGAGGTGGAGCCCAGGCAGTAATGCAAGTGATGGGGAGCAGCTGTAAATACAGATGAAGCTTTGCTCGCTCACCTCCTGCTGTGTAACCCAGTTCCTAACAGCCTACGGACTTGTACCCCTACACCAGTAAATGCAGGCATTTAAAACATAACTTATTTAACATTTGGATTGTACTTTACTCATAAGAATTTTGTTGCCTGGTGCCTTGTACACTGTGAAGCACTGTGAATATATATATATAGTCAATGTATTGAAAAACGAAAGTTGTATTAGTGTAGCTTTGTCTTCAGGTCATTTCTTGTATACCCTGCTGTACACCTGATGAGGGCAGCTGTGGTGTGGAAGATAAACCTTTCCGACAGGGTAAGCACAGTTGTGATAGCTCATAGGATTGGTGTACCTCTGCTCTGACTGTGCTTGATTTCCTGCCGTCTCCACACACCACTTCCTGGCAACCCACATGCACGGCATCTTTGTGCGTACTCCTATTAAGTATTAATTAAGTATTATGCTATTACTTAACTTCAGGTGTGAGCTCTAAGAGAGCAAGGATGACATCTTAAGTTTCTAGTGCTTGAGGAGTGATGACTGTTACCAGGTACTGAAAACAGTCCAGATAAACACTGGCAAAGAAGTTCCCAGATGTATAGCTAGAGTATGTGTCAGTCACTTAATGAACTGGAGTTTTTATAAGCAGCTTGTTGCCCTGAATATCACTGGATTGCTTTTTTGTGACAGTTTCAACACAGGTGTCTGAAATTCTCCCCGACGTGAACCCAATGGTCTTTCATTCGGCATCTCCAAGGAACTTTTTAATTTTATTGTATTACTGTGCTTACCGCTGGTTTAATGGAGAAAAGCAATTTCAATTTTTTTAAGTTAAAGGGATTATATAAGAAAACTACTACAGAAGATAAAAGGACAGCGATAAAAATCTTCCAATATCCAACCACCTCAACCCTTTTCATAAAGATAGGTATTGTTAAATGAGTAAGCCTATTTTAGATTTTACATACTTCCATATCTACCTAAGATTATTTTTGAACTTTCTATATTTCTGTACAATATTCTTAATTATAATTTTGTAATTTTAATGGGTAATAATATTTTGTCATAGTGATGAACCATAATACCAAATCCATTGTTAGTTATTTAAATTGTTTCCAAGTTGAAACTAATATAAAATACTGTGGTTAAAATCTTTCTTCACATAACCTTTCATTTACTTAAATGATTTCTTTAGTGTAAATTCGTAGAAGTATTAGTAAAAAGACACGAATAACTTGTTACTGCCACAGTTTTTTCCCCAACATTATATTAATATATCAATAAATCGTGGATGTTATCTTTTTTTTAAAAAAAAAAGCTTTATTGAGATGTAATATACATGCTATATAATTCCACAGTTTTTACTATATTCATGGCGATGTGCAGCTATCACCACAATCAATTTTAGGCATTTCATCATTCCCCCAAACTCAATTCTCATTAGCAGTCACTTTTCATTTCCCACAATTCCCTTCAGCCCTCAGTTCAGTTCAGTTCAGTTGCTCAGTCATGTCTGACTCTTTGTGACCCCATGAATTGCAGCATGCCAGGCCTCCCTGTCCATCACCGACTCCTGGAGTTCACCCAAACTCATGTCCATCGAGTTGGTGATGCCTTCCAGCCATCTCATCCTCTGTCGTCCCCTTCTCCTCCTGACCCCAATCCCGCCCAGCATCAGAGTCTTTTCCAATGACTCAACTCTTCACATGAGGTGGCCAAAGTATTGGAGTTTCAGCTTTGTGTCCAACTCTTTGTGACCCCATGGACTGCAGCATGTCAAGCTTCCCTGCCCATCACCAACTCCCAGAGCTTGCTCAAACTCATGTCCATCAAGTCAGTGATGCCATCCAACCATCTCATCCTCTGTCATCCCCTCTCCTCCTGCCTTCAATCTTTCCAGCATCAGGGTCTTTTCAAATGAGTCAGTTCTTCACATCAGGTGGGCAAAGTATTGGAGTTTCAGCTTCAGCATCAGTGCTTCCAATAAATATTCAGGACTGATTTCCTTTAGGATGGACTGATTTGATTTCCTTGCAGTCCAAGGGACTCTCAAGAGTCTTCTCCAACACCACAGTTCAAAAGCATTAATTCTTCAGCATTCAGCTTTCTTGATAGTCCAACTCTCACATCCATACATGACTACTGGAAAAACCATAGCTTTGACCAGACAGACCTTTGTTGGCAAAGTAATGTCTCTGCTTTTTAATATGCTGTCTAGGTTGGTAATAGCTTTTCTTCCAAAGAGCAAGTGTCTTTTAATTTCATGACTGCAATCACCATCTGCAGTGATTTTGGAGCCCCCAAAATTAAAGTTTCTCACTGTTTCCATTGTTTCCCCATCTATTTGCCATGAAGTGATGTGACCAGAGGCCATTGTCTTAGTTTTCTGAATGTTGAGTTTTTAGCCAGCTTTTTCAGCTCTAGGTTTCCACTAATTTACTTGTTTCCTGTGTTGATTTTCTTGCCTGAAAATTGTATATAAGTGGGATCATTCAATATGTGGTATTTGTAACTGGCTTCTTTCACTTAGCATACTGTTTTCAAGATTTATCCTTTTTATTGCCAGATAACATTCATTGTATAGATATAGCACATTTTGTTTATCTGTTTGGAAGTAGGTGGACATTTGGGTTGTTTTCTATGTTTTGGATTTTAATAATGTTTCCATAAACATTTGTCTGCAAGTTTTTCTGTGGACATATGTTTTCATTTCTCTTCTCTTAGTCGCTAAGTCGTGTCTTAGCTATAGTGACTCTTGCTATCCCAAGGACTGTAGCCTGCCAAGTTCCTTGTCCATGGGATTCTCCAGGTGGGAATACTGGAGTGGGCTGCCATTTCTTTCTCCACTTGGATATATACCAGGAGTGGAATTGTTAGGTCATATTTAAATTCTTTGTTTTACCTTTTGAAGAAATATCAGGTTGTTTTCCAAAGCTGATGGCCATTTTACATTCCCACTAGTGATGTATGAGTCTTAATTTTTCTACACCCTTGTCAATACCTGTTATTATCTACAATTTTTTATCATAGCCACCCTGCTGGATGTTAAAATGGTATTTCATTGTGGTTTGGTTTGCATGTCACAGGGCCTGTTAAATTTTTTTTGGTGTTTTAAATTACCTGTGTAGCATTCAAAGCACTTTACAACATACACTTAAAAAAAAAAAGTATAATTCATAGAGGGCATATACCATGGAAAACACACATGAGTGAAACAGTTCATAGATTGGGAGGGAAATATTCCATCAGAAATACATAAAAAGGGAGAAATGGCATTGGCATGAGAAATTTAAAACTATTTGAATAGCAGTTTATAATTACATAGCACTTATTCATACATATTATCTAATTTACTCTGAGTATTACTTTAGATGCCATACAAAGACAACGTTAATAAAATGTAAAGGGCTTATTTCTAAAACTTCATTAAAGTTAATAAAAATATACTGTATGGCCAATGTATTAAAAATTATTTTAATATAGACAATTTTAATTGACCAAAAATACTGATAAGTTGTCTCTATATTCATTAATGGTGAATAGAAAATGGCTAAAAGTGTGGCAGAAGGATTTTTATTGAGATTTAATAAACTTTAAAAGAAAAGACTTGTTAATCATAATCATCAAAATGCCTTATTGATATATATTTATAAAAGTCTATCCAGAACATTCCACTGTATGAATCATAAGGTATTTGATTTAGGTCATACCTGAATGGTCTAGTGGTTTTCCCTATTTTCTTCAATTTAAGTCTGAATTTGGCAATAAGGAGTTTCCAGTCTTGTTTTTGCTGACAGTATAGAGCTTCTCCATCTTTGGCTGCAAAGAATATAATCAATCTGATTTTGGTGTTGACCACCTGGTGGACATCTGATAGACTAGACCTGATGGACAGAGTGCCTGATGAACTATGGACGGAGGTTCATGACACTGTATAGGAGACAGGGATCAAGATAATCCCCAAGAAAAAGAAATGCAAAAAAGCAAAATGGCTGTCTGAGGAGGCCTTACAAATAGCTGTGAAAAGAAGAGAAGTGAAAATCAAAGGAAAACAGGAAAGATATACCCATTTGAATGCAGAGTTCCAAAGAATAGCAAGGAGAGATAAGAAAGCCTTCCTCATTGATCAGTGCAAAGAAATGAAGGAAAACAATAGATTGGGAAAGACTAGAGAACTCTTCAAGAAAATTAGAGATACCAAGAGAACATTTCATGCAAAGATGGGCTCAATAAAGGACAGAAATTGTATGGACCTAACAGAAGCAGAAGATATTAAGAAGAGGTGGTAAGAATACACAGACTGCTAAGTCACTTCAGTCATCTCCGACTCTGTGCGACTCCGACTCTGCCCATAGACGGCAGCCCACCAGGCTCCCCCATCCCTGGGATTCTCCAGGCAAGAACACTGGAGTGGGTTGCCATTTCCTTTTCCAATGCATGAAAGTGGAAAGTGAAAGGGAAGTCACTCAGTCATGTCCTACTCTTCGCAACCCCACGGACTGCATGGGACTCCTCCGTCCATGGGATTTTCCAGGCAAGAGTACTGGAATGGGGTGCCATACACAGAAGAACTGTACAAAAAAGATCTTCATGACCCAGATAAGCATGATGGTGTGATCACTCACCTAGAGCCGGGCATCCTATAATGGGAAGTCAAGTGGGCCTTAAGAAGCATCACTACGAACAAAACTAGTGGAGATGATGGAATTCCAGTTGAGCTGTTTCAAATCCTGAAAGATGATGCTGTGAAAGTGATGCACTCAATATGCCAGCAAATTTGGAAAACTCAGCAGTGGCCACAGGACTGGAAAAGGTCAGTTTTCATTCCAATCCCAAAGAAAGGCAATGCCAAAGAATGCTCAAACTACCACACAATTGCACTCATCTCACATGCTGGTAAAGTAATGCTCAAAATTCTCCAAGCCAGGCTTCAGCAATACGTGAACCACGATGTTCAAGCTGTTTTAGAAAAGGCAGAGGAATCAGAGATCAAATTACCAACATCCCATGGATCATCGAAAAAGCAAGAGAATTCCTGAAAAACATCTATTTCTGCTTTATTGACTATGCCAAAGCCTTTGACTGTGTGGATCACAATAAACTGTGGAAAATTCTGAAAGAGATGGGAATACCAGACCACCTCACCTGCCTCTTGAGAAATCTGTACGCAGGTCAGGAAGCAAGAGTTAGAACTGGACATGGAACAACAGACTGGTTCCAAATAGGAAAAGGAATGTATCAAGGCTGTATATTGTCACCCTGTTTATTTAACTTATATGCAGAGTACATCACGAGAAACGCTGGCCTGGATGAGGCTCAAGCTGGAATCAAGATTGTCGGGAGAAATATCAATAACCTCAGATATGCAGATGACACCACTCTTATGGCAGAAAGTGAAGAAGAACTAAAGAGTGTCTTGATAAAAGTGAAAGAGGAGAGTGAAAAAGTTGGCTTAAAGCTCAACGTTCAGAAAACTAATGTCATGGCATCTGGTCCCATCACTTCATGGCAAATAGATGGGGAAACAGTAGAAACAGTGTCAGACTTTATTTTGGGGGGCTCCAAAATCACTGCAGATGGTGACTGCTTCCATGAAATTAAAAGACGCTTACTCCTTGGAAGGAAAGTTATGACCAACCTAGGCAGAATATTAAAAAGCAGAAACATTACTTTGCCAACAATAGTCTGTCTGGTCAAGGCTATGGTTTTTCCAATAGTCATATACAGATGTGAGAGTTGGACAATATAAAGAAAGCTGAGTGCCAAAAAATTGATGCTTTTGAACTGTGGTACTGGAGAAGACTCTTGAGAGTTCCTTGTACTGCAAGGAGATCCAACCAGTCCACCCTAAAGGAAGTCAGTCCTGAATATTCACTGGAAGGACTGATGTTGAATCTGAAACTCCAATACTTTGGCCACCTGATGCAAAGAATTGACTCATTCGAAGAGACCCTGGTGCTGGGAAAGATTGAAGGCAGGAGGAGAAGGGAACAACAGAGGATGAGATGGTTTGATGGTATCACGGACTCAATGGACATGAGTTTGAGTAACTCCGGGAGTTGGTGACGGACAGGGAAGCCTGGCTTTCTGCAGTCCATGGGGTCTCAAAGAGTCAGACACGACTGAGTGACTGAACTGAATTGAACTGAACTGATACTGAATATTGTCAAACATTAGAATGAAAAAGAAATGAGAAGAGAAACCCCAATGTGATGGGTTGTGTGTACTCGTCCTCTTGATGTTATCTGGGGTACATGACTGGATAACCCTCCTCAGAAAGTTATCTTCCTATTCTGTTAATATAGAATTTTAATTTTTACAAAAATTCTAAAAATATTCTATAACCATTATAGGAAAATCCTAAAAGATTTGTAGGGATAGAAGCAAAGAAAACCTTCTATCATCACAGTTCATAGAAAAGTTACAGTTAAACTTTACATTTCTGTTCAATTTTTCTACTATATAAATTCCTACACTTGATATATAATTTTTTTTGCTTAACATTTTATAAACCTTTTCCCATATTTTTAAACATTTTGTAAATATTGTTTTAATTATCATGAACTATTCTGTGTAGAGAATTGGGTCATCCATTTACTATCATCTACCTAATTTTGGGTCCTTGGCTTATAATTTTTTGATATTTGAATAACGTGACAAATATTTTTGCATAGGATGTTTGCATTTTAAAAGAATTTCTTTATAGTGGATTTCTACAAGAATTACAGTATCAAAAGTATGACTGTTAAATGTGCATTTCAATACTTATTATCAAATTGTCCCTCCAAGTTGTGTTCAGTATGCTCCCACCAGCAGAGTATGCATGGACTTATTTCATCTATTTATTCAGCAAATACTTAACAGAAACTTGCTGTATCCAGGTACCATGTAAAGTATTGGGGCTGATTTAATGAATGTGGCAGGCACTATGCTGTTTTTTTAAGAGAGGAGTGGCCAATTTCACTGCTCTGTTACCAACACTGCATATTTTCAGAGTTTTATTTTCAAGTTTCAGACCTGATGTGAGAATGTTGTATTTTATTGTTCTTTTAACTTGCATTTCTTTCTTTACTGGTGATGTTGAATTTCTCCATATTCATTGGTCATTTTTCTTATTTGCTGTTTGCCCATTTATCCATTAAAGTCTTTTTTTAAAAATACATGAAAACTCATGGATTTTTATGTTGTCTTTTCACAAGGACTGCACAAGTCTTATTTACATTAGAGTGGCTAGAGACATTTATTAATTTAAATAAAATATTTTAGTCCATTTGTTGATAAATCGAGTACCCAACTTCATCTTGAAGGAAGCGCTGTTAAAACTGAGTGTTAATACTCCTTGAATGATCCCTTCTTGACTTTGGGGGTAAGAAATGAGATGTAAATGGTGTTAGAGTTATGGCGAGTTTACTAGGTTATTTGGCTTTTTCCTTGGGCTAATTGTGCATCTTAGGACCTCTTCAGTATTAGACTGGATAACTCTTTCCTTGTTCTGAGAACTGATTGATCATCTAGAAGATTCGTATTGGGAGGCAGAAAGGGTAATCAATACTGTAGGCTGAGGTCACTGACAGGGCCAAAGACGATAATCTGTGAAATTTAGGATAAATTGCCTTTGGGTTTTTGCCTAGATTTACTAAGACAGAGGAGTTGTTTGCGCAAGTGATGCCTCTTTGGCGTCTCTTTGAAGTGGCCATCTAATGAATCAAGAAGAGGGCAGTTAAATCCCTCTCAGTGAGAAGATCAAAAGAGGAATGGGATATAGTTACATGTTAGGAGCCAAGGGCTATCAGTTGACCTTTCTGAAGCCTGGGGAGAGGACTTTGGATAACTGGGAAAACTTTTTGTTGCAGAGGGAGCTTTTTTAATCCTTACTCCCCCCCACCCCCGCTTTTCCCTCTTTTCTCCTTATCTTCAGTTTTTCCAGGCCTGTTGCTTAATTTTCAACATTGTATCACATGATTTCATCCTTGAATCTGGCTTTTCTTGAAGAGCAAGGAAAGTAAAATAATCACATTCTCTTATGAAAAAGATCTTTGAATTCATTCCCTTTTCTCCTGTTTGCCATTATCTCCTTTCTCTAGTTACAAGAGTTAAAAGGTATAGGGGTTGGAAAAAAAAAAAAAAGGTATGGGGCGATTCACGCCTGCTGGTGGTTTCAGCATATCTTTTAGCTCTCCCCCCTCTTCAGATCTTTTACCAAAGATTGAGTTTCATATATCTCCTGTTTTAAGTTGACAAGGACATCAGTGAGTATAAGCTGCCCCAAAATGAGCTGACAAAAGAATCAGAGGGCTTAGTCAAAGGATGGGCAGACACATGGCATGCTTACCACCACTCTTCTCTCCCATGTCAGGAAAAGCAGTGCTAATCAGCCACAAGACTGTTTCCTACTGAGCCTGACCATGGCCTTAGAATTCTTGCCAATGTTGCATTCTAGTCATTCACTCCCAATATCAGGGCACCCAAGCTGAAACCTGTTTTATTTTTTTAATGTAAGATCTGGCTCCTTAATGTAAGATCTGCTTTTGAACTGTGGTGTTGGAGAAGACCCTTGAGAGTCCCTTGGACTGCAAGGAGATCCAACCAGTCCGTCCTAAAGGAAATCAGTCCTGAATATTCATTGGAAGGACTGATGATGAAGCTGAAACTCCAATAATTTGGCCATCTGATGTGAAGAACTGACTCACTGGAAGAGACCCTGATGCTGGGAAAGATTGAAGGCAAGAGGAGAAGGGAACGACAGAGGATGAGATGGCTGGATGGCATCACCGACTCAATGGACATGAGTTTGAGTAAACTCCGGGGGTTGGTGATGGTCAGGGAGGCCTGGTGTGCTGCAGTCCATGGGGTTGCAAAGAGTTGGACATGACTGAGTGACTGGACTGAACTGAACTGAATGTAAGATCTACAAACAAACCTCTAAGGCTTTAAGTGTTAACTGTAATTGAGAAGTAACCTACATAAAATATCTGTCATATACTAGCATTTCTCTTTTCTTTCTCTTAAAAGAAGGACTACCATAATGCCATCTGTAGAGAATAAAATCTGATCTGAAAGCTGGCGTGGCAAAAACCAACTTTGTCTGAGAGTTATATAGTTTCAGGAAATGCTAAGTGTTAAGGATAAAATATTTCAGAGAGAAAATGTTGGCCGAGGGGCAGTGACAAGAAATCTTCTCTGTTGGAAGTATATTTGAGCATATATCTGAATGATGTCAGGAAAGCAATGATGTGATGATCTGGGGGACAACATTCCAGCAGAAGAAACACCAAGTGTAAATGCCATAGGCAGGAATGTGGTTGGCTTATAGAATGGCAAGAAGGTTGAAATGGCAGAATGCATGAAGTGAATAGGGAGAGGGGAGAAGGTGGGTGGAGAAAGAGGTAAGCAGGGGTCAGATCAGGCGAGGTCCTTTAAAGCCAAGAATTTGCCTTTTCTTAAAACTGTGATGGGATGCCATTGTAGGATGTTGATTTGAGGAATTGTATGACTGAGCGCTGAAGAACTGATGCTTTTGAACTGTGGTGTTGGAGAAGACTCTTGAGAGTCCCTTGGACTGCAAGGAGATCCAACCAGTCCATTCTGAAGGAGATCAGCCCTGGGATTTCTTTGGAAGGAATGATGCTAAAGCTGAAACTCTAGTACTTTGGCCACCTCATGCGAAGAGTTGACTCATTGGAAAAGACTCTGATGCTAGGAGGGATTGGGGGTAGGAGGAGAAGGGGATGACAGAGGATGAGATGGCTGGATGGCATCACCGATTCGATGGACGTGAGTTTGAATGAACTCCGGGAGTTGGTGATGGACAGGGAGGCCTGGCGTGCTGCAATTCATGGGGTCACAAAGAGTCGGACAAGACTGAGCAACTGAACTGAACTGAACTGATGACATTTTAAAAGATCCCTTGGATGCTTTGGGATAATATTATGGGGAACAGGAGTGAAGAAGTGAAAAGAGCTGGGAGATTATGTCAGTTGCCCATATGAGAGTAGATAGTGGCTTGGACTGGGTGGTAATAATATGCCAAGTGATCAGATACAGGGTACTATTTAATACCTGGTCAGATAAGTCTTGTTCCTAACATTATTGTGGTATGTGGGAGGAAGAGAGGATTCAAGGATGAAGCAGGTTCTTAATTTTAGAAAGATTAGATATTGATGCCATTTGACTAAGTGGGAAAGACTGAGGAAGGAGCACGTTTAGGATGAAAATCATGAGTTTGGGATCCATATTTCATGCAGTGAGTCATTGATGCCCTTCTGAGACAGGAGGGTGATAGGTCTGGCTGGATACATTAATTTGGGAGTCATTAGAGTTTCAGTGGGGCTTCCCTGGTGGCTTAGATGGTAAAGAGTCTGCCTGCAATGGAGGAGACCTGGGTTCTATCCCTGGATCAGGAAGATCCCCTGGAGAAGAGAATATCCTCTCCAGTATTCTTGCCTAGAGAATTCCATAGACTGAGGAGGCTGGCAGGCTACAGTCCATGGGGTCGCAAAGAGTCAGACACGACTGAAGCAGCTAACACTCATTTAAACTTTTGAGGCTAATTGAGGTGATCAAGGGAGTGGGTGATGATGGAGAAGAGGGCTCAATACAGATCTTTGGGATGTTGAAACATTTAGAGCTTTGGTTCTCAACACAGTGACATCTGGCTATGTCTGGACACATTTTTAGTTGTCACAACTGACAGGAGGGAGGAGGGCAGGGTGCTACTGGTAACCAGTGGACAAAGGCCAGAGAGTCTACTGAACATCCTATGGTGCACAGAACATTCTCCCACGATGAAGAATTATCTGACCCCAGATGTCAGTGGTACTAAGGTTAATAACCTGGAGGTAAAGTGGAGGTCGGGGGCCAAGAAGCCAGCAAGAGTGAGTAGTGAACTAGGAGGAAAACTGGAAGAGTGCTAAGGATGGGGTTTTGGGTTTCTAGAAAGGAATTTCAAGAGGAAAAATGTGTTTTCACTTCTGCATAAAGCTACTGAAAAGTTCATGAGATGAAGACTGAGACTTGATCACTGATCCAGTAAGACAGGATTTGGGGGTGTATCTGTAGGATTCAAGATTCCTTTGAAGGGTAATAGAGTCAAATGATGAGAGTATACGTTTTCCTAAAATTAAATACATGTTAAAGAAAACTGACCCCTACTCTTTTTGTTTGTTTGTTTGTTTAGCCACAGAGGCAATTCCAAATGAAATTTTTCTTATTTTCATTTCTTAGCCTTAGTTTGTGAAGCACTGATTTCAACCAACTGACTCTGGTTAGCTTAAACAAGACAGGAATTTATTTGGAAATACGATGGTACTTTATGAAGTTAAGGAAGATTCAAATAACTGAGGCTTGGGCCAGGTGGCAACCACAAAGCTCTGCTTGTAAGCAAGATTTCATGGGTCTTTTCTATCATTTACATAACCCAGATCCAACGACTTAAAGTCTCTTTTAGTTTCTTGTTTCCTTTTTTTTTTTTTTTCTTTTTGGCAAAAAAAAAAATACATTGGCATTAACTTGGGTCAGGTAGCTATTTTGGGCTTCCCTTGTAGCTCAGATGGCAAAGAATCTGCCTGCAATGCAGGAGACCTGGGTTCAACCCCTGGGTCGGGAAGATCCCCCAGAAAAGGGAATGGCAATCACTCCAGTATTCTTGCTTAGAGAAATCCATGGTCTTGCTTAGAGAAGACCATGGGGTCTCAAAGAGTCAGACACGACTGAGCAACTAACACACACATACAGGTAGCTATTTTATGACCAGTCACTTCTGAAAAATCCCGACCACAATTGCTGTTCAGAGGCTCCCCCTTAGATTCTGGGAGCTGTTCCCAGAAAAGGGAGAAGAGTGAAGGGACAGGCCAACATTCTAGAGATGCCTTCTAGAAATCTCTCTTTTATCCTATAGATGTAAACATCTGTGCATCCAGGTAGGTCCTTGGCAGCTTTGCTCTAGTTCTATCACGTATAACCACAAACACTTCCTCCTTCACTGGAGATAACACAGACCAACAGTTACTGGATCCAGAAGTGATGTCATGGGAACCCTATTCTTTGAGTTCACAGTCACTGGATAGTGTTCATTTCTCCTCCTGTCCCATCATACTCCATTTAAATGTTTTGCAACTTATGAATCAAATGAATATTTTTATTGCAATTAATATATCATACATATAGAAAAGAAACCCCTCAAAAAGGAGGGGGGAGACAAAGAAAAAGTTAATAGTATTAATTGAAAGGATAAATAGGAAGAATTAATCAGTCTCTAGATATCCCAACAGTATGTAAGAAAATAGAGGTTTAGTGAAGATTCCCTGTTTACCTAATCACAAGGTCATAAACTACACTCAGTCTTTCCCCATTCATTTCCCGTTTCAAGTTATGCTTGCCTTCAGCCAGCATTTCAGCAGGTCTGAATTCCTCTGGGGTCTGAACTTTTTTTTCTGAGGGGTCTCAACCTTTGCCAGTACAGCCTAGATAACATTACAAGAGTCACCTACTAACCTGTCCCCCAGATTCCTCTTATTACCCACAGAATCTCCAGCAATCCTGTTTCCATCTAATGGGATAAATCATGCTAGCTGTTAAGCAAAACCCCCACCACCTTTTGCTTGTTCTTTTCCTGGTAGAAGAAGCTCAAAATGGTCCAGAGAAAATGTGTTTCTAATTCTGGGAAATGACGCCTGCCCCGGACACCTGCCTGGTGCGTTTGGCAATGAAACAGTCTGAACATTCAGACCTTTGGGCCTAGACTCATTTATTATGAACCCCTCAGTGCCTAGTCCCTTGTATGGGCAGATGTGAGGCAGATGGCATTTTTTATCGATCATCAGAACAGAGCATGTACTTGGTGTTTTTGGACAGCTCCCCAGCTTACAAATGCTGCCTTCCAGGGCAGCTCCACTGTCTGAGAATCTTTGGAAAGGGTCTCACTCATTTAACACAGAAACCATCACAATGAGATTTCAACATTCTTACTGTTTTTCTTTTCTTTTAATGGAGCAAATATTAAGGCTCAAATTCACATTGTATTAAAAATAGAAACTATTTTTAAAATTTGTACAAAGAAAAACAGTATCAGATCCCTTCAGCAGAGTAACACCTTTGTTAATCTAAATCAAGATATCCAACTTTTCCTTTATTGTTTTCTCTTTTCAGTTAATTCACATTATCCTTGATTCCATGGCAAATTATAGAACTATTTGAGAATTAAATTAGCTGGTAGACATTGCTGCAGGAGTAGATACATATTACTTGTTTCCCTAGTAATTGTGTTTTCATTTCCTTTTATTCTCAAAGGCTGAAGCCATCATGGGTATATCTCATGTTTTAATCGTGCTGAATTTGGTTATGTCTTATCTCCCCTAACCTCATACCAGGGTGGTTGTGGCTTTCCCTAGGAATTTTCTGCATCACTATCATTGATAGATATGGCTGTCATTTCAAATGAAAGACAAGAAATGATTTGGTGCTTTTGCTCATTAGCAACAAGTCGGTGCAATGCCTCATATTATTTTAAATCATAAATTGTGAAAATTTGTCAAGAAAATCTAGATCTATGTTTGTAAATAAAATGCAAACCCACAGTAAAAACCTTACACCTGAAATACCTCTCAGCACAATTCAGTCTAATCCTCTTGTCCTTCTGAAGCCATTATTGACAACCTTGTGCTTATTTATAATTTCTCAGCAGTGCTAGACTCAGAGGTTCCAATTCTATTATTTGTTTGGTGGAATCATTCCAGGGAATATTAATCATGAACTTGAGTATATTGATAAGTTCTTCTTAGGTGAAAAATATATGGTGAGCTCAATTCTCTTCTTAGTATAGATTTAGCTCACTTTATGGATCAATTGCTTTCCTGAAAGATTTGCCAATGAAATTAATTTTCTTCTATTAAATTGATTTTTCTACTGCGTTTTAAATTGGAGCTGTGTTTTCTAGTAAACAATAGCCCTAAGGCATAGTAAAATCACATTTGCGATGATAACAGTCTCCTCGTGGGAGGAGGGGAGGCAATTTTCAGATAGTGATAAAATATGAAAAACAAGTTATTAAATTGAAGATGATTAGGATTAATTTTATGTTTTAAATATAAAGGAAAAAAAAAACTATGATAACTTAGCCAAACAAACCATTTTGAAAAGACCCTGACTCCTATAATACTCTACTGAGGAAGAACATTAAATTCTTTTTGGTGGCTTAGGTTTTGTTTGCTGCTGCATGCTTTTTTTTTTTTTTTTTTATTTTTTTTTCCTTTTGGGCATATACTAGCTTGAAGGGAAAATGAGAAACAGCTGAAATATTTCAAAATGAATCAAATGGAACATGAAAACATATTATTGAACCATTCATTTGAATTTAAAAGTGAACCCTTTGGAGAAATGGAGTTCTGCCCCATTCTTCCTTTTTGCCTTGTGGGGTCTAATTCAGCACTAAGTAAAGAGAAATCATTCTAATAGCGAGTGTATATATAGTGTTTTCAACATTTAGTTTCTCAGTTCTTGGAGACTGCCCTGGAAGTCCATTGGATAAGATTCGGTGCTTCTAATGCAAGGGGTGTGAGTTTGATCTCTGGTTGGTAAACTTAGATTCTATACAGCTTGGACAAATAAATATTCTCCCTTTTTAAACTATAAATTATTCTTTGATGGATATTTTGTAATATATCTTTATAATAGATCTTTTATTTATTTAGTTTTGGCTGTGCTGGGTCTTCGTTGCTGCATGGGCTTTTCTCTAGTTATGGAGAGTGGGATTCTCATTAGGGCTTCCCTGGTGGCTCAGAGGTTAAAGCATCTGCCTACAATGAGGGGAACCCGGGTTCAATCCCTGGGTCGGGAAGATCCCCTGGAGAAGGAAATGGTTGCCGTGGTTTCTCTTGTTGCGGAGCATGCCCCCTAGGGCAAACGGGCTTCTGTAGTTGCATCACATGGGCTTGGTAGTGGTGGCTCCCCAGTTCTAGAACACAGACTCAGTAATTGTGGTGCATGGGTTTAGTTGCTCTCAGGCACGTGGGATCTTCCCGTGTCTCCTGCATTGGTAGGTGGATTGTTTACCACTGGGCCACCGGGAATGCCCTGTAATAGAGCTTGAATAACAAAATGATTATTCTTCTAGGATAGATTCACACAAGTCAGGATTTAGTGATTAAAGGATAAGGACGTGTTTAACATTTTAAGTAGGTATCAGCTAACTTTTTCTGTCAAGAGTCACGTAGTAAATATTTTTTACTTTGTAGGCTAAGGCTTCTTCTCTGTGGCTTCTTCCTCCCCCTCCTTTCCCCCATTCTCCTCCTCATCCACTACCTCCTCTGCCTGCCTCTTCCTCCTCCTTCTCCTCCTTTAAAAATGGAAAAAAATGCAAAAGCCATTCTTAGCTCACAAGTTGTAGGAAAACAAGCTGTGTGCTGTATCTGGCTCTTGTGCCAGAGTTGTCCACCCCTATTTCAGATACATATTGCCAAATAGCTTATCAAGGATGAACACCAACTTACTCTCTCACCACGGAATTTTTGAGAGTATTTGTTTCACAGTACATTCTTTGTATCATTTTAATATTGATGTGAGGACATTCATTCTAGACTATTTTTCAAAATGTGCAGCTTTAACATTGATTCCTGTTTCTTTGATTGCTGAAGTTTAATATTCTAGGCCCAGTTCAAAATATTCAATTGAAGACATTCACTTGGTGAGGCACTGAAATGAAATAGACGCATCTTCAGTGTATGAAAACTTAAAGTGGTCCGGGAGCCTTCTTAGCTTCCTGTTTAATGCACCATGACTGAGTTCCCTTGTTGGAAGCCTCCCTCCTCTGGGCACTAAGATCTCTGAACCCCCCAAGTCCAATGTTGCAGGAATAAGAAGTTAAAATTATGCAAGCGATTAATTAATCTAATAATGTGAGGGGGCCCCTCTCACTTCTACTTTTGGTCTCCACATCCGTATGTTCTAGGAGAAAGAGCACCAAAATTTTCCTTCTAGTTGAAAGCATATACTATATCTTTGGGGTAATTGCAGAGATTTGTGACACCATCAAAGCTTTGAAAGATGCAGGGGTGGTGACTCATACTGCGCTCCCATTTAAATTCTCTTTTGGCTAGTGAGAAAACAGATGGTTTTTAGAGAATGTCTGGATTATTCTAAACTTAATTACGTTGGGATACAAATTGCAAGTGCTGTTTCAGATATGGTATATTTCCTGAGTATATCAACACAGCCTGGGGGAGTTAATATTCATTTATTGATACAGAAAATGCTTTATTTTCATAGCAACCAATTCATCTTCATCTGGAAGGGATAGCAGTGTACTTGTCACTGCCTTACCCTAAGGTATGACAGTTTACTTTTTCTCTGTCATAAAGTCTGAAAGGAGTTTGATCATTTTGATAGCTCTTAAAATATTATGCTGACCCATTACATTGCTGCTATTATTTCATCTGGATACAGCAAGCATCAGATAGCAAGTGCCCTAAATGCCTTAATAATAAAAGCATGCTAAAAGGTAGGAAATAAACACCATTCCTGATTCAAATTACTCTATCAGAGTCCTGGCAGAAAACAGAGGGTATATATTCAAAAGTAAACTCAATAAAGAGATTATGTCCAGATCAATTAAGAAAACCAGCATGAGTTTGTGAGGTTCCTAGACACTAGCAAAAAACCATTATCAGCCCTAGGGGAATGAAGGAGGAAATGGCAAGAGACTGTTATAGTAAGCTGGCAAGAACTGGAGATATGGAATAGGGCCAGATGGCAAAGATATGGTTGCTAAAAAAAGTAGCCACCTTTAAAAATCTTGATCCAGCAGGTCAAAAGTGACACAACCTCTTTCTCCTTTTGCTCCCACGTCCTTGCTGTTTACATGAGATCTCCTCATCTGTCTCACAGTCATTGGTTGTCCATGCTTAAGGTCTGGAGATCTGAGTGCTTGTGAAAGTCAATTTTCCTTTAAATATATTCTGTCTCTCCTGGACCTCTGCTTCTAATTTTACATACATTAGACTACTTGACAGTGTCCTATAGGCCACTGGGGCCCTTTTAATTATTTTTCAGTCCAAAAATCACCTCTTAGCTATAAGCCTAGGCAGTTTTGAGGCTCACTTCATTTGTTGTACCTCTCTCAAGGATTACAGTACTTCCACTGCTTGCTGCTGCTGCCGCTGCTGCTGCTAAGTCACTTCAGTCGTGTCCGACTCTGTGCGACCCCATGGACTGCAGCCCACCAGGCTCCCCCGTCCCTGGGATTTTCCAGGCAAGAGTACTGGAGTGGGGTACCATTGCCTTCTCTGGCATTGCTTGCTAGCAAATATCTGAAAACAGTTAATTTCCTATATTTTGCTTAGTTTTCAATTGTTTATGGCAGGAGGCTAATTCTAGGCTTTGGGTTCAGAACCTAATTCTCGTGCTTGCTGTTTGACCCTGGGCAAAGTTAATGTCTGTATTCATTAGTTTTACATCTAACTTGCAGGATTATTGTGAAGATTCTCAATAATGTGCAAAATACATAAAGTGTGTGATGCATAGTAAACATCCCGTATGTAGAACATACCTTACCCTTAGGAGAGTGAATTTTTGGAGAGAGAAAGTGATCATCAGGCCTCAGCTAAGGTTGCTGGGATAAAGTGCTGGACTTCTCTTCAGTACTAATGCCTGGGAGAAGAAGGGAGATAGAAAAACTCTGTTTCCTAAGACACAGAAAAAGGGGTTCATTTAAACAAACCTGCTGTTTCTAGGATGCTGCTATTTAGCTGATCTGCTGAAAAACTCATCGCTTCAGTTCCAAATCATTGAGTGGTCAAGAAAATCTCCAAAGCTTTCTAGCTAGAAGGACAAAGGTCACTGACAGATGACTAGACCAGCCCAATTGGCTCTTTGAAGTCAACTATTGGTCTAACAGCTGGGATAGGGCTACGGCTCAGGTGTTGTGCAGTTGCTAAGTAATGTCCAACTCTTTGCGACCTCATGGACTACAGCATGCCAGGCTTACCTGTCCTTCACTATGTCCTGGAGTTTGCACATACTCATGTCGATTGAGTCGGTGATGCCATCTCATCCTTGTCATCCCCTTCTCTTCCTGCCCTCAGTTTTTCCAGCATCAGGGTCTTTTCCAATGTGTTGACTCTTCACATCAGGTGGCCAAAGTATTGGCACTTCAGTTTCAACATCAGTCCTTCCTATGAATATTCAGGGTTGATTACCTTTAGAACTGATTGGTTTGATCACCTTGCTCTCCAAGGGACTCCTAAGAGTCTTATCCAGCACCACAGTTCAAAAGCATCAATTCTTTGGCACTGAGCCTTCTTCATGATCCAACTTTCACATCTGTATATGACTACTGGAAAAACCACAGCTTTGATTATATGGATGTTTGTTGGCAAAGTGATGTCTCTGCTTTTTAATATGCTGTCTAGGCTTATCATTGCTTTTCTTCCAAGGAACAACCATCTTTTAATTTTGTGGCTGCAGTTACTATCTACAGTGATTTTGGAGCCCAAGGAAATAAAAGCTGCCACTGTTTCCACTTTTTCCCCGTCTATTTGCTATGAAGTGATGGGACCAGATGCCATGATCTTTGTTTTTGAATGTTGAGTTTTAAGTCAGCTTGTTCACTCTACTCTTTCATCCTTATCAAGAGGCTCTTTAGTTCCTCTGCACTTTATGCCATTAGAGTGGTATCATCTGCATATCTGAGGTTGTTGATACTTCCCCTGGCAATCTTGATTCCAGCTTGTGATTCATCCAGCCTGGCATTTCACATGATGTACTCTGCATATAAGTTAAATAAACTGGGTGACAATATACATCCTTGACATACTCCTTTCCAAATTTTGAACCATTGTTTGTTCCTTGTCTGGTTCTAATAGTTGCTTCTTGACCAGCTTATAGGTTTCTCAGGAGACAGGTAAAGTGGTCTGGTATTCCCATCTCCTTCAGAATTTTTCAGTTTGTTGTGATCCACAGTCAAAGGCTTTAGCATAGTCAATGAAAACAGAAGATGTTTTTCGGGAATTCCCTTTCTTTTTCTATGATCCAACAGTTGATGACAATTTGGTTTCTAGTTCCTCTGCCTTTTCTAAATCCAGCTTGTACATCTGGAAGTTCCTGGTTTACATACTGCTGAAGCCTAGCTAGAAGGATTTTGAGCATTACCTTGCTAGCATGTGAAATGAGCATAATTGTATGGTAGTTTGAACATTCTTTGGCATTCCCCTTCTTTGGGATTGGAATGAAAACTGACTTTTTCCAGTCCTGTGGCCAGTGCTGAGTGTTCCAAACTTGCTGACATATTGAATGCAGCACTTTAACAGCGTCATCTTTTAGAATTTGAAATATCTTAGCTAGAATTCCATCACTTCCACTAGCTTTGTTTGTCGTAATGTTTTCTAAGGCCTACTTGACTTCACACTCCAGGATGTGTTCTCTAGGTGAGTGACCACACCATTATTATCTAGGTCATTAAAACCTTTTTTTTTTTTTTTTGTATAGTTCTTCTGTGTATTCTTGTCACCTCTTCTTAATCTCTTCTGCCTCTGTTAGGTCCTTGCTTTTTCTGTCCTTTATTGAGCCCATCTTTGCATGAAATATTCCCTTTGTACCTCTGATTTTGTTGAAGAGACCTCTAGTCTTTCCCAGTCTATTGTTCCCTTCTATTTCTTTGCATTGTTTACTTACGAAGGCTTTCTTCAGTCTCCTTGCTATTCTCTGGAGCTCTGCCTTCAGTTGGATGTATCTTTCCTTTTCTCCTTTGCCTTTTGCTTCTCTTCTTTTCTCAGCTATTTGTAAGGTCTCCTCAGACAGCCACTTTGCCTTCTTGTATTTCTTTTCCTTGGGGGTGGTTTTGGTCACCACCGCATGTACAGTGTTGTAAACCTCACCCATAGTTCTTGAGGCACTCTCTCTACCAGATCTAATAATCCCTTGAATCTATTTGTCACCTCCACTATATAATCATAAGGGATTTGATTTAGGTCATACCTGAATGGCCTAGTGGTTTTCCCTACTTTCTTCAATATAAGCCTAAATTTTGGAATAAGGAGCTCATGATCTGAGCCACAGTCAGCTCCCAGTCTTGTTTTTGCTGACTGTATAGTCAGTGAAAAGGCTTAGGTGGGAATTCTGTAATCTAGCAATTTCTCTCAGAATTTAATATTAGAAAAACTTTTGTCTGCCCACAGAATTAGTGATTCTTCTTTTTGGTAATAGAAGTGAAATAACTAAATACAGCTTCATCCTTGCTTTATAAGAACACGCAAAACCATATTTTGTTCTTAATATCTCAAACGTTTACCTTTAGAATTAGCATATGTGCCTTCTTTTTTTCTTTGTATCGCTCTTTTATGTGTATTCATTTTTTTGTGAATTTCTTAAGATCATTTCTTTTTAGAGAGATTTTTAGAAAACATGTTGATTATATATTTTATCATCCAAGGCTTAGTTTTTTTTTTTGTACTACCTTGGCTATTAAGATAATTAGTAATTATGTCATATCTCTTCAAGAGTTGGGTTTCCCACTGGTGGAATTATCCCCATAATAACTGGGGCAATGTGACTAAAAAGAAAAAAAGGTTATTCAAATTTATTTATAATGAATACTGTAAGAAACACATTTATTCTTGTTCTTCAGTAATTTTTTTCAATAAGCAAGTATATTCCTCATGACCAAGCAGACCAAAAGTATTGATAACCTAGGCATTTGAAGTACCAATATCAATTTCTTCAGCATTTACTATATGCAAATGGACAGAGGCTCTTAATATCTCAGTGAACATTACAGCCTTCCAGATTTGACCGTTTCTTGGTCTTTTCTGTACCAAACCTTACTTAGGTTCTCCTCCTCCTCCCTTGTATCATTTCTAAAGCAGAGTGACTCAGCAGCATTTGTGCTTTTTTAAATACACATCCCTGTTTTCAGGTGTTAAAATATCCAGTATAACTATAGCCACAGTTCAGTTTCCTGGCATGAGTAATATTTGCCTCTCATCTAACATTTGTATTCTCTACAGGAAAAGATCATGGAAGGAGGTTAATGTAATAATCATAAAAAAAGATTTGATGTACCTCTTTAAAAAGCAATTTCATCTATAGTGATGCCTATAAATAGTTTCATTCATGCTCTAGTCTCCTGTGTTTGAACTTCGGGAAAATGTGTCTTAGTGTGTCTCTGAAGTGCCCGGAGGAGCTGCACTTTCTAGAGATGATCAGCCACTTTCTGAGAGCTATTGCATTTGATGATGTGAATTCTATTTTTAGAACTTGAACAGATTTGGGATCTGCTGCACTGGAGTGCTACTGTGAATTCTTATGAGCTTAATTTTTCTTCCCTGTATCTTCTTTGACAAAAAAAAATAGTCCTTAACACAAGTATGTGATGTGTAATATGCTTTTGTTGTAAACAGCTTTCTTCTTCTTTTTTTTTTTTTAAATTAAAATAGGATCTTGTTTTCATACTCCCATCAATTGATCACCCTGAGTCCATGAAAAGTTTTCTGCAGGAAAACGATTTTGAGCACAGCTCAATATTAGGCATATTTTTATTATGCTCATCTTACTAATGAGGAAATAAAGATTCAAGGAGGTCTGGTAATTCCACCAACATCAAAACAATTAGTAAAGGTCACAGTTAAGACTCCATCCCACCTATCAAACCATTCACATCTCCTTCTTCCTCAGACTTCAGTATTCCCATCTGGGAATTGACAATAATGTCCTCCTCTAAACAGCATGAAAGATTTCCTTGGAACCTGGATTTTAGTTCTGCCTTTGCCACTATCTGGGCATGTCAGAAATATTACAATCTTCCTGGGTTTCTATTCCCTCAACTATAAAATGAGCAATAGGGAGGGGAGATAAATAAGATCCCCTCTAACTCTAAATTATATTTTGTTTGAATTCGCACATAATCTTAAAAATCCAAATAACGTTGCATTTGTTCTATGGAATTGGATGCTTTCTTCATAGATTCTGAAATTGATATGCCTACCCCTCCATCTGTCTTACTTCTGGTTCTACCCACAGCCTTCTCTGCCTCTGGACACTGTCCACCTGTCTGTCTGTGCTCATCATTTCTCTCTCTATGTACTTCTTATGAGGAGAGTTAGAGGCTGAGCTGGATTAGTAAGATACTTTCTCAAAGTTGTGTCTGCCTGGCTGGTTTAAATATCACAAGGAATGAAAATTGGGATAGTGGGATTGCCGAGGGTTGATCTCTAATTGACAGATACCAGCCATGAGACTTTTGCCAAAGCTCCATCTTCCTAGACATAGACATGAATAATTACACACAGGCACACACCCTCTTTACAAGTACTTAACAATGTCACTTTCCATTAGCTACACATTTAGATTGCTGTCTCTCTTGCTTGTAAGTACATGTTTGAATAACATAACGGAAGACAACCTGTCTCCCTTTCCATATCAGTTCTGATATTCACGGTTGAGAAAATTTCACCTCTTTGGATTTATTTTAAGTCAAGTATGATGGATGGCCTTGGGAGCTACAGCATAGGAACAAAACTCATGAGAGTTTCAGGCTGAGGGTTTTTTTTTTTTCTCTCTTCTCCTTTTGGAGGCATAATACTCCATCATTGCTGTCAAGTGAGGGCTCAATATGATGTGAAAATTAGAGGAGAAAGGCTGAAAGCCACTGTAATTTTGTTCCTTAGAGATTTTTGTCCAGATCTGATTATACAGTATGTTTGCATACTTCTTTTTGGACATTGGTGTGTGTGTGTGTGTGTGTGTGTGTGTGTGATAATTAAAACCAATGCCTGGTAAATAAGGTTATCATTTTTAATGAAATGTAGTTTGTGTGTGGATTGTGGTATGAATAAGAATATGGGCATGCTGTGATTTTTCACCTAATATTTTCAAAACCTAACGCAGTGAATATTTTCAGTACAAATTATAAACGAAACATATTGTAGTCTTTTAGTCCTCTCAGCTGAAATGGTTTGTTTTTTTTTGAATAGGTATGGTGTTTCTGGTGGGGACAGATGATAGAGTGTATAAGGCAGCTATTTCAACATACAAAACTCAAATCTTAGTGGCTCAGAGCAAATATGTATTCTTTTCGTCCGTTGGTCTAAGAGTTGGCAAGGTTCACTTGATCTGATCTGAGTTCAGCTGTGCTGGCTCAGGGAGGTAGGACAGGGTTTGGGTCTGCCCTGTGTCTAAGTCCAGGCTCCCTAGACGTGCTTATTTTGTGGTAATGGCAGAAACACAAGGCAGGGTGTTAAAACACACAACGCCTCTCCAGGTCTTGGCTCAGGACTGGCACAGTGTCACACTGGCCACATTCAGTTTCACCAGACAAGTCACAGGGCCACACCCAGCATCCAGGGACTCGGAGTCCATGCACCTGGGGAAATGTATGACATCTACATCGGTGGGAGAAGCTACAAAAGCAACTGGAAAGGCCTTGGGTGAATAATCACAATGAAGCGAGAGAGTAAAGATGTGGGAACAATAAACCAGTATATCTAAGGTAGGGAGACTAACTCCACTGGGGAAGCTGGGCTGTGGAGACTGCCTCCAGGTTTAAATGGCACATCACGTTTCCTTTCCGTCTGCTTCCTTTGTATTGATAATTGACAGCAAAATCCCAGTTTGATGTTGTAGGTTAGCATCAGGAAGTGCAGCTCATATGGGAAAAACACAGACTTTCAAAGTGGTCCCAAGGTAAGTTGCCCTTCCTGTACTGTGACTGTGCTGTATGTTGTATTAACAGATGGTCAATTGTGGAATTAACCTGTGTGTGTACATGTGGTCCATCAAGCTGCTGAAATGATTCTGAGAAACAAAATAACTAATAAATACTGAGTAAAAATTAGATTTATAGTCTGTGCACATGAAAGGGGGAAGACATGATTATGTTGATAAGGCTGTTTTAAGCTTTTCGTAAAATGTTCCCATGAAAATCTAACACCTCAAAATCTATTTGCATTAGAAATTTAAATGATATTTGACTGTTGTGACAGAATATGCTTACTTAATTTCGGATAATTTTTATCTCTCTTTATTAAATATATTCAGTTGAAGAGAGTAGTATGGATACTACCTAATTTAGTAGGCATAGACATATGCTTTATTTTTGACTGTTCAAAAAATGAGTTGATATTATTAAAACTCTTCGAAGACTTACTTTAGTTATACACACACACACACACACACATATATATACATTATTTTAAAATATCCTTTTTCATTATGGCTTATCATATTGACTACAGTTTTCTGTGCTATACAGCAGGACCTTGTTGTTTATCCATTCTATAATATATATAGTGAAATCAGAGGTTGGGGTTCACAGACCATTATATGCAGAATGGATATACAGATCCTACTGTATAGCACAGGGTACTTATTATATTCAATATCCTGTAACAAACCACATTGGAAAAGAATATTTTCAGTTTTAGGCAATGAGACTAAAGCAGAAGCCTGACAAGAGATTTCTAGAAATGTTTCTCTTTCCTGCTCAATGGTAACAACAGCTCTGGCACTGACTTTTCTCCTCATGCCTGGAGATGGAACAGGAATCTTGGAGGCAAGAAACAAAATGCCAGCCTATGATGATGATGTAATAGAAAGCCAGAAGGATGCATCCTTAAGCTGTTTATCAATGCCAGCAACCAACCAACCTCCCTGCAGTTTTCCTACTATGACAAATAAATGGGCTATCCACGCTGGCTCAGCGGTAAGGGTTCCGCCTACAATGCTGGAGATGCGGGTTTGGATCCCTGGGAGGAGGTGGCCACCCACTCCAGTATTCTTGCAGGAGGGTTACATGGACAGAGGAGCCTGGCGGACTGCAGTCCATGGGGTTGCAGGGAGTGGAACACAACTGAGCACATATATATAAATAAGAAATAGATAAATGGCAAATTTGTGAGACATCTTAAATAGTGGTTCCCGATACTTGTAAGTAGATTCAAACTAGTATACTTTTTAGAATATATGAAAATGCAGTGTGTGTTAGTCCCTCAGTCGTGTCCAGCTCTTTGTGACAGCGGGGACTGTGGACCGCTGGGCTCCTCTGTCCATGGGATTCTCCAGGCGGGAGTGCTGGAGTGGGTGGCCATTTCCTCCTCCAGGGGATTTTCCAGACCCAGGGGTCAAATCCAAGTCTCCTGCTTTGGGGGGCGGAGGGGATTCTTTTCGTCTGAACCACCAGGGAATCCCCAGGGATATTATGCAAAAACAAATAAGCCTATAACCATAGAAGATAAAATCAGTGAGACTTCTAATATCAATTAGCTGGACAGAAAACAGACATTTCAAGAGTGTTTTTATATGAATGAATGAGAAAATAGATGGTCCAAAATAAAAGTTTGTTCTTCATTAAACTATTGTGTTCTTTGACAAGAAAAAAAAAAGAAAATATATACATATATGTATATCAATTATACTTTGATAAAAATAATAAAAGAATTTATTAGTTTATGTCCTTTCCAATGGTGCATTTGTCTTGTGTCCTTGCCTACTTTGTCAGACTTTTGAGAAGTGTTTTGTTACTTATTTCTGCCCTTGGTCTTTCCTGTCCTAACAACCTTTCCCCAGATTACTACCCACCATAGTTTTACCTTAAATGTTTGCTTCATAGGGATATTGTCTGGTTAAAATTAGGTATTAGAAACGGGTTCTTCATAATTAAAACTGTTTCTAATATGCACTTACTTTTCATTGTTTCTGCCTAAACTTCGCATTGTCTTTCCCTCTGCATTAAGTCAGCTAGATCGCACCCCACACCTGCTTCATGCAGTGGTGGACAGCCACGAAAGGTGTGTGGATGCATTTCCATGGGCGTCTGCATTTTAGCTAAGGACACGAGGTCCTTATCCCCGTGGGAATTTACCACTGTCTTATACCTAAATGATGAACCACTCACCAGACAATGTGCCTTTGAGGATCAAGATGTTTTCCCTTAGGTGTTGCACAGCATGCTCTTTGTGATGTATACAGCATGTTTTATGTTGTTTTGTCAATCTGTGTAAACTGTACCCAAAGCCAGAAGCTATTCCAAAATAAAAGTGGGAAGTGGAGGGGGTTGAAATGAGAGGTGTGATTAGTAATGAATACATTTCGAAGACAAAGTAACTAGGTTAGAGTACATCATAAATTTTAAAAGGCTTATTTTCTCTTTTCTTGCCAAAAATGAGGGGAGATGAGCTAAATAAATAGAAGTTATCTAAACAGAAATATTCTAGGAGAGGGATAAGCTTTATAAATGGAAATTAAAAGGGGTCCACACTTTAGTCTCTTCATCTCTTAAAGCATGGCTCGCACTGCACTCTTCTTGGGGTCACCATGAGTATACAGGAGGAGCTTAGTAGACTGTCTCCTCTCTGAGGTTCTTTTAGGCATTATTCCTCCCTGTCTTCTGAGCAGGAGTGGGGGCCACTCTGTAGCACACGAGGCCCTAAACAAGAGCCCAGAAGAAAGTCTGTCTGGAGACAGTAGGTACAAAGAGGCTAGTGGAAAGAATGAGGCCAAGTTCCTGAAAAAACCCTCATTCTAAGACACCTAACTCAGGTGAAGAAAGGGCTTACGTGTAACCTTCTGGATGCAGAGTAGATGCCCAAGGCCCTGGACCTTCATTTTCTTGGTTTTCACTGCAGTGTTTTGTGGACAGCCTGCCAGAGGGCAACCATAGAGACACTGTGACCTGTATCATCTTTCAGTTTTAAAGTGTAATTTGAAACCAACCAACCCAACAGGCAAACAAAAAGCAAAACCTTGGGTGTTTCCAAATTTTCTCCTGAAATGCTACACTAATATAAAGGATAAGTGTGTTATCCCACAGTCCTTTTGTTTGCTGACTTACTCTCGGCTCAGATTACTTGTAAGTCAGGTGTTCAGCATGGCTGAAGTCATTGGCTGGCTTTGGGTCCCTGCCAAAGAGACACTATTACAAGGATTATGTGTAATAAACACCCTGTCACATATCCAGCAGTCATCTCTATTGCAAAAGTACACTGAGCCTAAACTCTTAACTTCTGCCTGGTTGCTTAATATCCAAGTTTGCTTACCAGGAACTAGAATAGGTCTAGGAGCCTGAGAGCTCTATGGGACATTAGGGGTGATCTCGTTGTTTCTAAACTCTATTCAAGTGGAACACACTGGTGGCTTGTGACATGTTTAACAGGTGTCCCTTTAATTGGATTCTGTGGTCAACTAAGTTTGGAAAATGCTATTATATAGAGTTAAGTTTCTTTGCTAAAGGACATCTCAAGTTCTTTAGTATGCTAACATGAGTCATGGCTCTGGGTATAAAAGCTACATGCTTACTTGACCACAAAGTCCTTTTATTGTAGGACAGGTATCGCCATCTCAAAAATGTCAGGCAGAGACCATGGAGTCTCGTCATTAAGAGCACACCTGCCTGTGTGTGACTGCCTGGGTTCAATTCCTGGCTTTATCATTTACTGATCTTAAGCCATTCACTGAAAATCTTTGCACTTCAGTTTTCTCATCTAAAATGAGAACCCTAATGATACCTACCTATAGAGTTATTTTGAAAACCGAACAGGGTTAAGAACCGTGCCTGTCACATAGTTGACTATTATCACCCTAACATAGTTCAAAGAAGAGCTAGCTTAATACTCTCATTCTGGAGATAGGAAAGTGAGTTCCTAGTGCACTCACGTGGGTGTCACTCATTCAACACACTGACCAAAGGCCAGCTATCCCCAGAAATGAAGATGAGCTGGATGCAGTTCCTGCCCTCGAAGAATACACACAAGTGACTTGGTTCAGGTGATACCTTTTGCAAGTAAAGCCAACTTGTAAGTCAGGAGTCCAGGACTCCTGACTTCTGTCCTGCAGCTCATCCTCTGATTCTGTTCTGAAAGAGAATCATCTATATAGCCTGATTGGTAAGCAGGAATAGGAAGCACTGAGTACAACTAATAGACTTATTTTTTATATGCCTTGGATATGAGGGCATATATTTTAATTCATTCTGAGTGTGATGCAGAAAGAATACTTAAGATAAGCACTTTTGGAGGAAAGCAAACCCTAAAAATAGAACCTAGGAAGGGAAGGAAGAGGTGCTATGCAGTGGCCCACATAGGAGTCCCCAGAAATGGCTGGCTTGATGCATTGTCACCACTGTGTCACTCATGGACTGCTCTGCTTTGGTCTAGGCATCTCCTCTGAGGCCTTTGCCCAGGACAGCTTCAGTGAGCAGACAGCAGCTAAAGACCTTCCCAGCAAAGATGGAGGTGCATGGGTCCTGGCTTACAGAGCAGGACCAGCCTGTCCATTTCTGCTCCACGAGGAAAGAGAGAAACCCAACAGAAATGAATTGCACTTGGATCTCCATGTGAGTAGAAACCTTTGTGTTTGGGCTATGACTCTTTGTATGTAATAGAGACTCATTTACTATGCATTTAACATAAAGTGTGTCTGCGAGACTGCTAAAGCTGTCTTTTGTGTGAGGGTCATTGTCTAAAAATCAGTCAGCTGCAGAAAACAGATATACGTTGCTGATTTGAAATTTGTGCACTAGAAAGTGACTGTGTTTACACAGTCATGGAAATACCTGAGCATTTACAGAGTATTCTGCTAATATCACTTTGTGGCCTAAACCTCATTGTGGGAGACGCCATTTGTCACTCCTAATATTTTTCTAAAAATTTGAGAACATACAGTAACTGACTGATATGATCTGGATCCTCCAGTGAAATTCAAATAGCCTGTCTTCCACATTCCTGCACCTTCCTTTCTCTGCAGCCACTCAAGTAACAGGTGAACAGTTTGGCAGGAAATCTGCCAAATGCAGGATGACCCGTTGAAAAAACAGCCTTCTCTTTCCCATTCTTTTACGGATTCAGTGACACAGAAGCACTGACTGACCTATACAAAGCAGAGGGCTGGGTTTTACCTACTTGCACATTGTAGACTGTCACAATTGTCCCCGCCCCCCTTCACTTCCCCATTTTCTGTGAGAGATGGGAGTGAGCATTAGGAATCCAAGAGAGGCTTCCTCACCGCACCCTCCCCACCACCCCTGCCATTAACTTTAAAACTTACTGACAATTTTGTGTTCCTGATTTCATTTAACACCTTCCAATTCATTACTTTCAAGCCTGGAAGTATGTTTTTGATGAGTTGTGGCCTGTAATATTCTCAGGGTGACAATTTTCTCAGGCATCCAAGAGCACAAGAATCTTGTACTTTTCATAATCATAAGACCACAGTCATCGTATGTCATTTTAGAAAAACATTGGACATCTCAGTTATTGTAAAAGGAGGTGTGGAATGAAGCTGAGAGATGTAAAAACTACAAGCCTTCATGAGATGAACTGGAAATTTGTAGTTTTTTTCAACCTCAGTTCAGTTCTGTCGCTCAGTCGTGTCTGACTCTTTGCGACCCCATGGACTGCAGCATGCCAGGCTTCCCTGTCCATCAACAACTTACTCGCACTCACATGAGCTTACTCAAACTCATGTCCATTGAGTCAGTGATACCATCCAAACATCTCATCCTCTGTTGTCCTCTTCTCCTCCCGCCTTCAGTCTTTCCCAGCATCAGGGTCTTTTCAAATGAGTCAGTTCTTCACATCAGGTGGCCAAAGTATTGGAGTTTCAGCTTTAGCATCAATCCTTCCAATGAATGTTCAGGACTGATTTCCTTCAGGGTGGACTGGTTGGATCTCCTTGCAGTCCAAGGAACTAACTCTCAAGAGTTTTCTCCAATACCACAGTTCAAAAGCATCAATTCTTCGGCGCTCGGCTTTCTTTATAGTTCAACTGTCACATCCATACATGGCTACTGGAAAAACCATAGCTTTGACTAGACAGACCTTTGTCAGCAAGGTAATGTCTCTGCTTTTTAATATGCTATCTAGGTTGGTCATAACTTTTCTTCCAAGGAGCAAGCATCTTTTAATTTCATGGCTTCAGTTACCATCTGCAGTGATTTGGGAACCCCCAAAAATAAAGTCTCTCACTGTTTCCATTGTTTCCCCATATATTTGCCATGAAGTGAAGGGACCAGATGCCATGATCTTCGTTTTCTGAATGTTGAGTTTTAAGCCAATTTTTTTTCACTCTCCTCACTCACTTTCATCAAGA
Organism: Bos taurus; assembly: GCF_002263795.3. Lineage (NCBI taxonomy): Eukaryota > Metazoa > Chordata > Mammalia > Artiodactyla > Bovidae > Bos > Bos taurus. The sequence continues at coordinate 29,535,814 of NC_037337.1, forward strand.
GGCTTTTTAGTTCCTCTTCACTTTCTGCCATAAGGGTGGTGTCATCTGCATATCTGAGGTTATTGATATTTCTTCTGACAGTTTTGATTCCAGCCTGTGCTTCTTCCAGTCCAGCATTTCTCATGATGTACTCTGCATATAAGTTAAATAAGCAGGGTGACAATATATAGCCTTGACATACTCCTTTTCCTATTTGGAACCAGTCTGTTGTTCCATGTCCAGTTCTAACTGTTGCTTCTTGACCTGCATACATATTTCTCAGGAGGCAGGTCAGGTGGTCTGGTATTCCCATCTCTTTCAGAATTTTCCAGTTTGTTGTGATCCACACAGTCAAAGCCTTTTGACTTTTTTTTTTAAACTTAACAATATTGTATTGGTTTTGCCAAATATCAAAATGAATCCACCACAGGTATACACGTGTTCCCCATCCTGAACCGTCCTCCCTCCTCCCTCCCAGTACTGGCTCTAAAAAGCAGTTGTGTATCTTGAGATTCACTCAAAGTAAGAAGTGTAACAGCGACATCTACTGGTCAGGCTAAGTTGAGCTTGCGGCAGCAGGATGTCTGGCATGTCACAGTGCCGAAATGAACTTGAAAGTCTTTCTTTTTCTTCTGTGTTTTAAAAAAAATTCTGGGTTTATGTGTTTTTTAACCCATTGGCTAAACTATATATTCCTGGTTTTCCTTTTCCCTGTAAATTAAATTATTTCCTAATTTTACTTTATTTCAATTATAGAAATCATATACAATCCTTTTAGAAAATTTGAAATATGTAGTCAAATTGAAAGAAATTAAAAAAAAATAATTCATAACCTCAGCAACCAAAGACAACAACTGTAAAAATTTGATAAATTATCTTTGTATTTTTCACTATGTATGACTTATTTTCAGTGAGGTATTATTTTTAACTTGTAAGCATAGATTATATACATTTTTTTTTTCTCTTTACTTATTACTCTTACATTGCTTGTTCATGGTTTTACAATTCCTCTGGATGTATCTTAAGTGAATGTGTAGTATTCTTCAATATTGTGTCCTAAAATTTATTTAATAATTTCTCTATTATTGGAGTTAGAGTTGGTTTTTTTAAAATTTGAAATAGTACTTCAACTTGGACACAAATAGCACTACTACATATAATTTTTCTTATACCCCTCCCTGCCAATATTAGGATAAACTTTGGTTTATTATCTATAAGTATTTTTAGGCTTTTGAAACATATCATCACATAAACAAGGCCTATATCTTGAACTAACCTTTAATGGGGTATATGTGTTTGTGTATGTATATATATGGATACACATGGTTATACATATTATACTATAAATATGTTCATGTATCGTATATAAATAGCATGTATTTTTATATAAAATTTATATAAACACACAATAAAATATATAAATATTTACATGCTTCTTAGTTTTTTTAATTATAATTTTTAAACATTGGGATAGTTCCTTTAGATTATTTTCTGCATTAGCAGTTTTTACACCTTGGGCCATAAGTCTCCCCACCTCCAGTCCTCCCCCTTCCTTAGACGCTACAATTTGATTCCTATGTTTTGAATATTGTTATTCTAAGTAAGATGTCCATTCAGGAGGAGGGTTCTACTGATTTAGTAAAAGTTTGTCTCTTGTTACTGATTCCCAGCTTGCTCTAGTGGTAAAGGACCCACCTGCCAGTTCAGGAGACATAAGAGACATGGGTTCCATCCCTGGGTCAAGAAGATCCCTGGAGGAGGGCATGGCAACCCACTTTAGTATTCTTGCCTGGAGAATCCTATTGACAGACGAGCCAGGTGGGCGGGCTACAGTCCATAGGATCGCAAAAAGTCCCACTGAAGTGACTTAACATCCACGCATATACGCACTGATCACCATAGCAGCTCAGAAGGACTTCTTTCCTCTGGGGGTTGTGAACACTAAGGTCAGGGAGAAGGGTATTGCTGCATGATATTTTGATCAGTCTTAAATGTTGCAGGACTGTTCTGTTTTCAGTTTTGAATCTGATTTGCAGTGTCACCATCAGGAAGTTACTTTAATCAGGCTTTTTCAGTGGAGATGTAGCTTTTCATTAGTATGTAGGGGTGATAACTATAACATTTACTAATTGGTGGAAATTTGGCATCCACAAATCAGAATGACCCCAGGCATTCAGGCTGGGACTGCTATTAAGGCCCTTATTTAGCTGCAGAGTAATTTTTTTTTTTTTAAGTCAAGAGCCAGAGAGGAAATATTTCAGGCTTTGGGGACCATACAGTCTCTATTGCAACCACTCTGTTGACAAAAGTAACCATAAAGAATACATACATAGTAAGTGTGCCTGTGTTCCAGTAAAAGTCTGTAGACACTGAAATTTGCATTTCATATAATTTTCACCTATCGAAAACATTGTTCATCTTTGATTTTTTTCCTCCACCATTAAAAAATGTAAGGATCATTTTTAAAGAAGTCATTCAAAAACAAGCAGTGGGTCAGATCTGGGCCCCTCTGCTTTGGACCAGGAAATGGAAATCTCATTTACTTCACCTCTACTGCTGACTCAACCACTAACTAGCTATGGGACTCTGGGTACCGCCTTAAGTTCCATGGGCCTCAGTGTCTTTATCAAATATATGCTGACAGAATGGGACGAACAGGAACAGATAAAACAAAGTTCCTTTTTGTTATAATGTTAAATTTCCTGATTCTGTTAAAGGGGTATAAATCAACCTAAGCAATGTTAGAGGGTAGATTGTGATGTATACAGAGTGGAAATTATTTAAAAGAAATGTAAAGAAAGAAATGGCAATTATTTAAATGGAAGACATCTTAATATTCTCAATGTGAATTATTGTTTTAAAATGAGGAACAATGTCACCACTCCGATGGCGAGACCAAAATTTATAGTCTGCTGACTCTGAAGGCTCATACCACTTGTTTCTCCAATGCTATCCTTTCTTCCCCTCCCATTTTACTGAGGTATAATTAACATGTAATATTGTATAAGTTTCAAGTGTTCAGATGTTTAACATAGTGATGTGATATACATACGTATTGTAAAATGATCACCACGATAATTTAACATCACCTCGTTAGTTTCAATTATTTTTCTTACAGTGAGAGCTTTCAAAATCTACTCTCTAGGCAACTTTCAAATACACAATACAGCATTGTTAGCTATAGCTACCATCCTGTACTCACATCCCCAGGACTTAAGAATCTTACACTGGGAGTCTGTACCTTTTGATCACCTCACCCATTTTCCTCTGTCTTCATCTGGCAACCACCGATCTGTTTTCTGTTTCTATGAGTTTGGTTATTTTTAGCTTCCACCTATAAATGAGAGCATACAGTGTTCATCTTTCTGTGTCTGACTTACTCCATCAGCACAGTGTTCTCAGGGTCCATCCATGTTGTTGCCTGCCACATTCATCACGTAGTTACTGAACTGTGAGAGGGTGCAAGGGTTCCCTGGGAGAGTGGCAGGAGGTGGAGCTGGTAGAGGGTACATACCAGGGAGGTTCTGAGCAGCATCTTTTACCAACCAGTATATATTTCAGTGTTTAAGTGACCAGTGCTGCCAACATGGTGCCTCTTGGCTGCATGTCAGGCAGACTGTTACGTAGACAGGTTCTGTTTGGGTGATCATCTTGCTGTAGCAAACCATGTAGACCATTGTAGGTGATCTAGAAGGTTCTCAGAAGAACCCGTTGCTCAGTCAGTTCCACTTTTAGGTCATGAAGTTGCTGACTTAAATATTACATAGGATATACTCATAGTGAAAAATTATTTATTGTTTGTCTGAAATTAAAATTTAACTGGTTGTCCTGTATTTTATTTACTAAATCTGGCAACTCTAGGTATCAATTTGGGAGCACCATCCAAACAAACCAAATGTGTGAATTGCCTTAAGGTAGTATCTATGCATGATAAATCCTCAGTCGCCCAAGAGTGCCTGTTTAGAGCATGAACATTACCCAGTTAGCCTTAAAGGGCAGTTTCTTAAATTACACTATAGGACACTATCATTAGCTATGCTTCTCATTTTCTAGTGCACTTTGAGCCAGACATGTCAAGGCAACTGAATCTGAACAGACTAAAGAGCAAATGGAGTCTAACTTCTTACTACATGTGCAGTTTCTTAAAGATTCCATTTGAGATGACTTTTCACCATGGAGGATACTGTGTAAAATGTCTGTAAACACGGGATATGGGCAGGGTGGAAAAAAGATGCTGCTAGAGGTGTGGCCTGAGATGGGCCGCAAGGTACGAAAAGCAGAAAAGGTAAACAGTCCTCGAGATTCTGTATTGGTGGCATGAATACTGAAAGTAGGGTTTCGCATGCAGTTTTTAAAACACAGACCTTGCACTCTTCTTGGAGATACTGGTTTCCAAGGACCATCTCAGTCACCCCACCTGTGGGGCCTGGAGTTCTCCTTGCTGAACTGGGTTCATTGTCTCGGGAGGACACAGCATCAGGTTCCAGGTAGTTACATCTGATGAACAGAAGGATATAATTACCAAGTCCACACCCAACCTTAAGTGTCTACACCACTGACAAAACTGCCATGTATTGATCACTGGCTCAGTGCCAGTCACCACCCTTTGTACCTATTGTACAAGTTAGGAGAGAGGTTCAGCAAAGCCAGGTGCAAGGATTTGAACCCAAGTCTGTCTCAGTATGGACCCAGGTGCTTAAATGGTAAGCCTCTCTACCTCTCTATTAGTTGGATGCTTTGTTTGTTTGTTTCTGTTTTGTTTCTAATTGAAGAACCAAATTCATTGTATAGATATGAGCTAGCCCCCATAACCAGTGAGAAGGCTTGAGAATTAAAACCACAGCCAAAATCACCCCACAGAACTCAGTCCAGTGAAGATTCTGTAACATATCCTCACATAGAGCACTGGATGCCGTAGACCTTTGGTCTTTACAGCTAATGGGGGAACACTGGTGGGAACATGAGCAGATTTCAGTCCCTCCACATTCCTTCACTCCTAAAAGACAAACTCCACGGCCATCAATTAGCTTCAACCACAAAGAATGAATGCAGAGGGCTCTCTGATATGCTGTCTTTGCAGTACATGGGCTTCCCTGGTGGCTCAAGCAGTAAAGAATCTGCCTGCAGTGCAGGTGATGAAGGAGACATGGGTTCAATCCCTGGGTTGGGAAGATCCCCTGGAGGAGGGCCTGACAACTCACTCCAGTATTCTTGCTTGGAGAATCCCTCAGACAGAGGAGTCTGGTGGGCTATACAGTCCATAGGGTTGTAAGAGTCGGACACAACTGAAGTGACTGAGCATGCATGCACGCGGCACATGGAAAGGACCACATCTTGGTCTCGTCTTTCATGGAAGCCAATGAGAGCCTACTGCTTAAAGCTAAAGGCCACAGGTGGACTTCCCCAAACCATTAGCATGTTCGTGACAATGGGGCTTACATTTGCAAGTGAAGTGAATTCAGAATTAGCCAACTAGTTTGTTTTCTGGACGAGTGTGTTTATTCACATGTGTGTGTACATATGTGTGAGTGTGTGAAAGAGAGACAGAGATTGTGTATCTGTGGGCTGTATGATAAATGATCCAGAAATGATTCAGGCAAAAAGGATAGTTGGAAGGGATGAATTATTGATGGAACTGGAAAATTACGCTTGCTTCTTATAAACTCCTCAGCACTTTAAGTCATGACAAAGCAGTTGAAAAAAAGTTATCTGGTTTTATTCCTAAAGCCCATGAAATTTAATCAGTTATCTCTTTCAAATTAGTTGCAACTGGTGTGGAAAGCTGGTATACATTTAAATAGAAACCCTAGTTTATGCCAGTCATAGAGCTCAGTTCTTAGGCCATTTCTCACACTTCCCTTGACATGTACTTGTCTGCTCTATAAATGGCAAGATCACAACAAACCTAGTAACATCCCAGATTTCTTTATAAAACAAAAAGAGTAAGTTTGACTTAATTGGACACCTTAGTGGTTAATGGAATTGTGAAATTCACTTTTTTTTTTTAAATCTTGATAACACTTGTACTCATTTCCTCTGTTCTGACATGAAACAGAATAGCTGTTCGTATAAAACTGGAGTCTTAAAGTCTTGAAGTGTCTACATAGACACACTTATACTCTCAGACCCTGAAAGACCACAGATTAGAACTGAGTTTTATAAAATTGGTGAGAAATGTGTAGATGAATTTTATTTAAATGATTAGAATGTTGCTCTGAAATATTTCATTTAGCTTCTCTAAAATTCACATGATTGCTTTTTTGTTCCCTTAGAATGGGTTCTATTTTTTTAAGCCTCCCTTTTCTGCCCCCAAAACTGCAGTTTTGTGTGCATTGTTTAGACTATGAGCTTCACACTATTTCTGTAAAGCTGGTCTCTCTACATGTATCATTTATGTTCCATGTGTGAATTTCGGAAAAGTATTTTCTGTCTTTTCTAAGACAGAAATGGGAATTTGTGGTTAAAAAATTACATCCAATATGACCCATTTAGAATTTGAAACACAGAAGCCTTTGCCTAGAGAATGTTTGAGAGTACTCCTATGCTAACATAAGGCTCCAGTTTTTATGACCCGATTATTTTTGCCTTGCCTTTTGATTTTTACATGTTTTAATTAAGCCATCTTAATATATGATTATTATTGCTTCT